>NC_086447.1:433163405-433482155 GCF_028390025.1 Pseudophryne corroboree | reverse complement strand
TGAAATAGGCATCATCTGGGAGAACAATAGGACAAAATGTAACATCACCATATTGCAAATCTTCCAGGTAAAGAAACCATTCCCTAATTATCTCATTTGCTCAGTACAAGTATTAGGTTGGATGATGTGGGCACAATACCCCGGCGATACTTTTCCAACCCACAGGGTCTTGCTCCCACGTGTATACCTATACCGAAAATACCTCCCACTGTTGGCTATCTTGCGTACAAGTTCAGAGTCAATAGGTATCCTATCAGCTCTGTGTGAAAAGATCATTGTCTGGTTATTCCAAGTCACTTCTCAATTCCCTGGTTTTCAGAAATTGGAAATATTAAAACACAACAGGGACCTATCTACGTTGTACTGGTGGAGCTTCAAGCTAGGGGGCCTAGATATATTGAATTTCTTGTCCCACCCCGTAATTCGAGTATCTATTGCTAAAGGGTATGGTACTAATCCTGACTTACTCTGTCCTTGAGGTACTTGGGAGCACACCCAACATTCTGTCTGGTTTAAGACCTTACCCACTAATGAGTGGTAATCACTCAACGGATGTCGGTCCACGTCGATATTAAAGTTGGACTGACATCTCTGGATGCACCCATTTTCGACTATGTTCTCGCAATATCTACAAATACAATATTCATCAGACAATAACCCTTCACATTGCCTCCGAGCTCCATGACTACCAGAGCGCTTACTGATACCAGCCTTTACTCGAGTGATGTGCTGCTCCTGAGATCCTACAAATTCGTACTCGCCATCAGAACCCATTCCAGATCCTTGCTCGACCTCTCTGGGACCCTCACCAAAACAAATTGTCCTGAGCAAAAACACTATTACTAGTAGAACCCAAAACGCAGTCTCTTGTGATAGATCCATTTCGTTGGGGGAAAGAAGGAAAATAAGGAGGAGAAAAGAAAGGAAAATGCAGGGGGGGGTGAAAAAAGAAAATGGTGCGACAACCGTCCCTGATCTTGTTGCTCTCTGCGCTCAGTTGCCGTTCAACAGTCCTGCCTCTCAGCTTTCCCGGAATAGACTCTCTAGTGATATGAGGTTCTCTTCACCTTGCTCTTTGTCACGAGTTTTCTCCGGGTCAGCGACCTTCTTGCAGTGGGACGAGTGGACCCAAGTCTCTCTTTCGGCGACTTTTAATGCTGTAGTGCTGGTTAACAAGACTTGATACGGTCCTTCCCACCTGTCATTGAGGCAACCTGAGCGTAGAAAATTTCGTATCATCACATAATCCCCAGGCTCAATGTCATAACAATTACTGTTCGGTAGGTCAGGAATCACCAGCTTTAGATTTCTTTGTTGATTTCTCAGCTGCCGGCTCATCCTAACCAAATATTAAACAGTTATCAAATCAGGATCAAATTATTGCACTTCAAATCATCCTGGGGGTCTATCATTACATGGGGTTGTCGACCAAAAAGAATTTCAAAGGGTGATAAGTTAAGCAGTAACCTGGGAGTGGTTCTGATACTGTACAACACTAGTGGCAAAGCTTCTGGCCACAGCAATCCAGTTTCAGCCATCACTTTGCTCAGCTTGTTCTTAATAGTGCTGTTCACTCTCTCTACCTTCGCACTCGCCAGTGGTCGGTACAGAGTGTGTAGCTTGCTATTAATTCCCATCAGTTTGCACATGACCTGAAAGACTTCATCTGTAAAATGGGTACCCCTATCACTTTCAATCATTCTAGGGATACCATATCTGCACACAAATTCCTGCACAATTTTCTTTGCAGTGAACGTAGCAGTATTTGTGGCAGCAGGGAACGCTTCTACCCAGTTGGAAAACACATCAGTACATACTAACACATATTTCAAATACCTACAGGGTGGTAACTGTATGAAGTTGATTTGTATTACCTGAAAAGGTCCGTCTGTAGGAGGGATATGGGATGGCTCTGTTGGTATTGTCTTACCAATATTCTTCCTCAAGCAAGTAAGACATGTCATTGCTCTCTTACCTGCATGGGAAGAGAATCCTGGTGCACTCCAGTAGGCTCTTACCAGCTTGCACATACCCTCTTTGCCCAGATGAGTCAGACCGTGTGCCGCCTCAGCTAGACTTGGAAGATATGCTCTGGGGGCCTCTGGCTTACCGTGTCCATCTGTCCAAAGTCTTGAGGACTCCTGACCATACCCCTTCGCCTTTCAGACCGCCTTTTCCTGTAGGGAATACAAATTTTGACTTTCAATTAGCTGCTGTGTGTTGACCATGTTAAATGTCATCAGTGGTGTGATGTTCGTTTGTATGGTGGTGCTTGCTGCTGATTTAGCAGCTTCGTCTGCCCAGCTGTTACCAAGTGAGATTGGGTCTTGGTTGTAAGTGTGTGCTTTACACTTGATAACAGCCACTCTGTCTGGTTCTTGTATTGCTGTCAGGAGCCTTTTGATGTGGGACGCATGCGCTACAGGTGTGCCAACTGCTGTCATGAAATTTCTGAGGTGCCATAGGGCCCCAAAATCATGCACCACTCCAAAGGCATACCTAGAGTCTGTGTATATATTAGCTGACTTACCTTTGGCCAACTCGCATGCTCGGGTCAGAGCTACCAGCTCAGCGACTTGTGCTGAGTGTGGTGGGCCAAGGGGTTCAGCTTCTATGATACCTTCGTCATCTACAACTGCATATCCGGTGCACAAGTCTCCCGATTCTGTCTCTCTGTGGCAACTACCGTCAGTGTAGAAGGTAAAGTCCACTCCTTCCAGTGGGTTGTCACTGATGTCAGGTCTCGCTGTAAAAGTTTGGTTCAAGTATTCCATACAATCATGCATATCAGTTTCTGCACTAAATCCTCCTTCACCATCATTCTCATCTACCACCCTTTGTGCCTGTCCAGGCACACTTGGCAAGTAGGTTGCAGGATTTAGTGAGCTGCATATCTTAATGGTGATGTTTACAGGGGCCATCAGTGATAATTCCCACTTTGTAAACCGAGCAGATGAGACATGTCTGGTTTGGGCAGAGTTCAGCAAGGCTGATACTGCATGAGGTGTATGGATGGTCAAGTCGTGTCCTAACACTACGTCCTCGCTTTTACTTACAGCGATAGCTTTGCTGGTAACACTTCGCAAGCAAGTGGGGAGAGACCACGCTACAGTGTCCAACTGTGCACTGTAGTAAGCTACCGGTCTGCTGGCACCACCATGTCTCTGTGTTAAGACTCCTGCCACGCACCCAGCACTTTCAGTACCGTACAATTCAAAGGGCTTCTCATAATCTGGCATACCTAATGCAGGTGCTTGTGATAGACACTGTTTTAGCCTCTCAAACGCCAGTTCAGACTCATCTGTGTGAGAGATCCATTCCGGATTGCTCGAAGAGACCATTTTTTGCAAAGGTAAAGCCAGTATGGAGAACCCTGGAATCCAGTTACGACAGTACCCACACATTCCAAGGAAAGTGCGGATCTGTTTCTGAGTTTGTGGCAGAGTCATGTCGTGAATCGCCTGTATTCTATCAGCGGTCAGGTGCCCAAGTCCTTGTGTCAAGCAGTGTCCCAAGTATTTGACCCTGGTCCGGCACAACTGCAACTTATCCTTTGAAACCTTGTGTCCTGTCTGGGAAAGATGAAACAGAAGCTGTTTAGTATCTTTCAAGGATGACTCGAGTGAGTCAGAACACAACAATAAGTCATCGACATACTCTATTAGCACTGATCCACTCTCAGGTTGAAAGGATTGTAAACAGTCATGCAAGGCCTGGGAGAAAATACTCGGGCTGTCAATGAAACCTTGGGGAAGACGAGTCCAGGTGTACCGTACTCCCCTGTACGTAAACGCAAAGAGGTATTGGCTGTCAGGGTGAAGAGGGACAGAAAAGAAAGCCGAACAGAGGTCAATGACAGTGAAGAATTTTGCAGTAGAGGGAATTTGCATAAGGATGACAGCTGGATTGGGCACTACCGGGAATTGGCTCTCAACTATTTTGTTTATCCCCCTCAGATCCTGCACTAGCCTGTAACCCTTCCCCCCACTCTTTTTCACAGGGAAGATGGGACTATTGGCGGTGCTGGACGTCCTGACTAGGATGCCCTGCTGTAGCAGCCGCTCTATGACGGGGTACACTCCTAATTCTACCTCTGGCTTCAGAGGATATTGAGGGATTTTTGGAGCTATTCTGCCATCTTTTACTTGTACTGCTACTGGAGCTACATTCGCCATCAATCCAGTGTCCTGTCCATCTTTGGTCCAAAGGGAACCCGGTATTTGCGAGATCATTTCCTCTACTTTTGATGGATACGTGTCTATAACAGTAGAGTGCGACATTAGTCTTTGAGGGGTGTCTAATATTTCTTGCACTTCTTGAGCATGGTTCTCAGGTATATCCAAGAAGACACCCTCAGGAGTACAGCATATGACACACCGCATTTTACACAATAAGTCTCTGCCGAGTAGAGTAGTCAGAGCCGATGCAGCCAACAGGAAAGAATGTTTGGTTTGCAAGGGCCCTATCGTAATCTCTGCAGGTCTACCCAAAGGGTATTGTTGCACCGTTCCTGTTACTCCCTTTGCCGAAATTGTTTTACCCGTGGTTTTTACACCTGATGTGGAATTCAACACTGTCCTGGCCGCCCCTGTACCTACAAGGAAAGGTAATGGTACACCAGCTACATCAACCATGACCTCAGGTTCACTACCAAGGCTAGCAATCAACTTCACTGGCTGCAGACTACAGGTGTGGCCCAACCCCTACTCTGTAGTGGGACCCTCCCGCAGTGCATTGGCAGCTATAATATGTGTGTGTGTGTGTGTATGTGTGTGTGTGGGGGGGATAGCTGTGATTTTTCGGAGACCTGCCAGTCCCTCCTTGGTGGGTACCTCCTTATTTCCCCTCTATGTGGCTCGTAATCTCTTCTATATGGTCCCTGATCTCAATTATGTGAATTGTAGTGTGGCTCGTATTCAGGTCTAGAGGGTCTGTATACGTTATGTGTCCCTTTATTCCTACAGTCCCTTGCAAAATGTCCTTCTTTATTACAATAGAAACATACTGTTGACCGTGACTTACCATCAGGGGTCAGGGGTTTGGCTGCTAGGACTTTCCTGTAAGAGCCTGTATACTCACCGTCATCAGCTTATCCCCTTGCGACTCCCTGTGTTTACTGATGTTCCAATCGTGCTCGACAGCGGACTCTCTCAACGCAGCCACCAAAATACCCCTCCAGTTAGGTAGAGAAGTTTGCACCCTTGTCCTCAGTGCCTCCTTTAACCCGTCCATTAACACAGAGACAGCTACCTCCCTGTGATGTGCATTGTCCTTAATATCCTTGATCCCAGTGTATCTAGCTATTTCCTGCAGTGCTTGATGGAAATATTCTGATGACATTTCACCTTCTTTTTGTCTTATGGAGAAGATGTTATTCTATTTAACAACAGTAGGGAAATATACTCCTAATTGCAGGTTGATTTGCCGTACATTCTCCTGATTGTATTCATCAGTGAGAGGTACCTCTGCGTCTAACTTACAATCCGTTATGAATTTCATGATGTCACTATTTGAGGGTAAACACACCCATAGCACTGTTTGCCAATCTTTATTTGTGGGTTCGTGGGCATTATTTAACTCTTTAATGAACCTCTGGCATTCAACTAGATCTTTTCTGGGATCAGGGAATTCTGACATAATTGACCTTAACTTTGCTCGGGATCAAGGACAATACATGGCAATGTTCCTGATGGGAGTTACTCCCTGACTGTCAGTCTTCCCATTGGGGACTGCAATCACCCTGACAGGATTTAGTTCAACTATATCATTTTGACTTGATTCTATAATGCAGGAAGCTATTGTCTCTGCATAGTGTGTGGTACCGTACTTACCAGTGGACACAACCTCACTCACCCCTCTGCTGGGGGGCATCGCTACTACTCTTAGTGGTTGGGCCTTGCCCACCTGGGTGTCCTGTATGGTGGCTGCTAGAGAGAGTGCCGATATCGTGCTGGGCTCATCTTCCTGCTCACAATCCTGGGGAAAATGTAAGATGGGATACAACTGGCAAGGGTTAGGGTTAACACATTTATCTATCAATCACTTTCCTATCTTTTACTGATGCACCATTGCTTGTAGCCAATTTCTCCCCATCAATATATGGTGGTGGTGGTGCGCTCGCAATCACTTTCCCGCTAGATTTAGAACTTGCTGTGCAAGCCAGTTCCTTCTGCACCTCCCCCTCTTGCTGCCAGAGGTTTAAACAATTTGTATGTTTGACCCTTTGTTTTCTGGATTTAATCAGACATATTTTAATCCTTATGTTCTGTAACACCTCTGATTTGAAGCTACCCAATGGGGCCCTATCTTCCACAGTCATACGTACCCACTCATTGCAAATAGCCTCCGTGTGTGAACCATATTTCTCACACATAATAAACCTCGCTGACCCTCTCGGCCGCAATTCTGACCTTCTCTGTCCCAACTCTTCAGCATGAACCCTAGCTACCAAACGCCCACTGCTTGTGCAATTGGATACCATTGCGGACTTTTTGCCTATAAACGCAATCCCCAAATGCACAACACAAAAGATGGTGAAAGACACCTAATGCTTTCACTCGCTCCTTCTCCGCTGACGTACCATGACTCACTTCAATAGTGACCATCGCGTACCCAGTGAGGCCCTAACTGGCTTCCATTCACTGGAAGTTTTAGGAGTAACTTACCTTTTTCAGTGAATATCTACCGTTGAAGATTTCTGAGAGAGACCAGCGAAAACTTCCCTTTTTGACTTACACAAATCACGCTTGCGTATGCTCTACACAGCACAAATGATACCGCGATTTTACGCAATAGCTCGTAAAGGGGTATCAAGTTACGCTATGTATCGCACCCACAAACATGCGGTCCAATCGCACAGTGTATAGGTACTTGTTACCTATCCACCCTACGACCACTGCGATCCTCAGCCGGAGCGTAATACAAAACCTTTAAACTTCAATTCACAATTTCTATTCTTCTGCACAATGCACAATTCTATATCACGCTCCTCTACAAATCTCCTCACGATTTGTGTATTATCTCTATCTATATTAACGTAAGTCAGCCGCCTCACGCCACCAAGCCTCCACTTACTTGGTGTACCACGGGACCCGAATTTCCGTGGTTCAAATCCTCTCACTCCACTTTTACTCACTCAAATACATCTTGTTTTTCTTTTCTGAACAGAAATTTTTTACTCCCTTAGGTTGGTCGCTTTACCCCAGAGGTACTTAGTTTTTTTTAAACTAAATTTTTAAAGTAACCTGTTTTTGAAATCGGATAGTTATGTGCTATTGTATTAAATGTATACTATCCCGCCTTTAATTGAACAAATATCGTGTGCTTTGTACTTAGCATCAGTATTCCCACGCAACCTTGCGTAAACACGCGACCAGCGTGCCTTTTACACCACGAGCGCTCTCCTGTACTTTGTCCGGACCACGTGTACAAACATGCGTCCGCAATAAAACAAATCACACAATCTCTATAAATGTGAGCAATACAAACTATAATCGCTCACAAACACAACCCACACTTGTTCTGTATAACCCTTTACGACTGGGCCAGAACTGCGTTTTGTGTTTTTATAATTACTCCCTTAAATACATTTATTTCAAATGTATCTATATAGCAAACAAATGTATCCGATTTCACACAGGTTTAGAAATGACTAATAACCTATGGCAACACTATGTGGGGGGGAGTATGCAAAATATTGGTACGCTTTGTTACACTTTTGGCGCAAAAGAAAATGACACAGATTTTTTAAATAGCTTTTTTCCTGTTTACCTACGGGTTCTTTCAGCACCTCAGCAGACCAGATGGAGCAGACGCAATCTAACAGCACACAAATAGGGTTTTAAAACATCCAGCAACCAGAAAAAGGTTTAATGTAAAGATGTATTTCCACCCTTTGCTGATAGATTAAAGTCTGCTATGATCTGCTAGCCTTTGAGTGTGTGAAAAACCGGATCAAGCCCCCAATTGTAAATGCTGATTTAATTACAGGACTAAAAGCAATACTTTAAAATACACACAATACACTTTAAAATCGAGCCGCTGCAGCCGCTGTATACAATCCTTAAACTACGTACTTATTACTCAGCGTACAAAGTCCCGTACCGTGTATGCACTTTGCGTACAAACATTGCAACGGACGTACAAAGTACACGCGGTGCATACACACACAACGACACGCCGTGAGCACTATGCAGGTTCACGTGTGTCTGAAATACACTTACAAATCTAGCAGGGAAAGAGACATGACACCAATTGTATTTAGGAAGTTAGGATCCGACCTGCCAACATATAATTTATAAAAGGGGGTTACAACAAAGATACAATTACAATAACAGAAAAGAGGCTACAGTCAATGGTTATATATATGTTATTCGCCTGCGCTTCCCGGTCCGGTCCTCAATCATCAAGGTAGATGATCTTCAGAGATAGTGTGTGACCGGGCCTGCAGCTGGCTTTTTATACATTTGGTCAAAACACAATACAATAGACACTGTATGCTCTTCTTCCATTGGTTCGGGGGTGGGACATATCCTGTGCACCAGGGATCATTGGTCAGCTCAAGCGGTGGGTGATGGCTAAGACTTGAGATGTGATTTCTGTTGTTTGCATCTGAGTTCCCGCCCCATGTCCAGTTAAACCCCTCACATTAATCATACATAAATCTGGTATTATTAATAACTTATTGTTGCAATATGTGACAATAATCTTATACCCACCAGATTACTGTTTATGTGACTCTGAACAATATGATCCCACACATGATATGATTTTCCATTCTCAAGATATACAGATATATATATATATATATATATATATATATATATATACATACATACACATACATATTCCTGTTATTACAATTTGTTAGGGAACATACATATATATATATATATATATATATATATACATACATATATATACAGGTTGAGTATCCCTTATCCAAAATGCTTGGGACCAGAGGTATTTTGGATATCGGATTTTTCCGTATTTTGGAATAATTGCATACCATAATGAGATATCATGGTAATGGGACCTAAATCTAAGCACAGAATGCATTTATGTTACATATACACCTTATACACACAGCCTGAAGGTCATTTTAGCCAATATTTTTTATAATTTTGTGCATTAAACAAAGTGTGTCTACAGTCACACAATTAATTTATGTTTCACATACACCTTATACACACAGCCTGAAGGTCATTTAATACAATATTTTTAATAACTTTGTGTATTAAACAAAGTTTATGTACATTGAGCCATCAGAAAACAAAGGTTTCACTATCTCACTCTCACTCAAAAAAGTCCGTATTTCTGAATATTCCGTATTTCGGAATATTTGGATATGGGATACTCAACCTGTATATATATACATACATATATATATATATATATATATATATATATATTTACAGAACTGATGTGATTGAGAACAGGAGACTACTTATCTGTCATAAATAGACTTTTGCTTCAGTCATAGGACCAGTACAGGTACATGAAAAAAGAAGAACAAAATAACATAGCGCGTACTGTTTTCACGCAATCACAATCTACAGATCATATAAACAAATTGTGTGTTAAAAAACTTTCTGGGTAAAGGTAAATCCCATAAATTTAAAATCCACAGCCAGGGACTTTGTATCGAAAGTTTTTCACCATAAAACACACATAAAACAAAGGTAGAAGTACAAAATATATAGTTTTCAATCTATAGATAAAATGGACCAATTATGTGTTTAAAAACTTTCTGGGTATATGCAAGTCCCAAAAATTTAAAATCCACAGCCAGGGATTTTTTTAAAAGTTTTTTCACAAAATTTAATAAAACACATAAAACATGAAAGGTAGAAGTAATGTGCATCAGTCAGTGGGGACTGATGCACCTGAACTTCCCTTATGGGCAGATAAGCTGTTTTAATATTTAACTTTTGTACGTTTGAAATTTTACTATTTATCTTGGATGCTTACGAAAGATCTGATGTATCCCAGTCCTAATATGGACAGATAAGCTTGTTATTCAATTTTATCTTGTACGCTCGCATTACTTCTACCTTTCATGTTTTATGTGTTTTATTAAATTTTGTGAAAAAACTTTAAAAAAAATCCCTGGCTGTGGATTTTAAATTTTTGGGACTTGCATATACCCAGAAAGTTTTTAAACACATAATTGGTCCATTTTATCTATAGATTGAAAACTATATATTTTGTACTTCTACCTTTGTTTTATGTGTGTTTTATGGTGAAAAACTTTCGATACAAAGTCCCTGGCTGTGGATTTTAAATTTATGGGATTTACCTTTACCCAGAAAGTTTTTTAACACACAATTTGTTTATATGATCTGTAGATTGTGATTGCGTGAAAACAGTACGCGCTATGTTATTTTGTTCTTCTTTTTTCATGTACCTGTACTGGTCCTATGACTGAAGCAAAAGTCTATTTATGACAGATAAGTAGTCTCCTGTTCTCAATCACATCAGTTCTATAATTTTATTAGACACTAGTAGGCGCCCTTTTCTTCACTTTCTAAAAATTTTATTTATGTGTTTTCCAAGCACATATTTATTGCTTAAGGTTGCAGCCACTCTTATATTAGAGGAAGTGTCACTTATTTTATACACTTGATTTCATATCTTCACTATTTATTAGTGGTAGTGCACCGTGATATCTGAGCGCCCCCGTTTCTCTTTTCGACCCCATATATATATTTACACACACATTTCGAAGAGTTCAGACCATGGGGTAAATTTACTAAAGTGGGAGATTTTTGAACTGGTGATGTTGCCCATGGCAACCAATCAGATTCTACTTACCATTTATGTAGCAGCTTCTAGCAGATAGTAGATATAATCTAATTGGTTGCTATGGGCAACACCAGCAGTACTAAAAATCTCCCACCTTAGTAAATTTACCCCCATGAATGTTATTACCTTAGATATCTAAATGTCTGGTATGTAATTTGTCAGCTATTGCTAATTGAGTTCTCTCCAATTAAACTAGGTTCCTGGATATTATATTTTTGTTTGTCCTGTCTTCAGATAAGACAATGACAATCCAGTATTTATTGTCTTCGGCAGATACTGGACAACTCTAGAACAATGGGGGTAACCAAAGGTATATGCCTTCTTCATAGGATTTCAGAGCTTTGCGTAAACAAGGCAGTCTGGTACATTGTGCTAGAGTTTCTAGGAGGATAATTTGTGTGAACTGTAACTAGCTACTAGAAGGATAAATCAGTGTGTGATTTATGCATTATATGGGTAAAATATGGAATATGGCTTTTGATGGCTTTTCCGTGTGATTACAAATACTACCATAATTACTAATACCCCGCGCTAATACGCAGGACCGCGGGAGCGGTCATACGCAACTTGCGAATATGTGCACGCACGGCAGAAAAAGTACGTGCACGGAGGCCGTCTGTGTGTAGTTTGTACGTGATGTGTGTACTGCAATATTTTCGACTTCGACACATGCTACTCTGAATCAGGCCCATTATGTGACTTAAACTACATATAGGGCCTGCTTCAGAGATGGGACGCCGATCACTCAGCAGCTATGTCTTTGGACGCAACCGCTGTGCGATAGTATGCTAATGCTGCAGGAGATGTCTTGTGTAAATAGACACATCCTGCATGCTTCTGTGATCCACTCGGACAAATCTGCCTTAATAATGGTCATCTGAGTAACCATTAGGTTGCTCAGGATGGGCGATGTTCTCACACAGCCGGGGGCCAGTGAATCTGTATCGTTAGAAGCAGACAATGGCCTAGACACGCCTCAAAAATGGGGCCATTCTGACCCCATTTTAGGGAACACTCCCCGTCACTGCTCCTGTCCTGCCCCCAATTGGCTGCAGCTTGTCAACAGAAACATAGAACCACTTGACCCATCTAATCTGCCCCCTTTTTTTTTAACCATATTTTTACCTGAAACCTTATTTGTTCCTTGTTTCTTTATAAGGATATCTTTATGTCTATGGATGTTTAAATTGCTCTACTGTCTTAGACTCTACCACCTCTGATGGGAGGCTTTTCCACTTGTCCACTACACTTTCTGTGAAGCAATTTTTCCTAAAATTTTCCCTGAACCTCCAGTTTTAGTGTATGTCCTCGTATTCTAATACTTCTCTTTATTTGAAAAATGTTTCCCTTCTGGACTTTGTTAAAACCTTTGACATATTTGAAATTTTAATCATGTCCCTTCTCTGCTCCAAAGGGAGGCAGTCAATTTACCGCCTGTAGGGATCCCGGCGGTCAGGACCCCCGGAATCCCAACACCAGCTGAAATACCGGCGGTCGGAGTCCTGACCGCTGGCTGGTTACCCCTCTTGGGTGGTGGTCCACACCACTACCCGGAGGGGAATAGAACCCTGTGGTGACCGAAGGTCGCCACCGGGCCCAAAGCATGGTGAGGGGACACTCTGTGCTCGCCGCCGGCATACCGGTTGTCGGCCTTCTGATCGCCGGGATCTCATACTGATCCCCAAACTATACATATTGAGATTTTTCAGTCTTTCTGGATATGTTTTGTGATTTAGGCCATGCACCATTTTAGTTGCTCTTCTTTGTACAGTCTTTAATGTATTAATATCCTTCTGAAGATATGCTCTCTAGAACTGAACACAGTATTCTAGATTAGGCCGTACCAATGACCTATACAGTGGCATTATTACTTCTTTCAGGCTGCAGTTTAGGAGTCATTGCATCTGACAACACAGGACCCAATCTTCACATGCGCAGTTTAGTAAACATCGGAGCTGAACATAAGCCATTGGTTTCCTTACATCTCTTAATTAGCCCCACAGACTCTTTAAAACTCCATGAGCTGTGAAGTGTAGGAATTACACCAACATTTTCAAGGCAGCTAAGTTCTAAGTACCAGAAAAAGATATAACACACATACAGTATATTCTTCTGTTGCCACGAGTCAGACATAATCATTTTAAGTCCATTGTCTGGATTTCCTGGGTCATGCTAAGATGCCTTTTTCATGAACTAGTCAGCCCTCTTCCAGAAGTTTCACAGAGTACCAATGACAAAGAGCTGTCTACTATTCTAGGTATGTACAATAAACATGCATAGCCTTTTTTTGCCTATGCGTCACATTAGATATATGCAGTTTAATTTTACTGATATTAACATGCTTTGTGTTATTTAAGATGACTCAAGCTATGAATGACATTCCTGGTTACTGACACTTCTTTTGAATCCACAGACTGCTGCTCACATACTGTATATGATGAAATGTCCACCAATCACCATACTTGTCAGTTGGTATTTTGCACCAGTGGTCCAGCACGTGTAAGTGATCCACCGCCATACAAGCACATGAGCATGTCTTGTTGGGCTGTGACTTTGGATGGCCACAAATAGGTAAAGTGATTCCTAAAAATGTTTTACATTTCTGCATAACTTGACTGTGAAGAACATACTGTCAGACATAGGGGTAAATTTACTAAGGTCCCGATTTTGACCGAGATGCCGTTTTTTCATCAAAGTGTCATCTCGGTAATTTACTAAGCAATAATCACGGCAGTGATGAGGGCATTTGTAATTTTATTGAAGTCCAACAAAAAAATTACGAATGAATACACCATCGGTCAAAACGCGGCTGTTTAACTATGAATCTCGGTAATTTACTAAGAAGTGCAAAGCAAAAAAAAACAAAACACTGCCGTGAAAAATTACAACTCGTAAAAAAGTGCTTAAAAAAAACAGACCTGCTTTTTTTTACCGTGATTGTATAGGCATGCACGGATTCATGAGATCCGTGCATGTATATCAGTGGGAAGGGGTGGGAAAGTGATTATTTTCTTAAAAAAAATTGCGTGGGGTCCCCCCTCCTAAGCATAACCAGCCTCGGGCTCTTTGAGCCGATCCTGGTTGCAGAAATATGGTGAAAAAAATGACAGGGGTTCCCCCATATTTAAGCAACCAGCATCGGGCTCTGCGCCTGGTCCTGGTTCCAAAAATACGGGGGACAAAAAGAGTAGGGGTCCCCCGTATTTTTAAAACCAGCACCGGGCTCCACTAGCTGGACAGATAATGCCACAGCCGGGGGTCACTTTTATATAGTGCCCTGCGGCCGTGGCATCAAAAATCCAACTAGTCACCCCTGGCCGGGGTACCCTGGGGGAGTGGGGTCCCCTTCAATCAAGGGGTCCCCCCCCAGCCACCCAAGGGCCAGGGGTGAAGCCCGAGGCTGTCCCCCCCATCCAATGGGCTGCGGATGGGGGGGCTGATAGCCTTTGTTGCAAATGAAAATATATTGTTTTTAGTAGCAGTACTACAAGTCCCAGCAAGCCTCCCCCGCATGCTGGTATTTGGAGAACCACAAGTACCAGCATGCGGCGGAAAAACGGGCCCGCTGGTACCTGTAGTACTATTACTAAAAAAATACCCAAATAAACACAAGACACACACACCGTGAAAGTAAAGATTTATTACATACATCCACACAAACATACATACATACTTACCTTATGTTCACACGAGGGTCTGTCCTCTTCTCCAGTAGAATCCAAGGGGTACCTGTTGAATAAATTCTACTCACCAGATCCCGGGTCCCAGGGTCCTCGGGGCAACCATTTGTAATCCAGGTACTTGAATAAAATAACAAAACGGAGAGCCGAGCCACGAACTGAAAGGGGCCCCATGTTTTCACATGGGACTCCTTTCCCCGAATGCCAGAAACCCACTCTGACTGATGTCAAAGTGGGTTTCTTCAGCCAATCAGGGAGCGCTACGTTGTAGCACCCTCCTGATCGGCTGTGTGCTCCTGTACTGTCTGACAGGCGGCACACGGCAGTGTTACAATGTAGCGCCTATGCGCTCCATTGTAACCAATGGTGGGAACTTTCTGCTCAGCGGTGACGTCACTTTAGGTCAACCGCAGGGCAGAAAGTTCCCACCATTGGTTACAATGGAGCGCATAGGCGCTACATTGTAACACTGCCGTGTGCCGCCTGTCAGACAGTACAGGAGCACACAGCCGATTAGGAGGGTGCTACAACGTAGCGCTCCCTGATTGGCTGAAGAAACCCACTTAGACATCAGTCAGAGTGGGTTTCTGGCATTCGGGGAAAGGAGTCCCATGTGAAAACATGGGGCCCCTTTCAGTTCGTGGCTCGGCTTTCCGTTTTGTTATTTTATTCAAGTATCTGGATTACAAATGGTTGCCCCGAGGACCCTGGGACCCGGGATCTGGTGAGTAGAATTTATTCAACAGGTACCCCTTGGATTCTACTGGAGAAGAGGACAGACCCTCGTGTGAACATAAGGTAAGTATGTATGTATGTTTGTGTGCATGTATGTAATAAATCTTTACTTTCACGGTGTGTGTGTCTTGTCTTTTTTGGGTATTTTTTTAGTAGTAGTACTACAGGTACCAGCGGGCCCGTTTTTCCGCCGCATGCTGGTACTTGTGGTTCTCCAAGTACCAGCATGCGGGGGAGGCTTGCTGGGCCTTGTAGTACTGCTACTAAAAACAATATCTTTTCAATATCACAAAAGGCTATCAGCCCCCCCATCCGCAGCCCATTGGATGGGGGGGGGACAGCCTCGGGCTTCACCCCTGGCCCTTGGGTGGCTGGGGGGGGGACCCCTTGATTGAAGGGGTCCCCACTCCCCCAGGGTACCCCGGCCAGGGGTGACTAGTTGGATATTTGATGCCACGGCCGCAGGGCACTATATAAAAGTGACCCCCGGCTGTGGCATTATCTGTCCAGCTAGTGGAGCCCGGTGCTGGTTTTAAAAATACGGGGGACCCCTACTCTTTTTGTCCCCCGTATTTTTGGAACCAGGACCAGGCGCAGAGCCCGATGCTGGTTGCTTAAATATGGGGGAACCCCTGTCAATTTTTACACCATATTTCTGCAACCAGGATCGGCTCAAAGAGCCCGAGGCTGGTTATGCTTAGGAGGAGGGACCCCACGCAATTTTTTTTTTGGATTTTACAGTGTTTAATTTAAAAAAAAAAAAAAAAATGAACCCCAGCACGGATCACACAGATCCGGCCGAGATTCATTGTAAAAAAGTCGGCAGTGTTTTGCTAATCACTGCCGTAAAAAACAGAAAAAAAAAACGAATGACATCGACATCGGAAAACCCGAAAAGGCTAAATACGGCAGCTTAGTAAATTAGACGTAATCAATTCAAAAAGTTGCAATTTTACACTGTCGATGTCATTCGTGATTGAACTTTGACCTGAAACGGGAAAATACGAATCTTAGTAAATTTACCCCATAGAATACAAAATGTAGAATATACAAAATATGTACGTACTGTAACTATACAGGAAAAGTCACACATTTGTCGATCCCCCGCCGAGCCGCCCAACGAGTGACCTGGCGGGGGGGGGGGGGCAGTGACAGGGGGAGTGACGTTTCTTCACTCCCTCGTCACCCAGCTCAATAGCAGTGCAGGCAAATATGGAAGAGATCGTCCATATTGGCCTGCATGCACAAGCGATGGGGCACCAGCGATGAACGAGCACGGGGCTGCGCATCGTTCATCGATGGTGACTCCACACTGAAAGATATAAATAGTATCTCATTCATTAATGAACGAGATCGTTCATATCTTTCAGTAACATCGCCCAGTGTGTAGGGCCCATAAGGGTTAGAACTGTTACACCAATATTCCTTTTTAATTTGATCCAGGATTACTGTGTCAAAAACTCAATTGAAAGAATGGTTCCATTGAAACTATCAGGATTGTGAACAGAGGCTGTGAGAGACACGGGTTTATTCAGTGGCGGAACTAAACAGTGGTGGGCCCAGGTGCAACAATATGTTTTGCCCCCTCTCACATCAATACCCACTTCTTTCCACCCCCTCAGGTGAAAGTGTGGAGGTGCCATCATAGAAGTTCCACCTGCTTTAAGTTCAACATGGATTATTCTCTCAGAGACATCCTTAATTTTGTGAAAGGCAGACTCAGCGGCAGTATACCATACTTCCCAACATTTGGCTGGATGAAAGCGGGACTCTCGCGCCGACCCGAAAAGGGTGTGTGGCCTAGCTTGAGTGGTCGTGACCTCGCTCGAGTGGGCGTGGCCTCGCCAAACGGGCCTTTTTTTGCTTTTTGGGGGCGTGCCCAGCGCCCCCCGAGCAGCTGGGCAGCACCCACTCCCCTCCTTGCTCTGAATACATGCCGTGCGCATGCGAACAGCATGTATTCAGTGATCACCGGCTGCTTTACAGAGCAGAGCAGCAGGTGATCAAAGCCTCCCACAACTGCCCCCCCCCCGCCCGCGGGACAATGCTGCCCGCGGGTGGGACAGCGGGACAGTGTCCGAATAGCGGGACTGTCCCGCTGAAAGCGGGACAGTTGGGAGGCGCTGAAAGCGGGACAGTTGGGAGGTATGGTATACAGTAGCATAGATGTGCGCAGGGGGGTGCCTGGTGCGCACAGGCACCCCCTAATGTCTGCCACCCTGATCTCACATGCCTGATGCAGCGATCGGCGAGCAGGCTGATTGCTGTCCCCTCTGCGCTGCACCCTGTCAGGACTGCATTATTGACCAGACATCTGGGTTAATCAAGGGTGCCACTGCCACCAGCTTTCAAACTCCCAGCTCCATCTCCATGTACAAAAACAGCGTGATGTGATGTGATTACGCCATGCTGTTCGCACGCCCACCTGTCACACCCGCCACACGCCCACCTCTCTCCTATGCTATGCCAACGCCGGCCACTGATGAGGAGCAGCATGCAGCCAGCGTTCCTCTTAGGAAGACAAATTAAATACTGGCAGACGGTCGGCAGAAACATTGACACATCACTTGTTTTTCCAGCAGCAGCAGCAGTACTAGTCTGCGACTGTCATTGTCAGTGAGTGACTGCAGCTTGCAGGGGAAAGACCGGGGGAGCCAAACCAGGCTGAGGAGGGGCAGTGTAATTGCAGTGAGTGCCATCATGGGTGTTTGTTTGGTGCACTCCACATCATCTGACAATGCATCTGCATTATTAGGATTGGTACATGGGTGGATATTTTATATTGCGTTGACCATCAATAGATGATGCTAAACACGCCCAAAAGGCAGTGCTAGACACACCCCTCCAATGGTGCACCCCCTAATAAAATGTGCTGTGCACACCTATGTACAGTAGGTATTAGGGACAGAAGGGGTAGTAGACAGGTGGGGTCAGGAGATGCTGGGCTTCAAAAAGGGGGACAGATGCAATTGAAAGTAATTAAAACATATAATTGACAAGTGCCGCCAATAGCACCCCCTACCCTGCAGTGCTAGGTGTGGTGCACACTCCGCACACACCTAGTTACGGCCCTGGGGACTGATAATGAATGCAACTCTGTACAATACCACTTATAAAACAAGAAAAACAAGTGTAGTATAAGCAGTGATGCAATTCCCTGACACAACAGCACAGATTAGCTGTGGGACACACGTCGCCTCTATTAAAATTGTTCAAAAGTGGTGCGCAAATCTTGGAACATTTCCTTGAGCCATTAAACCCACCCGGATTAAAAGATGTTGTAACAGACAACACACAGAGGCTCTGTATCCCTGCCAGGCTATTGGGAATAGACCAGAGACCAGTGATAATCCCTCCACAGAAAGTATGACAGACACTTCAGAAGTCTCCACATTACATATGTTGTATTTTATATTTAGCAAAGCATTTAGGGGAACATTTACTAATCAGTGATAAAAGCCGAGAAGTGAGCCAGTGGAGAAATTTCCCCATCAACCAATCAGCAGCTCTGTATCATTTTATAGTATGCAAATTATAGGTGTTACTTCAGTGCTGATTGGTTGCCATGGGCACTTCTCCACTGGCTCACTTCTCCGCTCTTATCACTGCTTAGTAAATGTAAAGTTGAGAGAGATAAACTGCAATGTTACAGGCTGTGTTTGAAAAATGACAGGAGCTGATTGGTTAGTACTTTATCTCTCTCCATGCTGTGATAAATACCACACATAATTGCAAACTACTGAGAAATGGTGAATCCTACTTTATAACTATCAGCAACACTCTCCCTCCCTGTGTTTACAACCAGATAGTGACAAGTAGAAAGGATGAAGTGTCATGTTGATGGGGGTGGGGGGGGGAGAGATCCAATAAGTCCATACTCTTGTATGACCAGGCCCGCTGAGAATTGTAGTTCTCCTGCCAGCTCAAAGTTACATAACCCTGCTGTACAGTATATGAAAGCTACTGCAGAGTGTGTACATAGACATGGGGACACTGGGTAGAGTGGAGAGGTAGCACAATACTCGCACCATGGGGGTAATTCCAAGTTGATCGCAGCAGGATTTTTGTTAGCAGTTGGGCAAAACCATGTGCACTGCAGGGTAGGCAGATATAACATTTGCAGAGAGAGTTAGATTTGGGTGGGTTATATTGTGTCTGTGTAGGGTAAATACTGGCTGCTTTATTTTTACACTGCAATTTAGATTTCAGTTTGAATACACCCCACCCAAATCTAACTCTCTCTGCACATGTTATATCTGCCCCCTGCAGTGCACATGGTTTTGCCCAACTGCTAACAAAAATCCTGCTGCGATCAATTCATAATTACCCCCTGTGGCCGGAGAGGCTCCAGCCACGCGGAAAATGGCCGCCGCGGCACTGAAGGGGTTAACCCCTAGTGCCCGGCGCCATTATACAGGACAATGGGCGCTTGGCGCCATATTTAAAAATGTTGTGGGCGCTAGGCGCCATGTTTGCGAATGTATAAAATGTTCAAAACATGTATTTTTAAAGGTGCCGTGGTCCCGGACCTCTCCGGAGACCACGGCAGTGAGGGCAGCCCCTGGCGCGCTCAGCAGAGTGTGCGCGCCGGGGGAGAGGGCAGCCGCTGACCGCCGGAGTCCGGGAGCTCCGCTCCCGGCAGCGATCGGTGCAGCCCCGGGCGCACTGGAGTGTGCGCGCCGGGGAGAAGGGAGAGCCGCCGCTGGGGGCCGGGAGCTCTGCTCCCGGAGCCTCAGCCCAGCACGGGTGGCCAGCCGCAGCAGCCGGGACGGACGTCCCGGGCTGCTGGCCGGCGAGGGGGGGGTGCGCCGCAGCCCGGCTCCCCGCCGGACGCTGCGGCGAGACACCAAAATCAGCGCCGCATACAGGGGACCGGGCTAGCCGGCTCCCTGCGCGGCGAGGCCACCACAGGCGCCGCTCATGGGGGACCTGGCTAGCCGGCTCCCTAGCGGCGTGGGTGCAATTAGGCTGGTGAGCAGGATGATGAGCGCTGGGGTCCGGGAGCTACGCTCCCGGCACCTCAGCGCTGCAATAGAGCCAGAGTCACGGCGGCCGGGACAAGTGTCCCGGGCCGCCGGGCTTCGGTACAGGGGGTGCGCTGCTGCGTGCGGCGAGGCCACAAAGTTAGTGCCACACTGGGGGGACAGGGAGAGCCAGGTCCCTGGACCCCAGTGGCAGGCAGGCAGGCTGGAGGGTGGGGGCAGCCAGCCCCATACCTCCAGCACTGAGAGATCCCTAGCAGCCAGGCTGCAGGGCTAGGGGAGCCAGCACAGACAGGGTCCTAGCAGCCAGGCTGCAGGACTAGGACACAGTATTCCACAAACCAGACATTGTGTAAAAAAATAATAGAAAGTACAGTGTGTTGTAAGGCACTGCAGTGCCTAGGTATGTGGAGCCTGTGCAGGCTCAGAGTGTATTTAAATGTATAACATGTACAGTGTGATTTAAATGTAATGTATTTAAAGGTAAATTGCACTTACTTGGTTGTGTGTCCCAGGAGGGGGGAATCCATGGCTGTGCAGGCTGATAGATTCTCCCAGACCTTTTCCCCAAAAACGGAATGCTTTCCCATCCAGCCTCACACTTCCAAGGGGCACAGGGAGAAAGAGAAGCAGCTCAGCTATGAAACAAGCTGAGTGGTTTCTTGGAGCTCCATGGAGATCACCCGTAGTGGCCTAGAAACCTGGACCGGGGAGCCAGGCTGCCCAGCTGTGGAGCCCAAATCCAGGCTGCAGGCAGTGAGCTGGGTCCCGGACAGGTTTCTGGAAGTCAGATTTAGGAGGGAAAACTTCCCCCCAGCCAGACTGAACGGCACCGGGGCGTATCCTGATCCTCCAAGATGGGAGAGTCAAAGGAGACCGACCACTCCCCACTGTCCATAGGGGACAATGTAAGCTGTGCATGAGACCAAGGCATGCACAGCTCATGGGTAAACATTGATTGGTTGTGCACCACAGGGCGGGCTTACCCCCTGTGGTAAGGGGTCTTGGAGAGGGATAAAAGGAGGGCAGTTGGCCCATAGGATGGTGTATTGTAACATCTTATTCTGCTGAAAACATCTGATTGTATGCTGTTGCCCCTAGCAATAGGGAGGAGCCTTTTTAAAGGTTATTGAGCAAATAAACATCATTGCCTCAAGAAGACTGCTTCATCTTGTGACCAACAGGGTTAGGCCAAACCTAGCCCCGTCCTCCGGCTGTCCAGAGAAGCACCTAACGTCTCCAAGCTCCGCCTTCCGCCAGCTACCGGTAGAGGCCTAGCAAGTGGCTAGTGGGGATTCGTCAACACCACACAGGTGTGGTAAGGCAGTGCGTCGGCACATACAGAGCAGAACCGTGGTTCCAAACGCCACGGCAGGTTAGGAGTTTGGTGGTGGCAGCAAAAACCCGCCCACAACGCAGTGGGTGGAGTCAGTAACAGGCGGTTACTGACGGTAAGCGGAAATCCCCTATGTGGTCAGGCCTCGTGTGACTTGACCTTCCATTCTGTGCGCAGTCGACGGGACGCGAAAGCGGCGAGTGCTTTCGTACGGTACCGTCCTGTCACCCCCCCCATGTCCTTTGTAACATCCGGCCAGCTCCTTACCCTTCACCCTCCATCTGTTCCTGCTCACATGACTCACTCTCAGCCAGTGCCGTAACTAGGCATTTTAGCGCTGTGTGCAAGAAACGTCTTTGGCGCCCCCCACCCCCATGCAAGGAGCAGTGCGCGCCCCGGGCGCGCGATAAATATATAGGGACGTGGCTTCACGGGAAGGGGCGTGGCCACAAAATAATACCAATTCATACTATGGTGCACAGTTGTCTCCATTATTCAAATTATGCTGCATAGTAGCGCCACTACACCAGGTAGAGCACCTTTTACACATTACGGCAGCCAGTCCCCCTTTTTACACCATACGGCAGACAGCAGCCCCCTTTTTACACATTACAGTAGACAGCATCCCCCTTTTTACACATTACGGCAGACGGTGTCCCCCTTTCACATTTGGTGATAAAATATACATATGTGGCACTGCAGTGCTGCTACTCACAAGTCAGGGGATGGAAAATTGCAGCCTGCCCGAGTGCGTTCTCCTCCTCTCAAAGCTACTGTAGCAGGCCAGCTCCTCGCAGCGCTTGGCGGGGCGCAGGGAGACCGAGTAAGCCGGGACAGGCTCCCGAGTTGCGGGGGTGGCGATCCGACATCCAGGGCAGAGAGAGGCAGTTAAGCATGAAGGGAGAGACCCGGAAGCTGGCAGCTGCGCTCACGAGTCCCCTGCAGAGGCGGCGGTGCAGGCGGGAGACAGGCGCCGGCGGAGACCTGACAGCACGTCCTGCGAGAGGGGGGGGGGAGAGGGAGATGTGGCGCTCAGGGACCCGTTCAGAGAGGCGGCGCTGGACTCTATAGCAAATGCTGCCAGTGTGGCTGCGGCCATGCGGGTGGGCGGGGGTGCTGCCGATGGTGCGCCTTCAGTGCATGTGCCCTGTGAGCAAGGCACCATCGGTTCACACCTAGTTACGGCACTGCTCTCAGGCTTATCAGCATCAGTGTTGAAAAGTGACTAGGAAAAAAGCAGGTGTAGTGACGGCTGCAGAGACACCCTTTATTTTTTGACCAGCATCAGGCAATCTTAGCTCCCTCGGGTCTCAACGCCCTTAGGCAGCTGCCAAATGGAAGCGCCTGGCCAGGACATCACACTGGCGCCGGCGGAAAAAGCCTCAATCAGAGAGAAAGCCAGAGTCCAAGAAAAAATGGGAGGATCGGGAGGAGAAGAAACTGCAGCACCTCCTAAAAATGTTTTAACTGTAACCAAAACAAAGCAAACTTAATTATTAATGATCTTGTTCTTTGGTTACAACGTTTTACTTTGTATTGTCTTTATCAGAGGTTATTACTGTGACTGTGGTGGCTTTTTTTTTTTTTATCTGTATCTCTTTTTTTTTCTACGTAACAGTTTTATATATTGTATCAATGAATTTCTTCTTTCTACCTAAGTATAATTTTGAACTGATGCTTGATTCAAGAAAGATATTTATTAAAATTAATAATAAAAAAAGAATTACTATTAGTATTGTGATGCCTAGATGATTTGCTGCTAGGATTGGTTCCTGCTAGTTTATTAGACTCTCTGCACCATTCTCTCATGCCTATAACATTGGGCCTAATTCAGACCTGATCGTAGCAGCAACTTTGTTAGCAGATGGGCAAAACCATGGGCACTGCAGGGGGGGGGGGGGGGGGGGGGAAGATATAACATGTGCAGAGAAAATTAGATTTGGGTGGGATATATTGTTTCTGTGCAGGGTAAATACTGGCTGCTTTATTTTTACACTGCAATTTAGATTTCAGTTTGAACACACCACACCCAAATCGATAATACTGAAAGATATGAACGAGATACCGTTCATATATTTCAGTGTGGAGGCACCAGCGATGAATGATGCGCGGCCCCACGCTCGCTCATTGCTGGTGCCCGTCGCTTGTGCATGCAGGCCAATATGGACAACCTCGTCCATATTTGCTTGCACTGCAATGGAGCCGGGTGACGGGGGGAGTGAAGAAGCTTCACTGCTAACAAATTTGCTGCTGCGATCAACTCTGAGTTACCCCCAGTATTAGCTGCCTACTGTGGATGGTTGTGCTATGTACCAATTTGAAACCTGTGGGGTAAACCAAGTGGGTTTGGTCTTTTCAATTATTGCCGCAGACTTGCCAGAATCTTCCTGATGCCTGCATCTCACAGGATATGACATTTCTCCATTTGTGTTACTGACCTTGATTATTTTGATTGTTCTTGCCTGCTGCTAACCTTGCCCTCTGCTTACTTTGATGATACAAATCTGTCGCCCACCCTGACCTCTGGCTACTGGTGTTCTGTAGTCACCTACTCTGATTTTGAATTGCATTTGACTGTTCTTCCCATTTATGTTGTTTGACAAAATGCTTGCACTCCAGATATCACAGTGCACCGGAGCCTGACTCTTACCTACAGGGTTCTGCAGTGCTGGACCCCTGGGGCAGTGGTGTTTCTAAAGTGGGCAGATGCCATCCCGAACCTGTCATGCTGAAATTCTGTATCTTTCTGGCTGACTAGATGATTGAGAAATGCCCACATCCCCTATCCTCCACCTGCTGCTGCGACTCTCAGTGGCAGTTACAGATGACTGTGGCTCCCATATGAGCACGTGTCCCACTCTTTGTATAAATTTAAAGTGATATGCATACCAAACCTGATGTCACTTTTTCGCCCCAAATTTGAGTCTCCTGCTATATTAGGAAATCACTGAACACTATTCAGTGTCAGAGGATCAGGCTCACTCCAGTGAAAAAGGCACTATCAGTCAGCTCACTGGCGTGCGCAGCACATTTTATTAGGGGGTGCACCGTCGGAGGAGTGTGTCTAACACCGCCTTTTGGGCGTGTCTAGCACCATCTATTGATGGTCAACGCATATAAAATATCCACCCTTGTACCAATCCTAATAAAGCAGATTCATTGTCAGATGGTGTGGTGTGCACCAAACAAACACGCCTGATGGCACTCACTGCAATTACACTGCTCCTCCTCAGCCTGGTCTGGCTCCCCCTCTCTTTCCCCTGCAAGTCAGTCACTCACTGACAGTCACTGACAGTCACAGACTAGTACTGCTGCTGCTGGAAAAACGAGTGACGTGTCAATGTTGCTGCCGACCGCCTGCCAGTATTGAACTTGTCTTCCTAAGAAGAACGCTGGCTTCATGCTGCTCCTCATCAGAGGCTGGCGTTGGCAATGCATAGAGGGAGAGAGGTGGGCTTGTGGCGGGTGTGACGGGTGGGCGTGCGAGCAGCATGACGTAATCACGTCACATCACGCTGTTTTTGTACATGGAGGTGGAGCCGGGAGTTTGAAAGCCGGTGGCAGTGGCACCCTTGATTAACCCAGGCGTCCGGTCAGTAATACAGTCCTGACAGGGTGTAGCGCAGAAGGGACAGTAATCTGCCTGCTCGGTGATTGCTGCATCAGGCATGTGAGATCGGGGTGCCAGACATTAGGGGGTGCCTGTGCGCACCAGGCACCCCCCCTGCGCACACCTATGAGTCAGCTAATCAGGCTTGGCATGGGGTCATTCCAAAATAGCCATGGCGAGCCAATCTCGACCCACCACCTGGCCCTGGCTTATATTAGACAGTGTGGAGGAGCAGTGTTCACTTTGATGGCACAGAGGGAACTAGGAAAAGCTCCTGAAGAGAGAAGAAGCCAGAAGTGTCACAGAAGATGATGGAAGTCTTGAGCTAATGGTGGCTATTGTAAAAAACTTTAGCAGTCTTCTGCTAGCCAGATGAACATGAAAGGGTTAACACCCATAAGAAGTGGGGTCAGTGAAGAGCTGAGGTAGCAGTGTGCTACACAAAAGAGCCAATGCCAGTCACTGCTCTTTGTGTGAAGACCGCAGGAAGCCTGGAGGTGGTGTTAGTTGTTTCCCCTCCGGCAAAGACAAAGTGGTAGCTGTGGCTGAACCAATCTTAGTTCAGCTGAAGACTACAGGACTGGTAAGACCATTTTCTTTATATTCCCCTAGACCTTAATGGTCCGGGCATCAGGCCCATGACCACTGTCTGGCACTAGTCATGTGGCACTGTAGGTGGGCATTAGGGCCAGGAGGCATAAGAGGGCATTAAGCCCTGTTGGACAGTATTCAATATTGTTAACTAGCACTAGGCCAAGACATATAGGGCATTAGCCTCTATATGATAGTGTAACAACTGTTATAAACCCTATTGGTAAGGTGGCAGTAGGCTGAGACATGGTGGGCAGTAGGCCCTATGGTAATTATGTGCAGACCCCATTAATAGGAATTCCCTGTGCTGTGTAACCTTTTCTAAATTTCCCACAGTCAGGCCCTCATTAAAGTTTGATTATTGGTAGAGTAGTATGCTTGTTATGTGACTGTATTTTACATTGTGGAAGCTGTATCATTGTGTTATGTGTACTAGTACTGCATTATTTGTGTAAATGTATTGCTGGGGAGTACAGGAGTATTGTGAAAAGGAGTGCACTACCATACCCTTCAACTGTACCTTTTTGGCAAGTACAGTACCTTTTTTTATGGTCTGTAATGATTTTTGGCTCTCTAAACTTCCATTGAAAGTATAGGAAAAGTGGCGTGGACACGCCCTCCTTTACCCGTAACCACGCCCCCTTTTCGAATTTGTACCAATTTTTATGTGTAAAATGTTGGCGGGTATGCACTACACCCGCAGCAAAACGTGTCAGGAGGCTTTTTGGGTCACTACCTACTAGAACTACCACTGCCTGTGTGTGCCCAGACCAAGACTGGACTTTCTTTTGGCAGAAAAATTGAGGTGATTTACAAAATTTGGAGTACCACTAACACTCTCCACATAAGGAGTATACCGTGATTCAGTGAGGATCCCTAACCCTGAATGGTTCTGAGGACATCTAAGAGACACTCTCAAGGGACTACATCTCTAGCGGCTCATTGTGGTAAAGTTTATCAGTGGGACTGTGCCGTCAGTCCTTCTCCATTTCTTTCACCCATCTGCAATCCAGTTTTATTTCAAACAGGAACGGATCACACTGGAAGGGCAGTCACTATTATGATCCATTATTCTTATTTCATTTTTTTGTTTTCAATGTGTTTTTAATGTTGTTTTAAGTATATGCTAATTAATTAAATGTGAACAGTTTCTTTCACTCACTCTTTCTCATTATATTAATTTTAGAATCACGTTAGCGCTGCTATTGTGTTTTGTTTTTTTAATGCACTACACCCAACCTGTCTGTGATGATTGTTGTTCTCCTCCGAGTCAGCTAGAATTAGGGTCTGATCTATGAATGTGTAGGTGGTAGATGCTAGGGAAAAGAATACAGCCTTGTACACCTTGTGGGTGTGCTGTTGTATTGTATTTGCATGTACTGAGATAAGGACCATTCATCAATCCTAGCGACAAGAGTATATCGGTGAGTGTAGTTTGTGTCTTTTTACATTTTTCCCCATCATTCTTCCCTTTGAGCATTTTCATTCAAGTTGCATCCCCAGTGACAGAACTTGATCTCAGTGGCAGTCATCAAGGTTTACCACGTTTTTTTATGCAGTCTTACCATGTACACCAGCCGCATCCAACCTGTGTTCCAGGACCACTGACTGGAGTGTATCATTGGTCTGAAGGTGAGAGTGAGTGGCAGGAGGTAAGTGCCCCTGCGCTGCAGCAGGATTACACCCCAAGCCACCTCTCACACCACAGTCAGAAATCCTGAAAATATGAGCTGTTCAGGGTACTTGAAGATTGACGTTGAGGACCCCTGCCTTAAAGGATGGTCTAATCAGGTGACATGGTAGGGGCAACAGAGACTAGCCAGTTTCCTGCAGTACAAGCGTACAGGAATAAGTCATTATCTGTGTGACAGCTATTTCCTTGTAGCACAGATGTTTTTCCTGCAGCACATCACTGAATCTCAATCTGTAGATAGCTATCCCTGTAGAGTTGTATCCTTGTGCACTGTTGATTTAAAAAAAGAAAAGTGAAAACATGACCTACTTAAAAACTGGTGTTATATAATATGCACTTCTCCTAATTTATACAATCAATTTTAAAGTAAGCTGCTTCTGATATAACAGGATATAATGCTATTGCTTATTCAAACATCCTGGATTTATCTTACTGCTTGAAACGTCTTGAAAGGTTGGCTGGGAAACAAGGCTGTTGGAAGAAGAATGACAGATCTAAGAAGCAGTGTTACTGCAGGACACAACCTTTGACTTGTACACAAAGGCTGGGTATTGTCCTAGCATATTATACTTCAATATGCGGTAAATGTTTATTGAGCAATATACTTGATCCGTGTCAGTGCTGTATATCATTTTACGTGTAAGGGCCAGTAGGAAACGAAACCTTTTTGTTTTATTGTACGAAAATAAAAAAATATGGCATTTACATATCCTTCTGTCATCGCCTAAAGCCAGAATATTATATCTAGATAAGGAATAGGATGTCATATATCCCAGTATGGCACACAATGACAGTAATACAATCTGTATCTTTCTATCTGTCATCTCACCTACTGGTTTCCAGTGTTATGGAGCAGAAAACCTCAAAACAATGAGTCATTCCACCTACGAGAAGCAGATTACTGTGATAATGACAGCAAGACGTGTGAAGGTATAATCTCTCAGTTTAGTTCTCCCTGTGGTATAAAGCTTAGGGAGTAATTCCAAGTTGATCGCAGCATTACATTTTTTAGCAGTTGGGCAAAACCATGTGCACTGCAGGGGAGGCAGATATAACATGTGCAGAGAGTTAGATTTGGGTGTGGTGTGTTCAATCTGCAATCTAAATTGCAGTGTAAAAATAAAGCAGCCAGTATTTACCCTACACAGACACAATATAACCTACCCAAATCTAACTCTCTCTGCACATGTTATAGCTGCCTCCCCTGCAGTGCACATGGTTTTGCCCAACTGCTAAAAAATTTCCTGCTGCGATCAACTTGGAATTACCCCCTTAGTTTCAACTAGGTGATGCAGATGCTACACACATATTACTATCATTATTTCTGTTGAAGAATGACAGTGCTGGTTTTGTGAATGAAATTATGTTACAGGATTTTATGTTACTTAACTCATTGACTGGCGTGGTCACATCACAATGTTCGAATCGGTGAAAAGCAGCAGGTAGTGTCATTGCTGTACATGCATTTTCATGGTTTTAAAACCATTTCTGTGCTTTATACATCAAATATTTTATGCTACAGTTTTCATCCTTTAACCACTTGCCTGACATGGTCGCATCAAATGTGACCACACCAGACTGTGTTTTCCCTGACATGATGCAGTCATGATAAGTCAGTAACGTCCACCACTGTACAGCTGTGAGAAGATGATCTTCCTGCAGCCGCCAATCTCAGAGAGACTTCCCGGTCCCTCTGAACCTGCGGCTTCATCCTTCAATTGTCCCGATCACTGTAGCCAGCAGTGATCGGGTACCCCCCTCCCTCCCCTGCATTCTGTAGAGAATCAGGGGTGCCGACAGAAATGTCAGGCCCAGGTAAAGAGGAGGAAATCATAAAACAGTTTGTGTATGGCCACAAAGCGACCCTGCGCACTGCATTTGGTTGTGCCAAGTGGGTACCAATGGACAGTAGCGGCTGCTGAGCGAGGGGAGGGGTGTGATCATGATCACTCACCCCCGACACATCACGGAGGGAGAGAGCAGACAGCTGCTTCTTTCTACCAGTACAGCACACAGCAGCATGTGCCATGTGCTGGGGGGGGGGGGGAGGCTGCTGCTTCTCTCTGTAGGCGCCAGGATTGTCTGTGTATGTGTCTGTAATAAATCAGCAAAATATTTATTATATATATATATATATATATATATATATATATTTTTTTTTTTTTTTTTAATTTTTTTTTTCTTCATAAATGTTATATTGGATTTGTTTTCACCCTTTGCCTGGCATGGTTACATGTTATGCGACCAAAGCCAGAAGTCCTTTACCTGGCTTAGTCGCATTACATGCAACTTGCTGCCCCTGTCGTCCGCAGCCCCTTGCGTCCACTGCCACCTCTGTGTTTCCGAACACAGCAGTGATGTGGCGGTCCTAGACTGCCGACAACACTGTTGGTATCACGCCCCAGAATGCAATGCGGCCGGCATTCAATTTCTGGAGCTCATGTTGTGGGAATCACAGTGCAGGGAGGGGATCTTTGGGCCTAATTCAGACCTGATCGCTAGCAGGAGATTTTTGCACTGCTGCAATCAGATAGTCGCCGCCTACAGGGGGAGTGTGTTTTAGCTGTGCAAATATGCAAAGCTGTACAAACAGATAATGGGGGTCATTCCGAGTTGTTCGCTCGTTGCCGATTTTCGCAACGGAGCGATTAAGGCGAAAATGCGCATGCGCATGGTACGCAGTGCGCATGCGCTAAGTATTTTAGCACAAAACTTAGTAGATTTACTCATGTCCGAACAAAGAATTTCCATCGTTGAAGTGATCGGAGTGTGATTGACAGGAAGTGGGTGTTTCTGGGCGGAAACTGGCCGTTTTCTGGGAGTGTGCGGAAAAATGCAGGCGTGCCAGGATAAAACGCGGGAGTGTCTGGAGAAACGGGGAAGTGGCTGGTCGAACGCAGGGCGTGTTTGTGACGTCAAACCAGGAACGAAACGGGCTGAGCTGATCGCAGTGTAGGAGTAAGTCTCGAGCTACTCAGAAACGGCTAAGAATTTTCTATTCGCAATTCTGGTAATCTTTTGTTCGCTATTCTGCTAAGTTAAGAGACACTCCCAGAGGGCGGCGGCCTAGCGTGTGCAATGCTGCTAAAATCTGCTAGCGAGCGAACAACTCGGAATGACCCCCTTTGTGCAGTGTCTGCACAGCCCAGGACTTACTCAGCCGCTTTGAACACATCAGCCTGTCTGGGACTGGAATTGACGTCAGGAACCCTCCCTGCTAATGCATGGACACGCCTTCGTTTTTCCAAACACTCCCAGAAAATGGTCAGCTGCCACCCACAATGCCTTCTCCCTGTTAATCTCCTTGCGAATGGATCCTTGGCACAAACCCATCGCTGAGCGGCGATCCACTTTGTACCTGTGTAACGCGCCTGCACATTGCGGTGCATACGCGTGCGCAGTTTAGACCTTATCGCCTGCTGTATGAAAACACAGCCTAGCAATCAGGTCTGAATTACCACATTTGTTTCTCTCCCTGCACAATTCAGCTGATCTCTGCGTGTGCAGATATCAGCTGCAGCAGTAGGGTCAGCCCCGACACGCTCCGCAGGGCTCTACATGGGGAAGGGGGGAGCATATGCTCATGGGGGTTGGGGTAAACTTCAGGGGGGAAACTTTAACCAGTGGGAGTGGGTGTAGGTAAAGTTTTATATATTCAAATGATAAGGTGGGAGGGAGGGGTGTTTAACATAAATAAAAAATACCCTAGTCACAGGGTATTGGGGGTGGAAGGGTACAGAAAGAGGGTTTTTTTTTTTAAATGGGGGGATGTTTATAATACATGGGTTTAGGGGGTACTATTATTAGAATTTAAGACCACTGAAGGGTCTGTTGCCAATGGGGGGTGGGAAGTTATTTTATAATGGGGGCCTATGGACATGAGGGGGATGGGGGGGGGTAAAAAAACACCCCTTGGATATAGATTAAAAAAAATATTTTAATATTTTATTAAAAACACTTTTTAAACTTTATTAAGTAATAAAGAAAACCAAACGATTTCTGAGCAGTTTTGTAGGTAAAAAAATTTGATTTAAGCAGTTTTTACCCTCTCTGGATGTTAGCCCTAGAATTATTTCCAGACATAGGGCCTAATTCAGATTGGTTTTCAAAATGTGATCCAACAAAAATTGCAAAAAGGATGCCGGCGCATGTGCAGTGCCCGTCCTGCGCATGCGCCCGCATTTTCTGCGTGAGTATGCAGAAAATGCGATCGCCTCTGCCTTACAATCAGGCAGAGACGGTCGCGGGGCAGGAACGCTCCGTTTCCTAGGCGGACACGGAATGCTGTGGAGGCGGCCAAATGGGGGCATGGCGGGGGTGTGATCGCAGCGGCTGTGTGTGACATCACATGTGTGATCATAAACATGGCGGCGGGCCTCCTGTGACGCAGCTAGGCTACGCCGGCTGGATGGCAGCCTTAATTGCTGCTATCAAGCAGAAATTGCAATGTGATCACAATTTCTGCTTGATGAAGAGGGGGAGGTGGCGGTCAGCATGCTGGGCGGCCTTGCCCTGCGATGGGCAGCCTCCAGCATGCGAACAAAAGGATTGCAAATTCTGCTAATTAGCAACTGTAGATTCAGGATTCATTACCACTGTGATCAGCAAGCCCTGCTACAGTTTTGCTATTTGGCCATGCTAAAACTATAGCAGGGCATGCTGGGATGTGTAGTTCAACAACAGCTGGAGTGCCAAAGGTTCCCCATCACTGCTCTATACTGTTGTTTATATGGTGCTCATAATGACAAGTAATGCTAAGGGCCTTAACTCCCTCCAAAAATGGAGATTTTCCCTGAACCATTTTACTAGGTTGAAGGCCCAAATAGTTTTTGCTTAGTAAACCCACTTTCAGCAGTCTTTCCCTCTGGCGTTTACTAGCTACAAATTCCCCCCCTGTTATACAGAGAATGGGTTACATATTTTAATGTCCTGGCAGTGCCCCTTTGTTCTATTTAGTCAACATCAGATGTCAACAGTTGATATTTAATTTTGGTGGGTCGCTCGGATGAGATAGAAATCACATTAGTACTTATTTCTGCATGAAAATTTGCTCAATGCTACATAAACATAGCAAGAGGACTGTGTTAATTCTTGAGGATTTTAATATGGTGCTTGACCTGGTAATGGATAGGTCTAGAAGTACTTCCCCTCATTCTCACCATCACTCTGAGTTTTCTAAGGGCTTTAGCAACTTCTAGCCAAGTACTACTTATTTGATGTGTGGAGAACTGAGCATCCTACGGTGGGGGATTACTCCTTTTATTCCCATGTGCATAGTTCTTACTCTAGGATTGACCTAGCTTTACTAGATAAGTAGTCTCTGCTATCTATCTAGAAAATTGATATACTACGGATGTCCTGGTCAGACCATTCTCCTTTGTTTCTAGTGGGGGATACCAATGCTAGATAGGTTCGTCAAGGCCCATGGCGTCTCATTGCCCATTTGCTGTCACAACAAGAGCCCAAGAGGCCATACAACAATCCCTGTCCCTTTTTTAGACACTTACAAGCTTGAGGATACTTCAGTATTTCATTTCTGGTTCTCATTAAAGTTGATAGTGGCCTTTTCAGCGATTCCGCTATTTTCAAGACAAAAACAAGCCTATAAGCAAATATGCGTAGAAATAGAATCTGAGGCTGCCAGACTCGAGGAGACTCAAAAAACTGACCCTAATAATTGGGCTCTTTTCAAGGCCTTGCTTAGTGTTAAAGGTCTTGCTTAATGCGAGAGAAAAAACTAATGTGTTCTCTCTTCAGGAAGTTCAGACTTATTTAGCTTGGCTTCATCAGAAATGTTATGTATTCGGTAACCATGCCAATAGCTTGTTAGCACTCATGTTGAGGGGAAGTGGGTACAGGAATGTGTACTGAACATATTTAACTCTAGGGGTGTTAAAGTTTCTGATACTTTTGATATTGCAAATATGTTTGTTATTATGCGCAGTTGCATGACACTGAAACACCCCAGCCCTCTTGTGAGGGAATTGCAGAATTTTTGCAATGATTAAACCTCCCTTCGCTAGCTTCTGAGGCCTGCCTGCCCCTGGAGTCTCTATGGTCAGTAGAAGAGGTGAAAAGCACTATTGAGTTACTTCCAGTGGATAAAGCCCCTGATAGTTATAACAGTACACATTGATCGTGCTGAGCCCCAAAAAAAGTGGGTCCTAGGGACCCCTCACTTTTAAAAATTGGGGTCCTACCTGTCCTTATCTGGGTCCCAGCGGAATGAAGGTTATTATTACATACCTCCCAACTGTCCCGATTTTCGTGGGACAGTCCCATTTTTTGGGGACTGTCCCGCTGTCCCACCCGCGGGCCACAGTGTCCTGCGGTGGGGGGGCAGTTGGGAGGCTCTGTTACCCACTGCCCTGCTTAGCAGAGCAGCGGTGAATAGACGCTGTGCACATGCGCACAGCGTCTATTCACTGAAGTCAGAGGGAGAGGGGGCATGCCAGCGGCTCAGAGAGTGCTGGGCATGCCCCCTCAGTGACGAAAACGGGGCGTGGCTCGCGGTCCTCCCGCGAAGCCACGCCCCTTTGCTTAGGCCACACCCCTTTTCGGGAGCGTGTGTCCCGATTTGTAAAGGAGAAATGTTGGGAGGTATGTTATTAATCTTATTAATGATTCAAATATAAAAACACAGACTTGATTTGGACACTAAAAAAGTGTTGCAAGGGGGATGGAGGGGGTGGCAATGCTGCTGGTCTGTGTAGCATACAGGACACTGCACCGGAGCTGTAACTAAACATTTTGGCACCCTTTAGCAGAAAGTAAATTGGTGCTTCCCCTCTTATATTGCAAAGCACGGACAGTGCGCACTGAAGGCGCGCAGCAAAAGTGAAGGGGCATGGCAACATAATAGTGCCAATTCACATTACACCACACAGTAGTGCTGCTTATACACATTGCAGCAGGTAGTACCTCCTATATACACTGTGCCAGGTAGAGCACATTATACATATTGCGCCAGATAGAGCACATGCTACACTTTGCCCCAGGTAGAGCACATTATATACATTGTGCAAGGTAGAGCACATTATACACTTTGCACCAGGTAGAGCGCATTATAAACTTTGCACCAGGTAGAGCACAGTATACACTTTGCACCAGGTAGAGCACGTTATACACATTGCACTAGGTAGAGCACGTTATACACATTGCACCAGGTAGAGCATATTATACACATTGCACCAGGTAGAGCACATTATACACATTGCACCAGGTAGCGCACATTATACACTTTGCACCAGGTAGAGCACATTATACACTTTGCACCAGGTAGAGCACATTATACACATTGCACCAGGTAGAGCACATTATACACTTTGCACCAGGTAGAGCACATTATACACATTGCACCAGGTAGAGCACGTTATACACTTTGCACCAGGTAGAGCACTTAGACACATTGCAGCCACCACCCAAACATTGTCGCGGGAACCCCCTACAGCAAGCCCATCCACCACCCCACACAGCCTGCTGCAGCCCAGGCATACATGCTGCTGGGAGGACACAGGGCAGATGCCGGCCAGGACAGTGCAGGGGTATCAAGCTGTCTCTCTGCCTGGACATGAGTACAGCATGGAAGCAGTGACAGGCTCGAGCGGCACTCACTGACTAGAGTGAAAGGCTCAGGAAGGGTGTGCAATGTGCGTATCTTTTGCATGCGCTGCAGATCAGGTACAAGCAGGCATTGATGATAATGACTTGTATTAAACCGGATACCTATCCTACAAATGCCAACACATCTGGAGACGGGTATTGCCCCATATACGAGTGAATATGTTATTTCACATATAAGTTTCTTTTGCATAATATATGCCCATTTTATTCCTAACGCAGCATTGCCCCCCACAACTGTTGCACGAGATACTTTGTAAACAAATATGTGGCCCATTTATCGACGAGTTTTAGCTATTTAAACTCATTGCGTATGATAAATGGTGCTCCAGCCAATCAGCTCCCAATTGTAATTTTTCACACATGACAGGAGCTGATTGACTGAAAAACCATTTATCATACGCAATGAGTTTTAAATAGCTAAAACTTGTTGATAAATGGACCCCATGGTGCTACTTTGTGACGCACCTCAATGATGTTTTGAGCAACATTTGTCAGAAGGTAGGGGGAGGGTAGGTAGCTTAGCCAGGGCAAGCAGTCAGTCCTGGAAGCCTTAGCACAACTTATCCTCTTAATTCTCTCCGTGATCCAATGCCACTGGTACCTCCTTTGTCCACAGTGAGTGCCCTACATTAGGGAGCTCCAAGTGGGCCATGTCGGGGATCCCGTTGCGGCCAGCTCTAGGGCAGCAGTGTGTATAAGCTGAAGCATCTATCTCTGACTGTTACAGAGACCCCAAGCACCTCCGCACTACCCCTACTGTTATCTCGCTGATCTCCACCATGCCAACCAGCATGGTAACCTCCAGCCTATGCTGTATCTACCTACACATGCCCATGCTGCTCCTCTGTGCCGACAGGCTGTCGGCTGCTTCCCTCCCTGGAGACCAGCATTTGTCTCTACCTCCCTTCACAAGGTTCCCTCCATCCTGATCACCAAGCAGTATTTTAGCATTAACAAAGCAAACTACTTCTTCCAGCCTGCAGGTACAGCTCACTGAAGGTCCATTTCTGATGGGTATTGATGGCGAATGTGTGGTGGAAGTCTGAGGGCTATGCTGCAGCTGCATCTGAAGAAAGAAGAAAGAAACAATCAGTGCGGCCTCCACATGCACCACGTGAGGTCACGAGTTTCATCCCTGGCCGGAGATGACAGCCCCCAGCCACATACAGCAGGCTTGATGTTCCAGCCAGGTCCCGTGCGGATCACAGAGTGAGTGGAGGGCGGGAGATCACTCTCTCCATTGTCTCCTCCCCTTCCTCTGTGATTGGAGAATTAAATTGACTGCCAGCACAGGACAGCGCTGCTGATTGGTCAGAGCGCGTCCTCTGAGACCCAGCTGCCAATTATCAGGTAAAATACGCACTATAGCGCGTATTTGCGAACACTGGGACATTTAATTACTATAAAGCTTTTAAGGGGGAAATAGTTCCAGTGCTGGTGTTGGTGTTCAATGAGGGCTCTGAGATGGAGATTTTTCTCAAGAGTTGTTGGAGGCGCAGATTATTGCTCTTCCAATGCCTGTTAAAGCTCCTACTTTGGTTAAAAATGATCATCCTACAGTTTTGTTTTACACAGATGTTAAGCTGTATGCCAAACTGGTTGCTAAAAGGTTATGTCCTTCATTGATTCATCAGGACCAATTGGGATTTATTATAGGCATACAGGCTCCGGATAGGTCATTAATATTATAGAACACTGTAGGACTGGTAGGAAGCCATTACAATAGGCTGTCCTACAATAATTTGGGTTTTGTGGCATGTTCTTGGACTTTATTTTGGCCCATTACTCCTCTCCTTCAGCAAGGATATCTTCCTACAGGTTTAACATCTCCAACGGTAAATAAAACAGGCCTACAAACTCAGATCCAGCTACTGCATGAAAAGTTGAAGGAAATTAGGCTAGACATATTTTCCTACTCCCCCGGAAAGGCAGGGAGGCTTCCGAAAATCGGGTGGCAGTCCAGAGCCGGCCTTAGCTATAGGCAGGCTAGGCATTTGCCTAGGGCATCTAAGCATGTCTAGGGGCATCCAAGCATGTCCCTGCAATATCTCATGCTGGGAGGGACAGTCTGCAAACTGTTTCTTTCCAAATGTATTCAATCAGTACTTGTATACACTGCTGTTTACATATGTCAAATAGAATGAACACTGTCCCTTAAACTCCCTCTAACATGCTTGAATACTCCTGACTTGTGAGACCTCAGACAGCAGAAACCTGGTAACTGCAATTCCTGGACCTGTGACATTTTCACTGACTATATAAGATTATTACTGGATGGCTACTTATGATACCACATGTCTATTTTGGTAGACTGCTTCACATAAATCTGACATCACCTATACCGCTTGTGCACTTGGGGGAGGGGGACCCTGCCATCCTGTGTGTGTCCCTTATCCCTGTGCAAACCCCAGCTCTCTGCAGGGACATAACATGGGCAGTGTTCTCCCCACGCTTTATTTCCTAGTCAGTCCATGCCGTAAACTTCCCCTGCCATCCAGTACTGTTACGTGGTCAGTAAGTTGCGTTGTGCTATTTCTATATGAAACATCAGTGCAGCGTAACTTTTTGGACTCATCAGACTGGAGGGCAGAGCATATCACTCCCACAGTATAAAATAAAGGGCATGCAGTTGCCGGGAATAACAGACACCGGCAAACACATTGAATAGTGAAGAGAATGGACAGTTGCTATATGTTTGATACTGGTCTTTTTATATAACTAGCAAGTGTGGCAGTATCTGGACATTGCTGCAGTTTCCAACAAGCAAGCGAAAATAAAGGGTGAGGGTTGCAAAGGACGGCATACCCTGTGAGGTCACATACCTTGTACGGGTGCCCTTTTAATGGGTGCGAGTGCAAGCACTCACCCATCCTGCCACCCCCATCTCACAAAACACAGTGACTGATCCAGGAAGCTGCATGGGCGCACACACTGACTGCAAGCACGCCAGCAAGCAAAAGTAAGTTTTATTAAAAAAGCTACTAGCGTTACTAATGTGGGGCATATGTGTAAGGTGCATTACTGTGTGGCATTATGTGTATTATGGGCATTACTAATGTGGGGCATATGTGTCAGGTGCATTACTATGTGGAATTATGTGTATTATGGGCATTACTACTGTGGGGCATATGTGTAAGGTGCATTACTGTGTGGCATTATGTGTATTATGGGCATTACTAATGTGGGGCATATGTGTCAGGTGCATTACTATGTGGAATTATGTGTATTATGGGCATTACTACTGTGGGGCATATGTGTAAGGTGCATTACTGTGTAGAATTATGTGTATTATGGGCATTACTAATGTGAGGCATGTGTGTAAGGTGCATTACTGTGTGGAATTGTGTAATATGGGCATTACTAATGTGGGGCATATGTGTAAGGTGCATTACTGTGTGGAATTATGTGTATTATGGGCATTAATAATGTAGGGCATATGTGTAAGGTGCATTACTGTGTGGAATTATGTGTATTATGGGCATTACTAATGTGGGGCATATGTGTCAGGTGCATTACTGTTAGTGATGTGCACCTGAAATTTTTCGGGTTTTGTGTTTTGGTTTTGGGTTCGGTTCCGTGGCCGTGTTTTGGGTTCGGACGTGTTTTGGCAAAACCTCACCGAATTTTTTTTGTCGGATTCGGGTGTGTTTTGGATTCGGGTGTTTTTTTCAAAAAACCCTAAAAAACAGCTTAAATCATAGAATTTGGGGGTCATTTTGATCCCATAGTATTATTAACCTCAATAACCATAATTTCCACTCATTTTCAGTCTATTCTGAACACCTCACACCTCACAATATTATTTTTAGTCCTAAAATTTGCACCGAGGTCGCTGGATGGCTAAGCTAAGCGACCCTAGTGGCCGACACAAACACCTGGCCCATCTAGAAGTGTACACAAAAAAGAAGAAGGAAAGGACTGTATTGTCGGTGCACAAAAGGAAGACTAGACCTGGTTATCACATCTGCCTATATTTGATTAAAATTTAACTTTTATTAGTATTTATTTAAAAATCGTGTACATTACTTACACATAATCGTGAGTATAAGCGAAACATAGAGGTTAAAATTATGACACAAACAAAACATATATAGTGCAAATGAAAATAAAGGTGATTTGAAGATTTAAAATGTGTGTCCACGTGTCTTATTCCAATGTCCAAAGATATATACTCTATTATTCCATAATAGGATTGGAATTTATTTGTATGTTTCAGTCGTTATTAGGCTCTTAGATGAGGCATTAAGGTGATAAAGATGTTAATTGTAGTAATATCCTAGATATTTGTAACAATATAAGCTGTTAGTACCAACTTATTTGTAACACAGCAGCTGTCGCACTATCTAATTGAATCAGATGTGTAATAAAGTGTGGAATACACAGGTGATGCTATGAATTCAGTATAGATATATGATATACTCCGGGGAAATAAATATCTTCCTCAGTTGTTTATGATCATTAACATAAATGATAATGCATAAGGGTATATCTTTCTTTTAATTGATATATCCTCAGCAAAAAAACTTCTTCATTTGTTAAAGGCTGTGTCGCTGATAATATAATGTATGTCAATCAGCTACAGCAGTTATATAATCAAGACGTTGTTATCTCTAAGGAAGGGACACCTTATTTTTTAAGAATAAATGACACCTTACTCAGATGTCAGTATATTACTTCCCGGATTATGTATCACCATTAAGCATCTGATATAATTATAATTATTAAGCGAGAGAAGCCTTCATTAAATGTGTGTGGGTAACCGTGTATTGAATGAAGATTTTATTATCCTGATATATGGCACCTGATAAGGCTAGATTTCCCAACCAGCATTAAACATTAATGTTAACACGTTGTTTTATTCACAGCTGCCACATTGGCTTGGAGAGTTCATTTAGAAACACTTGTTGCAATTGCATCTGCTCAGTTGTGTCACATTTAGCATAAAAAGATAGAATGTATCTATTTGAGCTTGAGACAATATCTCCTGCTCACTGTGTCTGCCTAAGAATTTCAACAGCCACTGCTGCATTATTCATTAATTAATTATATTGTTATCTAATCAGCAGATGTAGGTTATATATATTTCAATAATCATCTATTCGTTGTCTCTTAGTAATAGTTGTAATAATCACTACATACGGTGACTGAGTCACGCTGATTAGTAATTAATTTATGAAGATTTGTTGTAATTGTGTCACAATTGCTTAATAACACTGACACATCTAACATATAAACCAAATAGGTTTATCTTCACTTAGAGCAGTGCTTGTATCTTCCTATGTATTTTCAACTGAGTCTAACAGCTAATGCTGCATTCTTTCTATTGCAATAATTTTTAACTTAACAGAAATCTAGCTAATCAGGACTCGATATTCATGTATCTGATTCAATGACTAGTACTACATTGCTTGTTATCCACTTAACACAAATATAACTGACTAAACATTGGTGTAACATGGACATGGAAACACGTGTCTCCACGTGTTTCCATGTCCATGTTACACCAATGTTTAGTCAGCTCCAATTAACTAATATGTTTAGATCATTAGTATGAGGCAGCGAATATATGAACAAGTGAATCTCAGACAGTTATATTTGTGTTAAGTGGATAACAAGCAATGTAGTACTAGTCATTGAATCAGATACATGAATATCGAGTCCTGATTAGCTAGATTTCTGTTAAGTTAAAAATTATTGCAATAGAAAGAATGCAGCATTAGCTGTTAGACTCAGTTGAAAATACATAGGAAGATACAAGCACTGCTCTAAGTGAAGATAAACCTATTTGGCTTATATGTTAGATGTGTCAGTGTTATTAAGCAATTGTGACACAATTACAACAAATCTTCATAAATTAATTACTAATCAGGGTGACTCAGTCACCGTATGTAGTGATTATTACAACTATTACTAAGAGACAACGAATAGATGATTATTGAAATATATATAACCTACATCTTCTGATTAGATAACAATATAATTAATTAATGAATAATGCAGCAGTGGCTGTTGAAATTCTTAGGCAGACACAGTGAGCAGGAGATATTGTCTCAAGCTCAAATAGATACATTCTATCTTTTTATGCTAAATGTGACACAACTGAGCAGATGCAATTGCAACAAGTGTTTCTAAATGAACTCTCCAAGCCAATGTGGCAGCTGTGAATAAAACAACGTGTTAACATTAATGTTTAATGCTGGTTGGGAAATCTAGCCTTATCAGGTGCCATATATCAGGATAATAAAATCTTCATTCAATACACGGTTACCCACACACATTTAATGAAGGCTTCTCTCGCTTAATAATTATAATTATATCAGATGCTTAATGGTGATACATAATCCGGGAAGTAATATACTGACATCTGAGTAAGGTGTCATTTATTCTTAAAAAATAAGGTGTCCCTTCCTTAGAGATAACAACGTCTTGATTATATAACTGCTGTAGCTGATTGACATACATTATATTATCAGCGACACAGCCTTTAACAAATGAAGAAGTTTTTTTGCTGAGGATATATCAATTAAAAGAAAGATATACCCTTATGCATTATCATTTATGTTAATGATCATAAACAACTGAGGAAGATATTTATTTCCCCGGAGTATATCATATATCTATACTGAATTCATAGCATCACCTGTGTATTCCACACTTTATTACACATCTGATTCAATTAGATAGTGCGACAGCTGCTGTGTTACAAATAAGTTGGTACTAACAGCTTATATTGTTACAAATATCTAGGATATTACTACAATTAACATCTTTATCACCTTAATGCCTCATCTAAGAGCCTAATAACGACTGAAACATACAAATAAATTCCAATCCTATTATGGAATAATAGAGTATATATCTTTGGACATTGGAATAAGACACGTGGACACACATTTTAAATCTTCAAATCACCTTTATTTTCATTTACACTATATATGTTTTGTTTGTGTCATAATTTTAACCTCTATGTTTCGCTTATACTCACGATTATGTGTAAGTAATGTACACGATTTTTAAATAAATACTAATAAAAGTTAAATTTTAATCAAATATAGGCAGATGTGATAACCAGGTCTAGTCTTCCTTTTGTGCACCGACAATACAGTCCTTTCCTTCTTCTTTTTTGTGTATCTATGACAACTGTAGTTGGTAGCACCCCCATAATAGATGGTAATTACCATGAATCTAAACAGGGGTTTATGATGGAACTTATGTTTCAAATATAGATTAAGTCAAACACAGTGTGTGTGCAGATACAATTTTTGTCCATCTAGAAGTGTCACTGCAGTGTCACGCAGGATGGCCCTTCAAAAAAATACTCCCCAAACAGCACATGACGCAAAGAAAAAAAGAGGCGCAATGAGGTAGCTGTGTGACTAAGCTAAGCGACCCTAGTGGCCGACACAAACACCTGGCCCATCTAGGAGTGGCACTGCAGTGTCACGCAGGATGGCCCTTCAAAAAAAATACTCCCCAAACAGCACATGACGCAAAGAAAAAAAGAGGCTCAATGAGGTAGCTGTGTGACTAAGCTAAGCAACCCTAGTGGCCGACACAAACACCTGGCCCATCTAGGAGTGGCACTGCAGTGTCACGCAGGGTGGCCCTTCAAAAAAATACTCCCCAAACAGCACATGACGCAAAGAAAAAAAGAGGCGCAATGAGGTAGCTGTGTGACTAAGCTAAGCAACCCTAGTGGCCGACACAAACACCTGGCCCATCTAGGAGTGGCACTGCAGTGTCACGCAGGATGGCCCTTCAAAAAAATACTCCCCAAACAGCACATGACGCAAAGAAAAAAAGAGGCGCAATGAGGTAGCTGTGTGACTAAGCTAAGCAACCCTAGTGGCCGACACAAACACCTGGCCCATCTAGGAGTGGCACTGCAGTGTCACGCAGGATGGCCCTTAAAAAAAAACTCCCCAAACAGCACATGAAGCAAAGAAAAATGAAAGAAAAAAGAGGTGCAAGATGGAATTGTCCTTGGGCCCTCCCACCCACCCATATGTTGTAAAAACAGGACATGCACACTTTAACGAACCCATCATTTCAGCGACAGGGTCTGCCACACGACTGTGACTGAAATGACTGGTTGGTTTGGGCCCCCACCAAAAAAGAAGCAATCAATCTCTCCTTGCACAAACTGGCTCTACGGAGGCAAGATGTCCACCTCATCATCATCGTCCGATTCATCACCCCTTTTACTGTGTACATCCCCCTCCTCACAGATTATTAATTCGTCCCCACTGGAATCCACCATCTCAGGTCCCCGTGTACTTTCTGGAGGCAATTGCTGCTGGTGAATGTCTCCATGGAGGAATTGATTATAATTCATTTTAATGAACATCATCTTCTCCACATTTTCTGGAAGTAACCTCGTACGCCGATTGCTGACAAGGTGAGCGGCGGCACTAAACACTCTTTCGGAGTACATACTGGAGGGAGGGCAACTTAGGTAGAATAAAGCCAGTTTGTGCAAGGGCCTCAAAATTGCCTCTTTTTCCTGCCAGTATACGCACGGACTGTCTGACGTGCCTACTTGGATGCGGTCACTCATATAATCCTCCACCATTCTTTCAATGGTGAGAGAATCATATGCAGTGACAGTAGACGACATGTCAGTAATCGTTGGCAGGTCCTTCAGTCCGGACCAGATGTCAGCATCAGCAGTCGCTCCAGACTGCCCTGCATCACCGCCAGCGGGTGGGCTCGGAATTCGTAGCCTTTTCCTCGCACCCCCAGTTGCGGGAGAATGTGAAGGAGGAGATGTTGACGGGTCGCGTTCCGCTTGACTTGACAATTTTCTCACCAGCAGGTCTTTGAACCTCTGCAGACTTGTGTCTGCCGTAAAGAGAGATCCAAGGTAGGTTTTAAATCTAGGATCGAGCACGGTGGCCAAAATGTAGTGCTCTGATTTCAACAGATTGACCACACGTGAATCCTGGTTAAGCGAATGAAGGGCTCCATCCACAAGTCCCACATGCCTAGCGGAATCACTCTGTTTTAGCTCCTCCTTCAATGCCTCCAGCTTCTTCTGCAAAAGCCTGATGAGGGAAATGACCTGACTCAGGCTGGCAGTGTCTGAACTGACTTCACGTGTGGCAAGTTCAAAAGGTTGCAGAACCTTGCACAACGTTGAAATCATTCTCCACTGCGCTTGAGACAGGTGCATTCCACCTCCTTTGCCTATATCGTGGGCAGATGTATAGGCTTGAATGGCCTTTTGCTGCTCCTCCATCCTCTGAAGCATATAGAGGGTTGAATTCCACCTCGTTACCACCTCTTGCTTCAGATGATGGCAGGGCAGGTTCAGGTGTTTTTGGTGGTGCTCCAGTCTTCTGTACGCGGTGCCTGTACGCCGAAAGTGGCCCGCAATTCTTCTGGCCACCGACAGCATCTCTTGCACGCCCCTGTCATTTTTTTAAATAATTCTGCACCACCAAATTCAAGGTATGTGCAAAACATGGGACGTGCTGGAATTTGCCCAGATGTAATGCACGCACAATATTGCTGGCGTTGTCCGATGCCACAAATCCCCAGGAGAGTCCAATTGGGGTAAGCCATTCTGCGATGATCTTCCTCAGTTGCCGTAAGAGGTTTTCAGCTGTGTGTGTATTCTGGAAAGCGGTGATACAAAGCGTAGCCTACCTAGGAACGAGTTGGCGTTTGCGAGATGCTGCTACTGGTGCCGCCGCTGCTGTTCTTGCGGCGGGAGGCAATACATCTACCCAGTGGGCTGTCACAGTCATGTAGTCCTGAGTCTGCCCTGCTCCACTTGTCCACATGTCCGTGGTTAAGTGGACATTGGGTACAACTGCATTTTTTAGGACACTAGTGAGTCTTTTTCTGACGTCCGTGTACATTCTCGGTATCGCCTGCCTAGAGAAGTGGAACCTAGATGGGATTTGGTAACGGGGGCACACTACCTCAAGCAATTGTCTAGTTCCCCGTGAACTAACGGCGGATACTGGACGCACGTCTAACACCAACATAGTTGTCAAGGCCTGAGTTATCCGCTTTGCAACAGGATGACTTCTGTGATATTTCATCTTCCTCGCAAAGGACTGTTGGACAGTCAATTGCTTACTGGAAGTAGTACAAGTGGTCTTCCGACTTCCCCTCTGGGATGACGATCGACTCCCAGCAGCAACAACAGCAGCGCCAGCAGCAGTAGGCGTTACACTCAAGGATGCATCGGAGGAATCCCAGGCAGGAGAGGACTCGTCAGACTTGCCAGTGACATGGCCTGCAGGACTATTGGCTTTCCTGGGTAAGGAGGAAATTGACACTGAGGGAGTTGGTGGTGTGGTTTGCGCGAGCTTGGTTACAAGAGGAAGGGATTTACTGGTCAGTGGACTGCTTCCGCTGTCGCCCAAAGTTTTTTAACTTGTCACTGACTTATTATGAATGCGCTGCAGGTGACGTATAAGGGAGGATGTTCCGAGGTGGTTAACGTCCTTTCCCCTACTTATTACAGCTTGACAAAGGCAACACACGGCTTGACACCAGTTGTCCGCATTTCTGTTGAAATAATTCCACACTGAAGAGCTGATTTTTTTTGTATTTTGACCAGGCATGTCAATGGCCATATTCCTCCCACGGACAACAGGTGTCTCCCCGGGTGCCTGACTTAAACAAACCACCTCACCATCAGAATCCTCCTTGTCAATTTCCTCCCCTGCGCCAGCAACACCCATATCCTCATCCTGGTGTACTTCAACACTGACATCTTCAATTTGACTATCAGGAACTGGACTGCGGGTGCTCCTTCCAGCACTTGCAGGGGGCGTGCAAATGGTGGAAGGCGCAAGCTCTTCCCGTCCAGTGTTGGGAAGGTCAGGCATCGCAACCGACACAATTGGACTCTCCTTTGGGATTTGGGATTTCGAAGAACGCACAGTTCTTTGCTGTGCTTTTGCCAGCTTAAGTCTTTTCTTTTTTCTAGCGAGAGGATGAGTGCTTCCATCCTCATGTGAAGCTGAACCACTAGCCATGAACATAGGCAAGGGCCTCAGCCGTTCCTTGCCACTCCGTGTCGTAAATGGCATATTGGCAAGTTTACGCTTCTCCTCAGACGCTTTTAATTTTGATTTTTGGGTCATTTTACTGATCTTTGTGTTTTGGATTTTACATGCTCTGTACTATGACATTGGGCATCGGCCTTGGCAGATGACGTTGATGGCATTTCATCGTCTCGGCCATGACTAGTGGCAGCAGCTTCAGCACGAGGTGGAAGTGGATCTTGATCTTTCCCTATTTTTTTTAACCTCCACATTTTTGTTCTCCATATTTTAATGCGCACAACTAAAAGCCACCACAGGTATACCATGTAGATGGATGGATAGTATAGTATTATATTACTTATGGAGGACGACTGACGACACAGAGGTAGGTACAGCCATGGCCTACTGAACTGCTATATATATATATAATATACTGTATAATATAATAACGGACCTGGTGGACACTGTCAGCAGACTGCTAAACTAGTATGAAGAAAAAAAAAGCCACCACAGGTATACAATGTAGATGGATGGATAGTATAGTATTATATTACTTATGGACGACGAGTGCACTGACGACACAGAGGTAGGTACAGCCGTGGCCTACCGTACTGCTATATATATATATATATATATATATATATATATATTATACTGTATAATAATAACAGACCTGGTGGACACTGTCAGCAGACTGCTAAACTAGTATGAAGAAAAAAAAACCCACCACAGGTATACAATGTAGATGGATGGATAGTATAGTATTATATTACTTATGGACGACGAGTGCACTGACGACACAGAGGTAGGTACAGCCGTGGCCTACCGTACTGCTATATATATATATATATATATATATATATTTATAATATACTGTATAATAATAACGGACCTGGTGGACACTGTCAGCAGACTGCTAAACTAGTATGAAGAAAAAAAAAACCACCACAGGTATACAATGTAGATGGATGGATAGTATAGTATTATATTACTTATGGACGACGAGTGCACTGACGACACAGAGGTAGGTACAGCCGTGGCCTACCGTACTACTATATATATATATATATAATATACTGTATAATAATAACGGACCTGGTGGACACTGTCAGCAGACTGCTAAACTAGTATGAAGAAAAAAAAAACCACCACAGGTATACAATGTAGATGGATGGATAGTATAGTATTATATTACTTATGGACGACGAGTGCACTGACGACACAGAGGTAGGTACAGCCGTGGCCTACCGTACTGCTATATATATATATATATATATATATATATATATATATATATATATATATATTATACTGTATAATAATAACGGACCTGGTGGACACTGTCAGCAGACTGCTAAACTAGTATGAAGAAAAAAAAAGCCACCACAGGTATACAATGTAGATGGATGGATAGTTTAGTATTATATTACTTATGGACGACGAGTGCACTGACGACACAGAGGTAGGTACAGCCGTGGCCTACCGTACTGCTAATAGATATAATAAATATACTGTATAATAATAACTGACCTGGTGGACACTGTCAGCAGACTGCTAAACTAGTATGAAGAAAAAAAAAGCCACCACAGGAGTGTTTTTCAGGCAGACAAACGTATACTGGACTGGTGGCCACTGTCAGCAAAACTGTGCACTGTACTCCTGCTATAACTGCTCCCCAGTCCCCACAATTAGGCAGTGTGAGCACTGAGCAGTGCACTCAGCACAGATATATCATGCAGCAGTGCAGCACACTGAGTGAGCACAGATATGGTGGAGCGTTTTTTTCAGACAGAGAAACAAAGGATTAAACTCACTGGTGGTATAATCAAAACCCTGCACTGTACTCCAACAGCTGCTCCCCGTCCCCAATCCTCCCCACAATTATAAGTCACTCAGTCTCTTTACTCTTTTCTTCTACTATAACGGAGAGGACGCCAGCCACGTCCTCTCCCTATCAATCTCAATGCACGTGTGAAAATGGCGGCGACGCGCGGCTCCTTATATAGAATCCGAATCACGCGAGAATCCGACAGCGGGATGATGACGTTCGGGCGCGCTCGGGTTAACCGAGCAAGGCGGGAGGATTCGAGTCGCTCGGACCAGTGAAAAAAAAGGTGAAGTTCGGGCGGGTTCGGATCCCGAGGATCCGAACCCGCTCATCACTAGTTGAGATCAGGGCTTTGTGGGGGCCATATCATCACTTCCAGGACTCCTTGTTCTTCTTCACGCTGAATATGTCTTAATGACAGTGGCTGTATGTTTGTGGTCATTGCTCTGCTGCAGGAGTCATTCAGACGCCTCCCTGATGGTATTGCATAATGTATAAGTACCTGCCTTTATTTCTCAGCATTATATAGTTATCTCACACTTGTCAAAAGCAGCCCCTCACATCGGTGACCAGAACAAATCACATACAGAAATACTAGAGGGCACTAAGAGTGGATGAATGTAAAATCTTGATAAAAGTACAGTGGAGGAAATTTAAATATCCATGTTTGGGACAGCGTAGAAGCATGTTAGTGTTCTGATGTCTATACTGTATTGACACTTCATAAACCATCATTGGTATCCAAGATGTACAGTAGAATAGGATAATCCTGAAAGGGTTCAGCATATGCCAGCAGCCATGTGACCAACGCTGCATTCCAGACACCACTTGGGAGACCAGTGAGTGAAGACCGACAGCCGACATCCCGAAGGTAAGTATCAGGGACAATGTTAGGGATAGGGCCCTGGAGAGGGTGGTTAGGGTTAGCCACTAGGGGAGGGGTTAGCCCTAGCTGCCACCCCTTTAGGGTTAGCCCAAGCACCACCCCAAGAGGGTTAGGGTGGAGGAGTGTTTGTGTGTGTGTGTGTGTGTGTGTGTGTGTTTAAAAATACTTACTCCCTCAGAATTCGGGATCTTCATTGTCGGTATGTCAGTCATGTGACCACCGGCATCCCAACATCTGGGATAACATACCGAACCCCTTGAAAATATGTTCTCTCACCAGAACAGTCACTCAAAAGAATACAGCCAAATGGCCACTCAATAGTAAGTACCAAAAATCTTTTTTATTTTCAATATCACATGGTAAAAAGGCGTCAAGGCAACCACAATACAGGGAGAGATGTTTCTTAAAACCCACCAACACCCTTGGGTGTTAGCTCAATGGTGGGTGCCTCAAAAATATGGCAGATTGGTAAAGCACAAAATAACTCTAAGGGTTTCGTCTTATCTCAGGACTTCTTCAGGGGTACAATGAATACAGTACATATGAACAATAATTAAGGATGAAACGTCACTGAGTCCCATAATCTTTCATATGAAAGTAGAATGTGATGGTCAATCCAATAAGACCAGTAGAAATAAGTAAATAATGATAACTATACTGTAGATACGATCTCACTGAATCCTACTAGATCTCTCACGTGGGAATGGGCTGTGGGGGTAATTCAGAGTTGATCGCAGCAGCAAATTTGTTAGCAGTTGGGCAAAACGATGTGCACTGCAGGTGTGGCAGATATAACTTTGCAGAGAGAGTTAGATTTGGGTGGGGTATTTTGTTTCTGTGCAAGGTAAATACTGGCTGCTTTATTTTTACACTACAATTACATTTCAGTTTGAACACATCCTACCCAAATCTAACTTTCTCTGCACGTTATATCTGCCCCTCCTTGCAGTGCACATGGGGGGTAATTCCAAGTTGATCGCAGCAGGAAATTTTTTAGCAGTTGGGCAAAACCATGTGCACTGCAGGGGGGGGCAGATATAACATATGCAGCGAGAGTTAGATTTGGATGGGTTATATTGTTTCTGTGCAGGGTAAATACTGGTTGCTTTATTTTTACACTGCAATTTAGATTGCAGATTGAACTCACCCCACCCAAATTTAATTCTCTCTGCACATGTTATATCTGCCTCCCCTGCTGCGATCAACTTGGAATTACCCCCATGGTTTTGCCCACTGTTAACAAATTTGCTGCTGAGATCAACTCTGAATTAGGCCCTATAAACAGTAGTCAACCCAATATAACCCAGCACATGTTCACAGAAAGCAAAATGGTCCACTGATTGCAATGTACAGTAGTATTTGATAGTATGTTGCAAACATACATCTAGCCTCATTACACCATGCACCTTGAGATGCATGCCGTCAGTTCCCATGCCACTCTACTAACGTTGGGTGTCTCTTTCTGCCGAAAATGTATCTTATTCACACATCTATGTATCTATGTATCTATGTATGCAAAAGCAAAATGATATGTGGCATGCCTATATTCTGTGTGCGACTGTGTCTGTATCTGCATACGAATTGCTACACTGCAGTGTGTTCCAGGAAAACACTATAATGTGGTTTAGGCAAAACCAAAACACAAAGTTAATACAGATCCAAAACACAGGGGTCAGCGCAGCGCACATATCTTCTAGAATATGATCTGTCACTCTACTGTTCCACCTGGTACTTGTACCTAGCTCTGGTGTGCTCCATAGTGGGACAGCACCCCCCAATGTAGCAAACGTATTGAAGGCAGCAGAGACTTCAATAGAAAAGTGAAGCAAACAGTGTTTGATAAGATTGACGTTTCGGGTTACCATCCCTTTCTTTAGCATACAACCAAGTGTAAATGTACAAAATACAAACTTATACCTTACCTCCCAGATCCCCAGTGCGGTCTCCATATGCACGCCGGCCTGCCTTCCGTCCATCCACTTCCAGTTACGGTGTCACCTGGTTACCGGAAGTGATGTCATTCGGATACTAGCGGTTATCATGTAGTATGTCTGTGTATATACACTGACCATTTGTTATTCATTTTATGGGGGGAATTCAAATGTTTGAAAAGTCAGTTGGGTGTCTGTTTTATCCTATCTAATAGACTGGAAAAAACAGACACCCCACCGACTTTTCAAACATTTGAATTCCCCCCCTATGGGTCAGCAATGATACTTGTGTCTGGTTTTATTTTAACATAAGTCCTTATCATGCCATTTTATTTTTGTTATTTACAGAATTATGCTTGATTACAGTGAAAGTACATTGTGATGCTAACATGTAAATGATCCCTGGCTTTCTTTTGTGTGTGGCTTTTATGCAATTGAAATCATCTCCAAATCATTTTATACATGGTGAGTAAATACAGCAAACACCTAACTAATAAAATGTGACTGTGGTTTATGCCTGAGGTACAGTATTGCTCTGCTGCCAAATGTGCCTAAAAGTGCCAGATACAGTTTTTATGTTACAGTACTTCATCACCTATATGCTGCCTGCAATACATTATTCTCTTAATATATTGTTTCCAGAAGTTTTGCATGATAGTAATATTTTTTTAATTTTTGTTTTTGAAAAGGACCATCTATAGAACGGTCTGAGGAAGGGGATCATACCCCGAAACGTCATCAATAAAACGGCCCGGTGGGGTCTTTTTTCACCTAATTCGTTTGTTACAAGTCTCTGAGTGCCGCCCATAGGAAAGGAGATATATACAGATGCTGATCTGAGGGGAGGGCACCGGAGCAAGATATACGTAAGACCGGAGTGCCAGGGACCCTGTATGCAATACTAATATATATATATATATATATATATACACACACATATACACACATATACACACATATACACACACATTTGACAGATCCGGCACTCTTACAGATTATCTTTCAAGCTTGCTCCGGTGCCCTCTTAGTGGGGAACGGCCTCCCCACAAATGCAGAAACAGGAGAAGAAGCGGCACTCACAGACTCCAAGTAATAGTGCAAAACAAGCTGTGAAGATTATTAAAAGCCTCACAGCTTGTTTTGCACTATTACTTGGAGTCTCTGAGTGCCGCTTCTTCTCCTGTTAATATGTATATATATATATATATATATATATATATATATATATATATTATCAGTGCCGTAACTAGGCATTTTAGCGCTGTGTGCAAGAAACGGCATTGCCCCCCCCACCTTATGGAAAATATGGGCATGGCGCGCCGTAGGCGCGCGTGAAAAAATTAGGGGCATGGCTTCATGGGGAAAGGGTGTGGCCACAAAATAATAGCCACTACACCAGGTAGAGCCCCTTTTACACATTATGGCAGACAGTCCCCCTTTTTACACATTACGGCAGACAGGCCCCCTTTTTACACATTACGACAGACAGCGTCCCCTTTTTACACATTACGGCAGACAGCGTCCCCCTTTTTACACATTATGGCAGACAGCATCCTCCTTATTACACATTACGGCAGACAGCGTCCTCTTATTACACATTACGGCAGACAGCGTCCCCCTTATTACACATTACGGCAGACAGCATCCCCTTTTTACACATTAAGGCAGACAGCGTCCCCCTTTTTACACATTACAGCAGACAGCGTCCCCTTTTTACACTTTACGGCAGACAGTTCCCTTTTTTACACATTACGGCAGACAGTCCCCCTTTTTACACATTACGGCAGACAGCACCCCCTTTTTACACATTACGGCAGACAGCATCCCCTTTTTACACATTACGGCAGACAGCGTCCCCCTTTTTACACATTGCGGCAGACAGCGTCCTCTTATTACACTTTATGGCAGACAGCGTCCCCCTTTTTACACATTACGGCAGACAGTCCCCCTTTTTACACATTACGGCAGACAGCGCCCCCCTTTTTACACATTACGGCAGACAGTGTCCTCTTATTACACATTACAGCAGACAACATCCCCCTTATTACACATTACGGCAGACAGCATCCCCCTTTTTACACATTACGGCAGACAGTCCCCCTTTTTACACATTACGGCAGACAGGCCCCCTTTTTACACATTACGGCAGACAGTCCCCCTTTTTACACATTACAGCAGACAGCGCCCCCCTTTTTACACATTACGGAAGACAGCGTCCCCCTTTTTACACATTACGGAAGACAGCATCCCCCTTTTTACACATTACGGCAGCCAGTCCCCCTTTTTACACATTGTGGCAGAAGAGAGAAAGAGAGAGAGATAGATATATACTTACCATCTCTCCCCGCTGGCAGTCAGGCACCTTGTGCTGGCAGAGATACCGGGCAGCCGCAGGGGAGAAGGAGGAGGAGGAGGGAGGGGAACTGGAGCCACAGCAGCACTATGTAATTGGTGGAGGCGCCGCTGCAGCACTCCCCTCTCCTTCCGCATTGGCTGCCCTCCGCTGTGAATGCTGGGATGAGGGAACCGCAGCCAATATGGAAGGAGAGGGGAGTGCTGCAGTGGCGCTACTACCAATGACATAGCGCTGCTGCGGCTCCAGTCCCCCTCCCTCCTCCTCCTTCTCTGCCTCCGGCACACCTGGCACACAGATAGTTACGGCGCTGCCTGCAGCTGCTGCCACCAGTCATGACGACACTAGTCCTTCAACATCATCTACTAAACCGATGCCCAAGGGCACAGAGGGTTTAAGTCAGGGCATCTAAAATAAAAAAAAACAAAATATTTTACAGTGGTAAAGAAAAAAAACACCTCTAACAAAGGGAAAGTTTACTGCAGAAAAGCATAAAATTGCCAACATGCTATTCACCACGCGTAGTGGCAAGGTAAGGCTAAGGCCTTGGCCTTTATTCATGAGTCGTGTTTCTGCAACTGTCAGTGAGGCATTTTCTTCTGCCTCTCATGATGATGCAAGCCCTTCTGACTCAGAGTGTAGAAGAGGAGTCAAAAAAATGTAAACCAGAGAGTCAGTACTGAAAAAACCCACTAAGGCAGTAGAACAAATTGTGTGTTCAGAAACATCACAAATCCCTGAGGAAGGTCTGTGTGTTCACGAGTGCTATGTGCGAGCCCGACCTTTCTGACACTGTACTCATATAGATGCCTCCTTCCACCATTTGTTTTTCCTCTGCAAATGTTGGAATGAGCAGTACAACTATAGCTGATGATAAAATAAGATGCCACTGTGAAAGTATAACATGATGAGAAGGATATTTGTATAGCTGATGCCAGCAGAAATGAGGATGCTGAGGATGAGGATGTTGTTTGCGGAAGTGAGGCACCAGTGGAAGAAGTTCATGCACATGATATAAAGAAGGCCATTCTGATGCCTGGGCATAAGATCGAAAAATCAACCTCTTATGTCTGGATTTATTTTTACCCAAATTCTGACAACACTTGTCTAGCCATTTGTAGCTTTTGTAAAGCCACAGTAAGCGGCTACCAATTCCATCTCAGTAGGCACTTATACCATCTAGGAACCTCCTCCCTGTTACATCATTTGCAGTGAGTTAAAATTTTGGGAAGATCAGAAGATTATGATAAAAATATTATAACAAGCAGTTCAGCATCACCTCCCTCCCTTCTCTCAGTTATACTCCAGGACCTACAATCTCCACCGCCAACACCTTCATGATCAATATCCTCACTAATGATTGGCGGTAGTCATGCATCCAATATGATAAGACTTCGTGACTCCTCCACTATCCAGGATTCCTCAGAAGAATGAGCACTAGGCCTACTGCAGTTACTGGGAGTGGATCTTCATCCCAGAAGGAACCAAGAAGACTACTAGTAGTTTCAAACAATTGACTGTTAAACAATACTTTGCAAGAGGAAGCAATTATGATAGCTTTCACCCAGTTGCAAAGTGGATCACTGATGGCAATGCTAGTATTAGATCTGCATCCAATATCCACTATTAAAGCAGTGGGTTTTAGACAGTTAATTTTGGTTCTGTGTCTCTGCTACCAATTCCATCTCAGTTCCATTTTAATAGAAAAGCAAATCCTCTCCCCTACCAGAAGGTTACAACCCCCCAAAAACGTAATTATTGGCCTACAAAATACCATTATATCCACTGTCCACTTAACCACAGATCTGTGGACAAGCCTGGACAGACTAAAGATTACATGACTGTGACAACCCACCGGGTGGGTGAATCGCCTTCAGCAGCAGGAACAGCAGCAGCATCTAACAAACAACACCAGCTCATTCAGAGGCAGGCTACTCTGTATCACCAACTTCACTAAGAGGCATACTGCCGACAACTAAGAGATGTTTTAGCAAAATGGCCGACTTCAGTTGGACTCTACGCAGGATTTGTAATTTTCAATAACACTACAAATATTGTTAAAGCATTACAGCTGGGTGAATTCCAACAAGTCCCATGTTTTGCTCATACAATCAACTTGGTGGTACAGAGTTTTTTTTCTTCAAAAAATGGCAGGGGCATGCAGGAGATGCTGTCTGTGGCAGTAAAGTTTCGGGACGTTTCAGGCATTCAGCAATAGCATGTAGGAGATTGCAAGGGCTGCAAGAACAGTTTAATTTGCCCTGTCACCAACTGAAGCAAGAGATGGTAACAAGGTGGCCATCAATCCTTTATATGCTTCAGCGAATGGAGGAACAGCAACAAGCCATTCAAAGCTACACAACAAGCCATGACATTGGGAAAGAAGAGGGAATGTAATTTAGTCCAGTGCAATGGAAAATACTGTGTTGCGCACGGTGCTAAAACCATTCAAAGTGGTTGTCACAATGTGGGTTTATTACCCCTGCCGCTAGGTCACTTACTGCTCCTGTCACCTGCCGACTTGCTCTCTGGGTGTAGTAAATGCATCCACTAACATCCCCAGTGGACGCAGGCTTCATTGTTTCCGGCTTACTGAGCTGCAGTACACAGTCAGCCAGACCCAGAGTACTGTTTTCCTGATCACCTGATTGTGATCCAGCCATTCATTAGACAGCCTGAGCCATCCTGTACCACCTAACGCTGCTGAGCCAATCCTGGCTGGCCCTGGGGTTTATTTTCTAGCCCTAGCTCTCAGTCATCACTAGTACAATGTCTACCTCAGTCATAATTGAGTGAAGCTAAAGTTATGCTCCTGCTACATTTATTTTAATATCATTTGGTTGAGTTCTGTTCCTGTATGCTGTACAGATTCCTGATCCTGATCCATACCTGTGCAAACTATATCTCAGGCTGCACAGGTAATTCCAGCCTGTTCCAGTTACCTGAACCAGGTCCGCACCTGTGCAAACACTATTCCTGGCTGCACAGGTAATTCCTGTTCATTCCTGCTTCTCTGTTTCCATCTTTGGTTATCCACAGCTACCATCTTTCGCAATGTTTGGTCTATGTCCGGTCCTCCTATCACCTGAGTGCTCCAAGATACTGGACTGCAGCAGCAACCCAGTTCATGCTTTGTTAATACACTGCCGGACTACAGTATCAAGTAAGAAGTGCATTATATTATATCAACAGTAACATCCCAGTAATCAGCCTGGTTAATCTACTGCTACAATCTTCTCTGCTACTTAAATAATCCTGTCACCAGGTCCATGGTAGTCTAGCAGGTATGTTTCGGCATCTTAATTCCTGGCCAGGGAAGTACCTATTTGCATGCCAAGAGGTCTCTTCAGGCCTGCCAGCTTTACATACATATCTCCAGACAGCTATATAGACCTTTCCCTGACACCAGTTTCACAAACAAATACAAGCGTGACAGTAGTCCCCTGTGAAGTGAGTTTAGATAATGCTAGCTTGAGTCAGATGAGTGCCCTAATTAGAATTTTGGAAAAGCAGCTTGAGAAAGTCCTTTATTCACTTCGCCAGGATCCAAGGTTTATGAACATCTTGAAACTGGATCACTACATTTTGGCAACTGTGCTAGATCCTAGGTTTAAGTCATATGTCGTGTCTTTCTTTCCAACTGACCCAACTCTTCAGAGAGAAAGTTATCAGCTCAAGTGGTACATGTCATGACAATGTCTCCTCCTTCAGTTTCTCTGGCACCTGCTGCTGCCAGGAAAATACTGAACTTTCCCAACAGACCCAGTGGTGTTGCAGATAAATCATCACAAATCTGGTTGGGTCTGAAAGAATTGACCAAAATTAGTGACACCTGTATCGTAACTCCACCTGATACGGTCAACATCCAGAGACTGGTGGAGGATTATTTTAATGACGCATAGAAATAGGCATATCACAAAGTCCTTTAGACTACTGGGTGAAAAAAAAGGCAATTTGAGGGCCCTTGTGCAAACTGGCTTTGCATCACACGAGCTGCCCGCCTTCCAGTGTGTACAGCACACAGCCAGGAACCTTGTCAACGATCAGCGTAGGAGGCTACTACCTCAAAATGTGAAAAATATGATGTTCATCAAAATGAGCGACACATTCCATGAGGAAGACCTTTACCATCAGTTACATCAAAGTACAGAGACTTCTGTAATTGTGGGGATGAATTAATATTGTGTGAGGATGATGTAAATACTGATGAGGGTGAGAGTGATGATGATAATGATGATGACATCTTGCCATTGTAGAGATCATTGACAGCACTGTTAGCAAGGCTACCTTAAGCCCATTGGTAGCTTGTTTTGTGGGGCCCAACAAACAAAGCACTTCAGCTACAAAAGTGTCAGTTCCTGTTACCTAAGTGCTTGGTTTGTTATACTGTGCATGTCCTTTTTAATATCCAACATATGGGTGGATGAGAGGGCCCAAGGACAATTCCAAATTGTACCACTTTTCTTTTCTTTTCTGCCACTGCTGTGTGGCAATGTTTCATAGATGTGCTATAAACTGCCATGTGTTTGTGCCGCTGATCTGTCGCTTAGTAACCAGCCAGCTCGCTGCAGCCTTCAATTTCTCATATGTCACATGAACATAGGATTATACAAATACATGTTATTCTTTGTACTTGAACAGACAGGAGGAAACATACAAAAATCAAACATAATGGATCAAACTTAAAATTCAAACATATTGGATCAATTCGCAAATCATGACAATCTAGAGAATAACACCCCACCAACTCTCTGTAAAGTCATGACAATTATAATAACCAACAGTCAACATCACATGAAGAAAATCATTTATAAGTAACCCAGAGCCAGCCTCCAATATTTTTTCTTAGAGTTTTTTTTTCCTGAGATTGTGTAGTGTCCACCACAGCTCTGCCATTGGATCAGTGTTACGGCAACAGCTATTGGGCCGTGTAGAGATTCCTTTCCGCATCAAACAAATGCCACAAAGAAAGAGAGTGGCTTTTCAATATAGTATATTTCATACTTATATTTGTTGTAAATTGATTTTTTTGCTGGAGTTTCAAAATATTCAAATATGATCTTTATATAAAATGGCAATATCTAAATGGGGATTTTAGAAATTCCCTTATTTATGAAACACATACCACAATGTGGCTTGTGACACAAACAGTCTGAGTTACATCTGTGTTTCATTCCTCCAGTGTCATCATAACACGGCAGGCTCTATTGCAATTCTGACAACAAGTAGGCATTTTAGACATTCTCTTGTTTGTGGCAGTGCCTCAGAGGAGGAATTAATTCTCTACAATCAATAATCACAGAGCTCTTGTATGTCAAGTGGTGATGAAGCTATAAGGAACATGACGCAGGTATAGGTTAAAAAAAATGCCATCATCGATTTATTTTTTAAATGTTAAGCAGGCAGTATGTCAATGGAGAGGTGTATATTGTGTGCTCTGCGCATAAACAGCTAGCTGAGGCCATCAGGAAAAAAACAGGGAACATTGGTCCTGTCTGTTGACGGAGTATGTATTGAGTGCTGCTGATTGAATTATAACTGAAATCTAAGGGGCCCATTTATCAACGAGTGATAAAACTCATTATGATTGATAAAATGTGTTGCGTATGATATTGGTGCTCCAGCCAATCATCTCCCAACTGTCATTTTTTCAAACCTATGACAGGAGCTGATTGGCTGGAGCACCATTTATCATAAGCAATAAGTTTTATCATTCACAACAAGTTTTATCACTCGTTGATAAATGAACATCTAAACCTTCTAAAATTGTATAATACTAACTTTCCTAAAAAACAATGCAGCAAATAGTTATAGACCTAACTACACCTTGATATAAGGTTAGAATAAATCAACTACAACTGTAATTGTTACACTACTGTAACTTTCCTGTTGTTATAAAGTGCATTTACCACTCACACAACTATAGCAATAGGTGTGGTTAGACATTCTAGGAATATACTTTTTAAAATGTAATAAAAAACAACAACAACACACCATTCAATATAAAATCACTGTATACTGTATGTTTCACTTATTGATGAATAGTCAGAGTTAAGAATGACACCTAGGCAGCAAGCTAGGGTTGATTGTTGAGTTATCAACAGTGAAAGAGAAATCAGGCTGGTAACTATTATTGGCCGTGGAAATATAATTAATTCTGTTTTGGAAATATAAAGTTTGAGGTGGCAAGATGTCATCCAAGATGAAATGGCAGAAAGGCATTCAGTGACACGGCCCAATACAGATGGTGACCAATCTAGGGTGGATAGGTAGATTTGCTTTCATCTGCATTCAGATGATACTGGAATTCGAAAGAGCTGATTAGTTTACAAAGAGATGTGGTATAGATAGAGAAAAGCAGAGGACTTGAGACTGAGCCTTGCAGTATTCCAACTGATAGAGGTAGCAAAGAGGAGGTGGATTCAGAGAAATGAATGCTGAGAGAACGATTAGTTAGGTAGGATGAGAACCAAGAAAGGGCTGTGTCCTGGAGACCTAGGGATTGTAGTGTTTGTATGAGAAGAGAGTGGTCAACAGTGTCAAAGCAGCAGAGAGATCAAGGAGAATAAAAGGTAATAGCCTTTAGACTTTTCCATGTCCAGATCATTCATTATCTTAGTCTGTGCTGTCTCTGTGGAGTGTTGGGCATGAAAGTCTAACTGAAGTGGGTCCTATAAATTGTGTCAGTTAAGAAAGTGTGTGAGGTGAGTGTAGGCAAGTCTCTCAAGTAGCTTTGGGGGGCATGGGAGCTGAGAGATGAGATGGTAATTTGAGAGAGCGTTTGGGTCAGAATTTTGTTTGGGAGTAATCACTGCATGTTTAAATAGGGATGAAAAGATGCCAGTAGACAGGTTGAAATTACAGATTTTAGTTAAAGTGCATATACATGACATAAAATGCATATGATGACATACAAATTGATATTGATTTTCTAATGCCTCTCTTTCAGTGAAATGAATACAGCAGTGTTCATGACTCCAATCACCCCAACAACTTTATCCTAATAGTGATGTCCCAAACAGTACATTTGTAAAAAGTAAAAGAAAAAAAACATACATACAATCTGGATGCCCCAAGGCCCCCCCTCCCCCCCCCCTTCCCCTCCTAAACAAATGCAGGATAATTACACAAGCCCTCGGAAAGTTTAAAAATACAATCCAGACAAGCATGCATGCCCATTCCGTCCACCATGCACACTTGTGAGGGCCAACACAGTGCCGTTCACAATACACACTGCAGCCAGTGTCTGGTTGGCATGACAATGACTGGAATAACTGAAGATAAGCATGCAGTGGAGTTGGTACTGAAAAGGAGAGAGAGAGAGAGAGAGGAAGAGAGAGAGAGAAAGAGGAATGAACAGTGAGAAACTGAGGAACAGGAGAGAATTAGAGATGCAGATACAGAGAGACTAGAGTGAAGGAGGGTGAAGAAAAATAGATGGGTGAGAGAGATGGGGAAGAGAGAGGTGTATGAGGAGAAAAGAGGACAAGAACAAGAGGGTGCTGAAGAGAGAAAGGAGAAAAATGAGACGTGACAGTGAGTACTGATTTTTTACATTTAATTTTGATTAAAAAAACAACTCCCCGAATGCCAATGCTTGGTGTGGGACTTGCATATGACCTTGCTTGCATATGAGCACTTGGGCAAGAAGTTTCTATTATATATATATATATATATATATATATATATATAGAGAGAGAGAGAGAGAGAACGAGTTAGGTCCGGCACAGCCACTTATACACGTTTAACACATCGGGTGCCCTCACAAGAGATAAACAGCAAGCACAAGGTGGTGCGGCACTCCAATGATTCACAAAGGCAGAGGTGTATAATTAACAACGTTTCAATGCCCGTTTATTAGGATGGCATTTTCGTCAGGTATATACCTGACGAAAATGCCATCCTAATAAACGGGCATTGAAACGTTGTTAATTATACACCTCTGCCTTTGTGAATCATTGGAGTGCCGCACCACCTTGTGCTTGCTATATATATATATATATATATTTTCTAGTGGTAATTCAGTCGCGCCTTCAGTGTTTAGAGATAGTTCACTCAGAAATCCTCAAATAACAACAAAATGTGCGCACCAGACAAAAGTAGATCAGCTGCTTTATACAGGGTCTTTGCATCAGGATTTCCCTTGTGCATACTTCTTCTCCTCTTATATCCGTCTGGATGTTTGTGGGAAGTTTGTACGTGCAAATATGCAAGGCAGTGTGTCAGTAATTTGCTCTTAAAAGTGACATAGTGCTGATTTGTGCAATATTTGCAAAAAAAGTGAATTTGTGCAATAAAGTGCTAGAGTGCTAAAATGATTAAATTATTAGTAAATGTATTAACCCAAATAGGTAATGTACTTAGTTACCATTTATTGAGGGTGCAACACCAATTCAGTGTTAAAAAAAGGAAATAATTTCTGGATATTGCTCACATAAAGAACTCACGTTTGAAACTGCACTATATTGGGTGATGCTCTTGTCATTCAATCATCCGTTTGGATTGCCTGAAAATTAAAAAACACTCCCAGATGGGAAGGAAAGCCTCTAATAGTGTAGTACCATTAAAATTATTTAATAAAATAATTAATAAATGACAAAACATATAGATGGACTCGTACAATTTAAAGTAACATAAATGATTATCTGTAGGTTCTCTCAGGAGAGCGGAGTATCGGTAAGTTTCCAACGCGTTTCGTCCCTTATTACATGCTGGGACTTCCTCAGGGGTCAAATGTGGCGAGCCCTGCACCTCTAGAACTTTTATTTACTGGTAGTGTACCCAAAAGAGAACTACGTGTACGTTCAGGACGCGGAAGTAGTAACCGCGCATGCGCGGGAGTTTGGAGTGCCGCGCGATAGCGGCAAAACGGCCACTGAACTACACAGAGAAAATATTACTGCGCATGCGTGTCCTAGCAAACAGACAGCGCATTGAAAAAGAAAGTGTGTTCAGTTTAATATGGTACTCTAGTGGCAATTAAGTCGTGGGCTCAAATTAAACAGAACATGCGATGCCCTCATTTAATTTCAGTGCTAGTGTGGTGCAGGGATAGTCACCTTTCAGAGGGGAACAGGACCATAATTAGAATACTGCAGTTACCTGTGCATTAATAGTGTATATTATACAAGACAGTTACTGTATGTGTCAGAGCGATCCTTATAGATAAGGACATAGATTCAGGTGCATATTACGTAACAAATGCAAGGTAGTGCAGTTCATAATACAGAGTGAGCAATCCTCAGAATATTCGTACTTTAGAAAATAAATGAATATAAATAATTATAATGAATTATAACTATTACTTATTGACATGTGCACTGATGTTCCAATAATTAAATCCACACACGACACCTACATAATGTGGTATTGGAGCAGGGTGCACATTATAAATGGAAATAGGAGTGTAAAACAGGAAAAATTATATGCATAAATAAACAAGGGAGATAATGAAAAATATACTTATAACTTTCTAAAAAGGGAGGCGGGGGAGTTACGTAGTGGTAAAATAGTCATAAAAAAGGATGATAAAAAAGAAGAATCATGTGTGCAACAGCTGTAAAGTAGTCAGGTTTTAAGACTCTGTAATAGTGTAGGACCTGCATGAAGGTGGGGTACCTTGGCGATCGGTTTGCAGGCTTCTGTGCATTGGCCAATCCACTAACTAAACCCCCATCATTTATTTATTGTAGTGTTGCGGATAAGTGAGCTTACTTGGGTGAGTGCTGGGTTTTCTGTTTGTATGTATTAGAGTGATGTGGTCATGGGCTACATGCACCCCACCCTGTGAGTGCTGAGTGCAGCTGTGTGCCCCGCTTCTGGGGTGGTGAGTGCTGTGGTTTTCTATTTGTGTATATCTATATATATATATATATATATATATATATATATATATATAGATATATATATATATATAGATATATATATAGATATCCATAAAGAACGACACTGGCAGCATATACGAGATGCAAAAGAAGCTGTATTAGTAGGTAGACGTTTCGGGGCTCACGCCCTGTCCTCAGTACCAAACACAATTAAAAATACACACATAAAGACAGACATTTAAATACTTGTGCAGGATCGCACCGTCCCTACCGCCGCACACCGGGTCCATCCTTCCGGCGATCATGTTCCGCTTCCCCCCTCTCCTCACATGCTGCGGCTGCCATGGTGATCAACAGCATGCGTGTCACCAGCTCCACAACCCGGAAGTAGAGGGGATTGGTTATGAGATCGTCCGGGATAGGAGCCTCCTGCCTCAGCTGACCGGGGCCAGTGCTTACCTGTAAACAAACAAAAAAACAAAACAAAAGTGTATACATAATCAACAACATATTAAACAACATTTTATACAACATATATAAAAGGACACATAATCTAACTTCAAGGGATCCTGACTTAAGGGGTATCTGTGTATAGGGTAACCCTGACATGACCCACAGCACTAACTCACGGGCATTAACAGCTAAAGTCTGTCCTGTCAGAAAAACACCATATACTAACCCAATGATACCCACAATCTCTAATGCGGGCTGCTGAATGTATAAGATACAATTACACTTAAGAAATTGAATACTAATACTACTATTGTAGGCCCACATGACCGGAGTGTGCCATCCCCACGATCATATGGTTGGCAAAATCTTCTCTTCCTGACTGCACCAACAATATGATAATAGGGAGTGTCCGGGTCGGACCACACGTGACCGGACTAAGCGTTCTTTCCGGTCACGGGGTTTGATCACATGACCGGATCAATTGTGATGTATAAGTGGGGATGGAGACTTTATTTACTTATTACAATTGAACCATGTGACTCCCCTGACCTATTGAGGAGGAGACTGGGCATGGTTTTGTCACGTGATGTGTATTGACCTTTTGTGACTAAAGATACGGGAGGGCTCATCTCCCCAATAGAATCACTCGACTTATTTATTTGGGTCACATGACCGGACTAAATAAAATGTAAACAATATAAAATAAAGAGATTTCCAATGATATAATGCTCATTTTTAATGAATTTATCAATATATGAATTTAGGTTTGCCTCCTCTATGAAATTATATCTACAATTATGTAATTTGTGATTTTTATAAAAAAAAGATTATGCAATTGAGTGTAACATGTGCAATTAATGATTCTATCAAGTACCCCTATATAAAGCGGAAAGGTGCAATACAGTATCATCCTTTGAGAAAGCTGTCTAAGGACAGCGAAACGCGTCAGGACGTGCTCCCCCTCTGGTCAGTGGGTCACCAAAAAGGACATCTTATTGCGGTAATTCAACGGTGGAACTTTTCCTTGCAAACGGTCCAAGCACAGAAGGTTACAAGGACTCCTACAAAATGCGCTCCTTTTCCATGCAGGACTAGCGCTAAATGGACTCACCTTGCCAAATTACCTGAAGGACCGGTAATTATATTTATCCTTTAGGACCCTACCACGGTCCACGTTTGAACTATTTTAGCTGAGCCGCAAATGATATAGGTCCATATCCAGTGGACTTTAACATACAGGACCTTAAGAGTGAACCCATACGTCTGACCGTATAGAGGGGCTAGCGATTTTTCATTTATATTTCTGTATATCTATTTAAAAAATTCCTTTGGGAAATTTTAATGTGAATTTACTTACAGTATTAAATTTAAGTTTTATCTAATTAATTGCTATACTATTTTTGCCTATCACTTGAATTTATAGCGCTGTTTTTCTTTGTCTATTTTGTATTACTCAGGAGTGTGACTACCTTCTGTACAGCTGCAAGGAGAACCAGCTCTGGTAGTGTCCGTTCCATTGGTCCTTTTCGACGATTCACCTTCCATTACAAATAATGAATGTGCAATGCTACAATCTTCAGATATTTACTGAAACCATTGGGCAAACCTGTTTGAGTGTGGGTCGGTCATGATCAAAGGTCATGACCTTAGTAAAGGTCTTTAGTATTCCATTGAACCCCAACAATTATCCTACTATCTTTATGTTCTTTCTTGGACCTCTTCACTGTTTGTTCTGCAAATCGCCTCATTGTTACGTGCACTGTACTCGGAACTCTGGGAACAGGGTGGACAAGCTCCGAGTACAGGAACGTAATGCTGCAATAGATACAGAGCTCGGCAGCAACCCCTACGGAAACCCTGACTCCGTTGTCTCACCCTCGTTGTCCGCTTCCGCCTGCGAAACTATGGTTTCTTGGGCCCACGGCAGCCGCGTTTGAAGGGCGGATTATGTCTGCCCAACTCCGATGCCCCCCGGTCTTAGTTGGAGACAAGGCGTAAACTGAGACGGGATGATGACAAGGGGAACCTCTAACTAAAGACAGAAATACAGAGTTAGGGGAGCTACAGAACTAAATGAAAGTATGCACGGCTCAGCCGCCAAGACTAACAACAAAGGCAATGCTGTCCACACGCCTACACGACACTGTTGTATACCGGTGAGGACAGCGAATGCAGAACCTCTGCAGAAACTCCAAAACAAATATAACAAGATGCTGCGGCCTAGGCCGAGGGATGCGGCAGAGCCGCTACTCACGAAACCGGTACGAATACTGGCAAAAGGACAGGAACCCCTCAAAGTAGCTGACACAGGCTCTCAGGCCTGGAGGACAGGCAGAAACCCAAATGACAGACCGGTGGACACGAAGAAGCCGGACACTGGATCAGGCACAGACAAAGCCACAGGACTTCTGGACAGGAATGCTTCAAGGCAGGATACTGGATCAGACACTGGATCAGACACTGGATCAGACACTGGATCAGACACTGGACTCCTGGACAGGAATGCTTCAAGGCTGGAAGCAGCTAGACAGAAGCTATCACCGGCGTCTGTGTAATGCACTGAGACAGAATATAACAAGGATTTCTTCCAATCACAGCAGGGACCCTAATTAATTCTGTCGTGCAGCTGCCCTGCTGCACGACTCCAAACTGACAGGTGCAATTAACAGACAGGTGAGGCTAAACACATGGAAACAGGCTGCAATTACACAGACTCACCACCGGCGGCAAACAAGAGTCTTCTAAACCAGAGCAAAGGGAAATCCTGGCCTGCAAGAGAACTATAACATAAAATACATGAACAGGAATGAACCACTGCTTGTGGTTCATAACAGTACCCTCTCCTTAAGGGTGGACACCGGACACCCCATGACACCCACGGGGAACAGAAACAGAAGTATAACATAAAATACATAACCAAAATGCAAAACAGGAATGAGCCACTATCATGGCTCATAACAGTACCCCCCCCTGAGGAGGGGTCAACGGACCCCTAAATTCAGACTTTCCAAAACAAAGGATACACTAAAAAACCTGACACTGGAACAAACAGACAATGACAAGAAACAGAAACAAGCTGTGGCAACAGCTAGTAACAGTGCCCCCTCCCCCCTTGAAGCTGGCCACAGGACACAAGACAGGAAAAAAAATATATATATATTTTTTAATATACAACAGGGCAAGAGTCAGCAATATTTATTTTCTTCTTCTTCTTCAACTTTTTCCCCTGTGCCTGCTTGAAGACACCAGGAAAGGAAGACATCTCTGGCTCAAAAAAATCTTCAAAATATATAGGTCGAGCAGTCAGATGATTCTTCCTTTTCCTACTAGAATGCCCAGGCACATAAGAAATCTCATCAGTTTCGGAACCTGAGAACAGACCATAGATTGGTTTCATTCCCCTAGGTACTGAGAATTCCTGTGGGGAGAAGACAGGAAAGCACATCCAGCAGCAATGGTAATAGGCTGCGATTTTTGTGCTGACTGGCTGGAGTGCTTCACTGTGACCAATTCATTACAGATCTTTTGCGAGGCTGAGACTTTCTGAACCCCACCAAGGGCAGTGACTTTCTGAACCCCACCTGGGGCAGTGGCCCTCGGAACCCCCACTGGGGCAGTGGCCCTCGGAACTCCCGCTGGGGCAGTGGCCCTCGGAGCCCCCGCTGGGGCAGTGGCCCTCGGAACCCCCGCTGGGGCAGTGGCCCTCGGAACCCCCGCTGGGGCAGTGTCCCTCGGAACCCCCGCTGGGGCAGTGGCCTTCGGGAACCCCACTGGGGCAGTGGCCTTCGGGAACCCCACTGGGGCAGTGGCCTTCGGGAACCCCACTGGGGCAGTGGCCTTCGGGAACCCCACTGGGGTCAGTACCTCGGATTCTTTTACTGGGACCGGACCGTCAGCCTCCCTCTCTGGGACCAGACCGTCGGCCTCCCTCTCTCTGGGACCAGACCGTCGGCCTCCCTCTCTTTGGGACCGGACCGCCGGCCTCCCTCTCTCTGGGACCGGACCGCCGGCCTCCCTCTCTCTGGGACCGGACCGTCGGCCTCCCTCTCTGGGTCGATAATTATTGAGACTGCTCCCGGGATTATGACCTCCGGGACTTTTGCTGAAGCTATGACCTTCAGAACCTCCACTAAAGCTATGCCTCTTGAGTCCTTTCCTGGGGAAGCGACCTATAGACCCTTCTCTGGGGCTGTGTCTCTCGAGACCCCACTTGGGGATATTACTTCAAAGATCCCTTCTGGGGTTTTGCTTCTCGAGTTCCCTTCTAAAACTATGGTTTTAGACACCCTTTCTGGGGTTGCGCTTTTCAAGTCCCTACCTGGGGTAACAGCTTCTGAGACCCCTTCTGGTATTGACACCAGAGCTATTATATTCGATGCCCCTCTTTGGCCCTGAGCATCAGGCCCCACTCCTAGGCCCTGAGCATCGGGCCCCGCTCCTAGACCCTGAGCATCGGGCCCCGTTCCTAGACCCTGAGCATCTGGCACCACTCCAGGACCAACAGCAGTATCACCACTACTTGCTTTTTCAATAACTTTCCTTACTTTTTTCTGCGTTCAGGTCATGTCAACACAGATATTTCTAATTCTGCGTAACATCGAATAATAGGTGAATAATAAATTGCTTAGAATTAACCCGATTTCAGTGGTTTTTTCTAAGACATTTTGACCTCCTTGGTCGGTCTCATTAATACAGATTATCTGTACTGGTCAGGAGAAACGGGTGTTAGACTATTAAGTGTCTGCAGCCTTTCTAATCCTTCTCATGTGATTAACAGACCAGAACATTTTTATATTATATTATATTTTCTCATGTCTTTCTTATGTTTACACTTTTCCTTGGATCATAGAGGGGCAATTTTTTAACTTTTGATCAATAAATATAAATTTTATCATTTCTTACTAATAACTGAACAATATTTTCTTCTCTTTTTTCCTCAAGAGTGCGCCCACACAAGAGCTTTCTTTCTCTCCCTTTGTTAGTACTTGTACTTTCTAGCTCTGGGCGCACCACCAATAGTGACTTTAATTGAAAGGTTTAATTTTCCTTTCCAATAACACAATTGTCCAATTTTTGGTTTCTTATAATCTTTGCAATTTATTATATACCAGTGCACGGTCGCACTCCTTGTTCGAAGATAATCGACATTATCAACGCCTACACGACACTGTTGTATATCGGTGAGGACAGCCAACGCAGAACCTCTGCAGAAACTCCAAAACAAATATAACAAGACGCAGCGGCCTAGGCCGAGGGTTGCGGTAGAGCCGCTACTCACGAAACCGGTACGAATACTGGCAAAAGGACAGGAACCCCCAAAGTAGCTGACACAGGCTCTCAGGACCAGAGGACAGGCAGAAACCCAAACGACAGACCGGTGGACACCAAGAAGCCGGATACTGGATCAGGCACAGACAAAGCCACAGGACTTCTGGACAGGAATGCTTCAAGGCAGGATACTGGATCAGACACTGGATCAGACACTGGATCAGACACTGGATCAGACACTGGACTCCTGGACAGGAATGCTTCAAGGCTGGAAGCAGCTAGACAGAAGCTATCACCGGCGTCTGTGTAATGCACTGAGACAGAATATAACAAGGATTTCTTCCAATCACAGCAGGGACCCTAATTAATTCTGTCGTGCAGCTGCCCTGCTGCATGACTCCAAACTGACAGGTGCAATTAACAGACAGGTGAGGCTAAACCAGGGGTGGGCAATTATTTCAGCTGAGGGGCCACTTGACATTTCCTGTCAGTATCCGAGGGCCACATACAAAATAGCAGCTCGCCCCAATTGCCAAAAATATAGGGACGTGGCTTCATGTGGAAGGGGTGTGGGCAAAAAATAATACAGATTCCTATTAGGCTGCACAATAGTCTCCATTATTCAAATTGCGCCACACAGCGCCACTTACACACATTACACCAGGTAGAGCCCCTTTTACACACATTACGGCAGGTAGAGAGCCTTTTTACACATTAACATTTTATTTAGGATAATTATTGTGCAGCAAGCAAATTATCCAGTGTCTTATGGCCCCTGGGGAAAGGTGTGACACGGTGACAGAACACGGTGGGGGTGACAGTGACAGAACACGGTGGGGGTGACACAGTGACAGAACACGGTGGGGGTGACACAGTGACAGAACACGGTGGGGGTGACAGAACACGGGGGGTGAGACACAGTGACAGAACACGGTGGGGGTGACACAATGACAGAACACGGGGAGGTGACACGGTGACAGAACACGGTGGGGGTGACACTGTGACAGAACACGGTGGGGGTGACACGGTGACAGAACACGGTGGGGGTGACACGGTGACAGAACACGGTGGGGGTGACAGAACACGGGGGGTGAGACACAGTGACAGAACACGGTGGGGGTGACACGGTGACAGAACATGGGGGGTGTGACACAGTGACAGAACACGGGGAGGGGGGGTGACAGTGACAGAACACGGGTGTGTGACACGGTGACAGAACACGGTGGGGGTGACACGGTGACAGAACACGGGGAGGGGGGGTGATAGTGACAGATCACGGGTGTGTGACACAGTGACAGAAAACGGTGGGGGTGACACAGTGACAGAACACGGGGAGGGGGGGTGACAGTGACAGAACACGGATGTGTGACACGGTGACAGAACACGGGGGGTGTGACACAGTGAAAGAACACGGGGAGGGGGGTGACAGTGACAGAACATGGTGGGGGTGACACGGTGACAGAACACGGGGAGGGGGGTGACAGTGACAGAACACGGGGAGGGGGGTAACAGTGACAGAACACGGGGGGTGTGACACAGTGACAGAACACGGTGGGGATGACAGTGACAGAACACGGATGTGTGACACGGTGACAGAACACGGGGGGTGTGACACAGTGAAAGAACACGGGGAGGGGGGGTGACAGAACACAGTGGGGGTGACAGTGACAGAACACGGGGGGTGTGACATGGTGACAGAACATGGTGGGGTTGACAGCGACAGAACACGGGGAGGTGACACAGTGACAGAACACGGGGGGTGTGACACAGTGACAGAACACGGGGAGGTGACACAGTGAAAGAACATGGGGAGGTGACACAGTGACAGAACACGGGGGGGTGACATAGTGACAGAACACGGGGGGGTGACATAGTGACAGAACACGGGGGGGTGACACAGTGACAGAACACGGGGAGGTGACACAGTGACAGAACACGGGGAGGTGACACGGTGACAGAACACGGGGGGGTGACATAGTGACAGAACACGGGGGGTGTGACATAGTGAAAGAACACGGGGGGGTGACAGTGACAGAACACGGGGGGGTGACATGGTGACAGAACATGGGGGGGTGACAGTGACAGAACACGGGGGGGGGGGTGACAGAACACGGGGGGGGGCATAGTGACAGAACATGGGGGTGACATGGTGATAGAACACGGGAGGGGTTGGTACAGCGAGAGCTAAAGATCTCTCCCCCAAACCTGAAAACAGTCTGACGCCACTGCACACACACACACACACACACACACACACACACACACACACACACACACACACACACACACACACACACACACACACACACACACTCTTTCACTTTTCCCAGTAACTTACTGATCTGGCTGGCAGTGGCAGGAAGGATGGATCTGTAGCAGTCTGGCTCTTGTCCCGTGTAGCTCCGCCCCCTGAGGTCCCGTGTAGCCCCGCCCCCTCACCGGCACCTAGCCTCGCCCCCTTCTCGGCTGAACACAGCCGTTGTCACTGGGGACTCTGGAGGAGGCTGCTACAACGCAGCAGCAGGAGCAGCAGGGGAGAGAGGCGCCGTTGGCAGCTTGGAGGTACTGCAGTGCAGAGCAATGACAAGCAGCTCAGCTGGTCGGGCCGCTTGTCATTGCTCGCTGGTGGGAGGCAGTGGGCCGGGCAGGATCGGTTTGCGGGCCGCATCCGGCCCGCGGGCCGTATTTTGCCCACCCCTAGGCTAAACACATGGAAACAGGCTGCAATTACACAGACTCACCACCGGCGGCAAACAAGAGTCTTCTAAACCAGAGCAAAGGGAAATCCTGGCCTGCAAGAGACCTATAACATAAAATACATGAACAGGAATGAACCACTGCTTGTGGTTCATAACACTCATACATACCCCAACTTCCTTAACATGTATCTAGCGCTGCACCAGTAACATATGCACCAGTTTTATATGAGGTGTACATGCAACAAGGTCATAAGCATAAGATAAGCCAGTTAACTTTTTTTTTTTTATAGCAAAACGTGCATTTGCTTTTGGTCTAAATTTTAATAAATAAATAAATCTTTCTCTTACGTCCTAGGGGATACTGGGAATCCATTTAGTACCATGGGGGGTATAGATGGGTCCACTAGGAGCCATGGGCACTATAGAAGTTTGATTACGTGTGCTGGCTCCTCCCTCTATGCCCCTCCAACCAGACTCAGTTTAGAAAATGTGCCCGGAGGAGCCGGTCATGTCTCTTGAAGCTCCTGAATTTTTTTCTGCATCTATTTTAGAAGGTTGTTGTTTTCAGGCAGAGCAGGATGGCACCAGCCTGCCTGCTTCATGGGACTTGGGGGGGGGGGGACAGCCCAAGCCCAACCCCAACCCCACTAAGGGTTAATGGTCCCATTCCCCGCTGACAGGACGCTAGCTCCAGAGGGAACTATTCGCAAACCCCACCACGGCGAGCGTACATTCCCGCAGCACAGAGCCAGAAGAATGAAGAGTGATTACTACTAAGCTGGGTCGCTGGCCATTATAGCAGCATTAGGGTACGGAGACGCACGGCTTCTAAACGGGGCAGACTGAGTTTCCTGACTAAGTACACTATAGTGTATACCAGTGATTTTCAACCTTTTTTACTCGCGACACTCCGAACAATATTTTAAAATTGCCAAGGTGCACCATCAGTTCCCCTCAGAAAAAAACAAAACACACACATTGGCCCTCACAGTAAAAAAAAAAACACACATACATTGGCCTACACAGAAAAAACAATCACATTGCTCCCCACATAAATCATGTTGTTCCCTACATAAATCCTATTGCTCCCCACATAAATCAATCACATTGCTCCCCACATAAATCCTATTGCTCCCCACAGGAATTATTCACATTATTCCCCCCATAAATCCTTATTCTCCCCACATAAATCCTATTTTTCCTAACAGGAGAAATAAAATAACAAATATTAGCCTTTACCAGTCAGCTGTCCTCCTCCCTGTCTCTCAGTGGCGGGGGTTGTTCATAGTGGAGTGCTGCGAATACTGAGCAGTGGGCGGTCAGGCAGGTGTGGATGTGGGTGGGCAAGGAAAGCTGTGTATGCAGGCAGGAACTGGAAGATGTGTATGCAGGCGGGTGGGCTGACTGGGTGGTGAGACGCAGCATCCATGACCTATGATATCACACTGCTGCTTCTTCAAGGCATAGGCCACGGTCAGAGCACGACTGATCCTCTAAGAAGAGCCCGGGCCAACAGTTCACTCTGGAGGTGCAGGAAGCTACTCTGGCTCTGCGGCACACCTTGCAACTGGTCGCGGCACACTAGTGTGCCACGGCACACTGGTTGAAAAAGCCTGGTGTACACAGTACCCAGACTGGCACTACAGCCATAAATCGGGGCTTACTCCATTTTATGGACACAGACACATAAAGCCAGTATAAAGAAGAGCGGGAAGACTGCGCACCATTGAAGGGGCGGGGCTTCACTATGAGCGGATCCAGCAGCTCACAAGCGACATTTTCCCTACTGCAGCTGACACAGACGCTGACTGACAGGGACACGCAGCTCCTCCGGAAAGCCTCCAGTTTACCTTAGCGGTACCAGGGGGTCATAGTGGGGGGGAGCGATTTACTAGTGTACTAAGTCCCTAATCTAGGTACTTAGTCTGCAACCAGGCTAAGCTTGACATTAGCGATAAGGGTGCCGTGTGCTGGTTCCATACTCTCTCTGTCTCTCTCTGGAAGAGCTCTTTGTGGGTTAATTGTGTTTTTAACCTTTTCCTGTGTGTGTGCTGTCACGGCTGCAGTATGTCAGGCAAAGAGTGTGTTTCATGTAAGGCACAGTGTTCCTCTTCTCCAGGGAATTCTCTAGTGTGTACTCAGTGTAGTATCCCTTCCCAGGCTAGTGGGGCAGAACCAGCATGGCTGGACTCCATTAGGGGAATTATTTCCACCATTTCTACAAAATGATCTCGTAATAAGAAGGAGATGCAATACTTAAGGCAGTCTATGGCTGAGTTTATGAAAAAGGACTCAGTACCCAGACCAGCATCTCAGTCCTCTAGCATTTGTCCGCAAAAAGTACCTTGGCCCATATCCTGCATTCTGACACTGATAATGAAGGGTCAGAAATGGAGGAAGGTGAGGTGTACATAGAGGTAGGGGAGGGTACTATGTCACAGGGTGTAGAGGCTCTAATGGATGCTATCAGAGAAATTCTAAATATCCCTGATAAGGTGAAAGAGGAAAGTGAGGCATCTTACTTTAATATAAAGAAAAAAACCTCAGCCACTTTTCCTGTGTCAAAGGAACTAAATACCCTGTTTGAAGAACCGTGGGTTAATCCAGATAAAAAATTTCAATTTCCTAGACGGTTGTTATCATCTTTTCTTTTTCCTCCTGAGGATAGGGAAAAAAATCGGAAAATCCACTGATAGTGGATGCGTCAGTCTCCAGGCTCTCACGTAAAATTGTATTGTCTTTCCCTGGTACAGCCTCCCTTAAAGATGCGCTAGAGAACATTATATATATATATATATATATATATATATATATATATATATATAGATTAATCCCTGTGTGCACCTAATAAAATCTAATTTGGAGAGGTATATATTGCTCTCTACGAACAGTGGCCTGTATGCACCTCAATATATGGTGACTTTTAACATTCATTTAAACCACCACATGTCTATGTTGAGGTTGACCGTTTTTCAACAGGAGAGATACAAAGTTTTTTAATGAACTTGAACTGTAACACATACGGCTACAGTAGTAACCATGTTTGCTGTTATTTCTATATATGTATCTACTATCTGGTTAGAAGTACTGTTTAGTAATTTATATGTATATTTTTTATGTGGAAAATAAATATGTTTTAATTAGAACTACCGTCAGTTTTGATCTATTATATTGGTTCTCTAGAGCGGCCCTTCTCTATACAATTCTATAGTTCTATTATTGAGACTGGTGCAGATAAGTTTCTGCGAGCCTGTCGCAATTGAACAAATAATATTTATTTAATTTGTCTATTTTATAATATTAGTCCACAGGAATAAATGGTCCACGCGCACTAAAAGGGGCTTGTATTGTGGTCCCTTAAAGATGCGGCTGATCGCAAGATTGAGACTACACACAAATATTTGTACACTGCTGCTGAGGTGGCCCAGAGACCCACTATAGCATGTGGGTGGATTACACAAGCCATTGCTAAATGGTCAGGTAATTTAATTGAGGGGTTATACACCTTACCTCAAGAGGAAATTGTTTTGTTCCTGCAAAATACAAGAAACTGCAAATTTTATGGTGGAAGCCATAAAGGGGATAGATTTGCTTAATGCACGCACTACAGCTATGGCAGTGTCGGCACGCAGGGGACTATGGCTACATCAGTGGACTGCTGACATGGACTCCAGGAAAGGTGTGGAAGGCCTGCCTTTCACAGGTGAGGCCTTATTTGGAGATGAACTCGACAAATGGATCTCCTAAGCAAATGCGGTTAAGTCCACTTACCTACCTTCTGTAGCTCCACCAGCTAGGAAAGCCTACTCAGGACCCAACTTACAGTCCTTTCGGACTGCCAAGTTTAGGGGCAAGGCCAGAGGTTCTTCTACTGCCGCCAGAGGTGCTGGAGGAAAACCACACAAACCAGCAACTGCTGGTTCACAGGGACAGGGCTCAGACTCTGCTTCCCCAAAAACCTCCACATGATGGTGGACCACGATGCCTGGAAGACAGACAGGTGGGAGCCCGGCTAAAATTCTTTGTTCACATCTGGACAGGATCGTCCCAGGATCCCTGGGTCATAGACCTTTTATCCCAGTGCTACAGAGTGGAGTTCCAGGAGCTCCCACCTCACAGATTCTTCAAATCAGGCTTACCAGCTTCACAAGAGGCAAGTATAACTTACAGCAGGCCATCCAAAAACTGCTACAGAGTCACGTCATTGTTCCAGTTCCACCTCATCTGCACAACAAGGGGTACTATTCCAACTTGTTTGTAGTACCGAAACTGGACAGTTTGGTAAGACCGATTCTGAACCTTAAATCATTGAACCCGTACTTACGAGTGTTCAAGTTCAAGATGGAGTCTCTGAGAGCTGTGATCTCATGTCTGTAGGAAGGGGAATTCCTAGTGTCTCTGATATCAAGGATGCGTACCTTCATATTCCGATCTGGCCGCCTCATCAGGCTTACCTACAGTTTGCACTGCAGCACTGTCACTACCTGTTCCAGGCCGTGCCATTTGGTCTCTCCACGGCACCGAAGGTGTTCACCAAAGTGATGGCAGAGATGATGATTCTGCCCCGCAAACAAGGAATGAACATAATTCCATACCTGGACGATCTTCTGATAAAGGCACCGTTCAGGGAACAGTTGTTGGTGAACATTGGTCTCTCAACCAGACTTCTCCTATCATGGGTGGATTCTGAACCTACCAAATTCTCACCTAGAACCAATGCAGAGGCTTCATTTCCTGGGAATGATACTGGACACAGAGTCTCAGAAAGTGCTCCTTCCCTTGGAAAAGGCAATGGTAATCCAGTCAATGATCCGGGCTGTCTTAAAGCTGACCCGGATCTCTGTGCATCTTTGCATATGCCTTCTGGGAAAAATGGTGGCTTCTTACGAAGCAATTCAGTACGGATGGTTTCATGCGAGGACCTTCCAGCTGGATCTGTTGGACAAATGGTCCGGATCGCATCTTCGCATGCACCAGAGGATTCGTCTGTCACCAAAAGCCAGGCTCTTCCTTCTGTGGTGGCTACAGACTTCTCACCTAGTCGAAGGTTGGAGGTTCGGAATTGGATTCTGCTAACCACAGATTCAAGCCTCAGAGGTTGGGGCGCGGTCACCCAGGGGGTACAGTTTCAGGGAAGATGGTCAAGTCAGAAAGTCGTCCTTCCAATAAACATCCTGGAACCCAGGGCTATCTACAATGCCCTTCTGCAGGCCTCATTTCTTCTTAAGAATCAGGTCATTCAGGTCCACTCGGACAATGTGACGGCGGTAACGTACATAAACCGACAGGGTGGAACGAAAAGCACAGCCGCTATGTCAGAGGTGTCAAGAATTATCCTCTGGGCAGAAAAACATGCCGTGGCATTATCAGTGATCTTCATTCCGGGTGTAGACAACTGGGAATCAGACTTCCTCAGCAGACACTACCTGCACCCGGGGGAATGGGGCCTCCACACGGAGGTCTTCCGGTGGTTAACACGTTGATGGGGGTATCCACAAACTGACATGATGGCCTCTCGACTCAAGAAGCTCAAGCGGTATTGTTCCAGGTCGAGGGACCCACAGGCAGTAGCGGTAGATGCCCTGACAACTCCGTGGGTCTACCAGCTGGTGTACTCTTTTCCTCCTATTCCTTTGATCACAAGAATTCTAAAAAGAATAAAAAGGGAAAAGGTTCAAACAATCCTCATTGCTCCAGACTGGCCGTGAAGGGCCTGGTATGCAGATCTTCTCGAGATGCTGGTCGAAGATCCGTGGCCTCTGCCTCTTTGAGAGGATTTTCTGCAACAGGGGCCGTTCGTCTAGAAAGACTTACCATGGCTAAGTTTAACGGCATGGAAGTTGAACGGCTGATTCTAGTCAGGAGAGGGATTCCTGACAAGGTCATCCTGATTATGATCCAAGCCAGAAAGGGGGTAACGTCTAAACATTACCATCGTATCTGGAAGAAAAATGTCTCTTGGTGTGAGAGCAGACGATGTTTTGCGATGAAATTTCATTTGGCACGTTTCCTGCTTTTTCTGCAGTCGGGAATAGATGTGGGCCTACGCCTAGGCTCCATTAAAGTTCAGATTTCGGCCTTGTCTATTTTCTTTCAGAAACAATTGGCTTCTCTCCCTGAGGACCAGACATTCTTGAATGATGTTCTTCACATCCACCTCCCTTTGTGCCTTGGGATCTCAATTTGGCGCTGCAGTTCCTCCAATCGGACTGGTTTGAACTGATACAGGAGGTGGACGTAAAGTACCATACGTGGAAGACCGTCACACTGTTAGTCTAGGCTTCAGCAAGACGTGTTGGAGCTGGGGGCATTGTCTTACAAGAGACCCTACTTGATTTTCCATGAGGACAGAGCTGAACTCAGGACTCGTCAGCTATTTCTTCCTAAGGTGGTGTCTACTTTTCACATCATACAACCTATTGTGGTCCCGGTTTGTTACGGACACCTCTGCTATTTCAAAGTCTTTGGATGTTGTGAGGGCTTTGAAGGTCTATGTAAAAAGAACAGCTAGTTACAGGAAAATAAACTTGCTGTTTGTTGTTTATGATCCTAATAAGATTGGGTGTCCTGCTTCGAAGCAGTCAAATGCACGCTGGATCAGGCTCACTATCCAGCATGCTTATTCCACGGCAGGATTGCCGTTTCCAAAATCTGTACAAGCCCACTCTACTAGGTTGGTGGGTTCCTCTTGGGCGGCTGCCCTGGGTGTCTCGGCTTTACAGCTCTGCCAAGCAGCTACTTGGTCAGGTTCGAACACGTTTGCCAAGTTTTACAAGTTCGATATCTTGGCCTCTGAGGACCTTCAGTTTGGTCACTTGGTTCTGCAAGAACCTCAGCACTCTCCCACCCGGTTTGGGAGCTTTGGTACTTCCCCATGGTACTAACTGGATTCCCAGTATCCCCAAGGACGTAAGAGAAAATAGGATTTTAATTACCTACCAGTAAAGCCTTTTCTCCATAGTCCATAGAGGATACTGGGCGCCCGCCCGATGCTTCGTTCTTCCTGTACTGTTACTTGGTTAAGTAATGTTGTTTGGTTCAGCTGTTGCAAGTTTGGTTAGCATGGCTTTCCTCTTGTTTTGGTTGTGCTGGTTCGAAATCTCACCACTTTCCTTTTCTATATCCTTCTCTCAAAGTATGTCCATCTCCTCGGGCACAGTTTCCTAGACTGAGTCTGGTAGGAGGGGCATAGAGGGAGGAGCCAGCACATGTAATCAAACTTCTATACTACCCATGGCTCCTAGTGGATCCATCTATACCCCCATGGTACTAAATGGATTCCCAGTATCCCCTATGGACTACAAGAAAAGGATTTACCGGTAGGTAATTAAAATCCTATTTTCTGTAATACAGCATGTATTATCTTCCTTCTTCAGTACAAATGAAAGTAAGTAATATTGAATTCTAAAGCTGGGCACACACTGCATGATAAATCGTATAATTTATCATTCTGACAGTTCTGAACTATATATCATGCACATTGTATAGCATGTAGCTGTGACTGTGGGTTCACGGCCATCTTTCCAATGGACGACAGCATGCATGTAACGTTACATCCTTGGGCGTATCTAGAGAGGAAGAGACCCATGTGCAGGCTTCATCAGGGCCCCCTCCTCTCTAGCCAGCGGCAGCGCTGTGACTCTGGGCACTAGAGTCCCTAGGGGACCCTAGCGCTGTCCCAGAGTCTAAAGCGAATGCACAGATCTCCAGGAAAATGGAACGGCGGCCATTTTCTCAGTGATTTTCCTACTGTGCATGCACATAGCACAGAGAAAATGTTGCAGTGCCATTTTTCCAGTGATTTCTGCAGCGCTGCTGCTTTGCCACGGGACTCCGGTTAAGTATTACAAATAATAGGTTCAGGGAGTGCGGTGTTGGCCCCCCTGGACCCCAGGGGATCTTGCGCACTGCACACACTGCACACATTATTGATACACCAGTGGATACATTGCGCTGTTGTTCAATATGTATCATGCGGTGTCTGCGGTGATGTGATGTATAGTTACATTGTTTTCCTCCGTTGGCTGGGACACACATCATGTAGTGTGTACCCAGGCTAAGATACGCCTGCAAAACCATATACTGTAGCAAGATGAATAAAGAAAGCACTCAGAATCAGTTGAATCTGTATCGCATGTATATGATATCACTTTAAATGTTACAATATGGCAGAATAAAATGAGGGTTATATTTCATGTGTAGAACTGATATTGTTAAAGCAGCTACCTGTAAAATCACACTAAAGTGCTTTTAAAAAAAGTGTGTTACCCTATTTACTGCCTGTACATTCCCATAAATCAATATTTCTTTTTATGAGGCAGATTTATCTTATTTGAGGATCAGGTTATTTCTTAAGACTTTTCTGCCCATTACTTGAGTCATTTCAATTCTAATTGCAGAGGACGGCACTAGAAAAGAGAATACTTAGCTTAATTTTTTGGTTTGCAAGGATTGCATTACAAAGTTACAAGAAAAAGATTTACTAAATATTCAGACACCATCTGGGATTCCTGGATAAGTAGTGGAAAGTCCCAAGTACTATATATTTCCAAATGATCCCAAGCAGCAATCAAATAGAAATAAACACAGCAATTTATTGCATGTCGGTGGGCTTAGTGAAATTTAAATTGCACTTTTCAAAGCTGTTGTCAAATGTAATAAAATAAGTTTAAATTAAAACAGTGCAATGAAAACTAACTACCAGACCACAATCAGATTTGGATAAATCTCAGTTCATCAAAACATATTTATTTCAAATACCTGTTAGTTAAACAAGTCTAGGATATATTCCATTGACAGATATAATCACTAATCTAATTACCAACAAAAATAATTTCAAGAACAAAAACAAATTATGTATGAAGTGATAGAGATTAAGGGGCAAGAGGCTTTATTTGTCAGCTGTTTTGCTTATCTCCTTTTCCCTTAATTTAGAGCAAAATATTTTATTAAGTTTTAGCATAGAAAACAAGATAGAAACAGTGCCAAACAGGTTTTTCATAAAGAACATCAGAAAATACACTAGATTATACAGTAAACTCCAAGAAACGCCTGGGAAAAACATCCTCCATGAACTCCACAGACAAAACACAAGGACCTGTATACATAATCAGCCTATAAATTGGTATTAAAATTAACAATAACATTAGAATAATAGGAAATGGAGAGAGGGGAAAAATGGAAAAAAGGGGTGAGAGAATGAGTAAAGCAGGAAAGAAAAGAGCAAGAGAGTGTGAAGTCTGTATTAGATGTGAGCGAACGGCTGCTCTAGAAGCTGAGGTAACTGATCTAGAGCGGACCGTTACGCGACTGAGGAGTATTCACAATCTCGAGCAAAGTTTAGATAGAACAATGGAGGAGTTGCAGGTGGATCACTGGTAGACGAGGATGATCAGGTAGACAGCTGGGTCACAGTTAGAAGGAAGAAAAAGAGGGGGAGACAGGACATCTCCGATCTGCCAAACCCCAACAAATTCGCCCGATTGGACAAAGATTCTGAGGATGGCAGTGAGGAAATGACGGAACCGAAGGAGACTTTTCCCTCTAGCAACCAGAGGAACGGTCTCCCTGGTACAGATGGGAAAAAAGTTAGTGAGGTACCTAGTCAGATTGTGGTGGTAGGGGATTCTATTATCAGGAGAACAGACAGGGCAATCTGCTACTGGTACCGTGATCGGCGTACAGTCTGTTGTCTTCCGGGTGCTCGGGTACAGCACATCGTGGACCGGGTAGATAGATTGTTGGGAGGGGCTGGTAAAGACCCGGCAGTCTTGGTGCATGTCGGCACCAATGACAGTTAGTGGTAGGTGGGATGTCCTTAAGAAAGACTATAGGGAATTAGGTAAGAAACTTAAGGCAAGGACATCTAGGGTAATATTACCAGTGCCACGCACTAGCGCAGGGAGACAGAGGGAGATTAGGGAGGTAAATGTGTGGCTTAGAGACTGGTGTAGGAAGGAAGGGTTTGTGTTCTTAGAACACTTTACAGACTTCTTAGTCAGGCGCCATCTTTTTTGTCATGATGGATTACACCTGAATGAGGGGGGGTGCTGCGGTGCTGGGTGGCAGGATGGTTAGAAGGTTGGAGGAGCTTTTAAACTAGGAGCCTTGGTGGAGGGTTTAGCTAGAAGCTACGGGTCAAACAGTGAGAACAGTAAGGATGGGGGTAGAGATCAATTTGGGGGTGGAGCAGGGGGGAGCGAAAGATCATGGGTACTGACATCGGAAATACTGACGCAGGTATTGCCCAAGACATCCCCAATTTATCACCTAATGACAAATATGGCTCAACAATAAGGTATATAGAAAATGATGTCCATAGCATATGGGAAGATATTAACATCAGGGGGGGGGGGTTTGAAAGTCTTAATGGGTCAACTAGAGATAGTAGTGGGGAAGGCTGTATTAAGCATGATGTGGGTGGAAAGGGAGGGGGAAGAATAGCAGTCAGTAAGAGTAAATCTAGAAGGGCACTTGTAAATAATGATAAGATACCATTAAAACAAATGAGCAAGGGAGATGCTAAGCTAAAATGCTTGCGAATGCAAGAAGCCTATCAGGTAGAATGGGGGAATTGGAATGGCTTGTATAAGAATCTCAGTATGATATTATAAGTATTACAGAAACATGGTGGGACGACTCTCACGACTGGGTTGCGAATTTGAAGGGATATTCTTTTTTCAGGAGGGATAGGGCTACCAAAAGGGGAGGAGGGGTATGTCTTTGTTAAACCATCTATAAAACTAAACTTAATAGATGGTATTTATGAGGGGACTGTAGATAACGTGGAATCATCATGGGTTGAGATCACAAGTGGGGGCACAGAAGCAAAGAAACTAATCATTGGCATGTGCTACAAGCAACCAGATATTAGCATACATGACAAGGAACTACTCTTACTGCAAATTGAAAAAGCTGCAGGAATTCTAGTGTTAGGGGATTTTAATTATACGGCTATAAATTGGAGTAACGATTCATGTGTAAAAACTAGGAGCAGCAGATTCTTAAATACATTAAAGGATCAATACTTGTCTCAATTAGTCGAGGTCCCAACTAGAGGTAAAACTATTCTGGACCTAGTTATTACCAATAATGTGAACATTATATCAAACACTAAAGTTGGGGAGACCTTGGGAAACAGTGACTACTATATGATCACATTCGATATCAGTTTCAAGTAACATAGCTATAAGGGGACAACTAAAACATTTAACTTTAGGAAAGCTAACTTCAGTACGCTGACACAGGCACTAAACAACATTGACTGGGAAGTTTTGTTTCATGGTAAAGACACATCGGAAATGTGGATAGCTTTAAAAGGGTTGCTTGATATCAATATTCACAAATTCATTACCATGAGCAGTAAACCAAGGAGTACTAAACATAAGCCTATGTGGCTTAATAAGGAGGTCAAAGAAGCAATGGCTAAAAAGAGGCGTGCTTTCAAAATATTAAAATCTAATGAAGGGGAGGAGTCATTCCAGCATTATAAGGAATGCAATAAAAAAATGCAAACAAGTCACTATAGAGAGTAAAACCAATCCTAAAAAGTTTTGTAAATACATAAACAGTAAAAAGTTAAAAAAGGACAATGTAGGCCCATTAAAAGATGAATTGGGAGCTTTGATAAATGATGTTAAAATAAAAACTGAAATACTGAACAATTTTCCCCCCTCATCATTCACCAGGAAAAATCAGATGGTGAGTGCAATGCATAACAATAGAGAAGGTAATGACTCTTGGCTTGATGCTTGTTTAAGTGAGGAAGTAGTCCTGGAGAGACTAAGCATCATAAAGATTAATAAATCACCAGGCCCAGATGGTTTTCATCCGAGGGTTATTATGGAGCTTAGGTCGCAACTAGGAAAACCACAATACTTTGATTTTCCATAGTTCAATTACATCAGGCATGTTACCAAACGATTGGCGCATAGCTGAGGTAGTGCCTTTATTTAATAAGGGAACTAAAAATAATCCTGGTAACTATAGACCCGTTAGTTTAACCTCTATAGTGGGTAAAATATTGGAAGGTATTTTGAGGGATAGCATAGAGTATTATCTGCAGGTTAATAAGATTATTAGTAAAAGTCAGCATGGGTTTGTAAGGGGCAGATCATGTCAAACTAACTTAATTAGCTTCTACGAGGAAGTGAGCGAGAATCTTGACCAGGGAAAATCAGTGGATGTGGTATATTTAGATTTTGCAAAAGCCTTCAATACAGTGCCTCACAGAAGAATGATCATCAAATTGAGGGAACTTGGCCTAGGATATACTATTTGTACATGGATAGGCAATTGGCTGGATAACAGAGTACAACGAGTAGTGGTCAACAGAATATTCTCCAGCTGGGTACCAGTAGTCAGCGGAAAACCACAAGGGTCAGTATTTAGCCTGCTACTATTCAATATATTTATCAATGATCTATAAATATGCCTGGAAAGAACAGTGTCAATATTTGCAGATGATACTACACTGTGCAAGGTAATTAAGTTAGAAAGCGATGTGGAGTCTCTACAGAATGACTTATTTAAACTTGAAACCTGGTCGTCTAAATGGGGAATGAGGTTTAATATAGGAAAATGCAATGTTTTGCATTTTGGGACAAAAAACACATGCATCCTATACTCTTAATGGGGAAAATATAGGTGTAACTGGTGGAAAAAGATTTGGGTGTGCTCATAGACAATAGGCTTAATAACAGTACACAATGTCAAAATGCAGCAAAAAAGGCAAGTAAAGTGCTTGCGTGCATAAAACGGGGTATTGTGACCAGGGACAAAGATGTAATCCTGCCACTGTACAAATCATTGGTACGTCCACATCTTGAATATTGTGCTCAGTTTTGGGCACCATATTATAAATAATATATCGGTGAACTAGAAAGTTCAAAGGTGAGCTACCAAATTGATTAAAGGGTTAGAGAGACTGGAGTACGAGGAAAAGCTTATTAGGTTAAATATGTATACACTAGAAAAGAGGCGTCTAAGAGGAGACATTATTAATATCTTCAAATATGTAAAGGGTCATTACAAGGAGTTAGCAGGGGATTTGTTTATTAAAATAACTGTGTATAGGACACGTGGGCACTCGCTGAGGCTAGAGGAGAGAAAATTCCGTACACACGTAGGAAAGGATTCTTCACGGTAAGGGCAATAAAGATTTTTAACTCCCTGCCAGAGAAGGTAATAACGGCAGACTCTGTAAATGCATTTAAGAATTTAACTGGAAAAAGTATCCAGGGTTATAGCTTTTAACATAGTGCCATTAATATCTGGGAGTGGTAACAATAATAGTTGTCAATTGATAATAAACCATTACTTCAGCAGGGGCATTATAATATGAACATCTTAAAACAGAATACAGGTTGAACCCGACGAGCATTTTGCCACTTTTCAACCTCACTAACTATGTAACTATGTAAGTTGCTCCAAGTCACATAGTATAAGCTAGCTACAATCAGAACCGATATAAAAATAAATGGCTTGAAAACAGAACTGGGGACATAACAATCAATTTATTGCTAGGGGCCATACCCTTCTGCAATTTAGGGCAAACACAGAAAATCTAGGGGGGTTGGAGGAAAGGATGTATTTGAATACTGAAAGTCCTTGAAGTCCATCCATAAAAACCAGGTATCTCTAAAGAACACATATCCTCCATCTGTGGAAGTCAATACATCACTCATTTCCATATGAAAATCTATTTTAAGAAACCAATCCATTACAGTTGGGGGAGAGGAGGAAAGCCATTGTAGAGGATTAATTGATTTACAAACATTTTTCAAATGGCGCAACAGGTACTTCTTATATTTTGTAATGGTTCGGGATGATAAGTGAAGCAACCAAAACACAGGTTCCGTAGGAGCAGGTTTCTCTAGAATTTCAGCAGAAAGGTTAAGCAACTCTTTCCGAAAGGGTTGAAGTACAGGGCATTGCCACCAAATGTGAAGTTGGTTGCTCAGGCGGTTTGAATAGCACCAGCATATATTTGGTACCATGATCCCTACCTTAGAAAGGGTATCTGGACATCTCTACCATCAGGACAGCAACTTGTATTGGGTCTCTACAACGCAAACACTGGAGGAACAGGCATGGACTAATTAGAGTATTTTTCTCCATTTGACTTCACCTAATTCTTCACCACTCTTGCAGTCCCAAATTTTTGTGAAGGGAGAGAAGATTAGGCTAGTATCTACCGACAGGAGATTATAAATCAGAGCGGCTGAACTGGCACATAACATAATTGTTCAAAAGGTGTGGGAGCCAACAACATGGCCCTCAGAGGACCAAGAGATTGTAGGAAATGAAAAATAGTGCTAATATTCCCTTAATAGTTAGTTCCACTTATCACATAGATCATTGAAGGGCACAATTCTGCCCTCACTCACCAGCTGTACAACTCAGAAAAGACCCATAACTTTCCAATTATGGTAAGACCTAATGTCAGTGCCAGGAAATAATTATTCATTAAAGAGGAACAACATATAGAAGGAAGCTAATAAGGATATGGAGGGAGAAAGCTCTGCAACAAGTAAAAGGTAGGTCCTATAGCAGGATGGAAGATCAAGGAGGGGGGAGTTATGAGGTAATGCTTGGCTCCCAACATGCATCCATTTTTGAAATGTGTCTTTTTTTTAGATCATTCTAAGATTCTATTAAGAAGTATAGTATCCTTGAATATTAGGGAGACTCAATCCTCTCCTATTTTTTTGCCTAAACATCAGGTCAAGACTCAATCGGAGACTGCTACCTCCCTATATAAAATCTATGTAACATCTAGAAAACTTATATAATAGGTAAAGTTTGCAATAAATATGGACTCTAAGAGAAGGAATTCATTTTAAGGATTCCTAACCTCCCTAATCAAGAAAAGGGTCTAGATTTCCAGGACTTTTACTCAGATCATAATTTGTTCAAGGGTGGTGTGAAATTAACCTCACAGAAGCGGGAAAGCTCTCTAGTAAGAACGACATGCAAATACTTAGAGAGTTATGCCAGGTAAAGGGAAAGGCAGTTTTAAGGCTCACAACCATTGGAGAGGGAGCTGCAATGTTCAATGTTACTGAATTAGAGTGATTCACTTTGAAATTAAATAGATCACCAAAGACCTTGAATTCATCTAATAGATTTTGCAGGGAAATTATGGAGTTCATGATCATCGCCAATAATTAATCAGCAAAACGAGCCAATTTATTTTCATTGCATTGCAACACAAATCCTGAGATATCCGGGTTCATCCTTATTGATCTTGCCTCAAAGCATAAAATAAAGATAGGGAAGGGGGGGGGGGGGGGGGGGAGGACATCCCTGTCTAGTTTCATTGCAAATGTCAAAGGAGGTAGAGCTGGAGCCATTGATTCTAATTGTAGCACAGGGGGAACAGTAAATGGTAATAATTTGTTAGAAGCATATAGGACTCAGTCACAATAGTCCTAGCACCCCGGCCATAAAACTCCAGTCTATCCTGTTGAATGCCTTCTCAGCATAACATAGACAAAATTGCTAGGACATCAGAGCTATAATCTTGGAAGTATTGTCCCGGTGCAGGGCAAACCATACCTGATCACTATGTATAAGAGAAGGTAAGAAATGTTTTAATCTACTGTATTAGCGAAAAGTTCTGCAAAAAGTTTGATGTAAACATTGAGAAAGGAGATTGGGTGGTAGCTAGGACAAAGAGAGGGGTCCTGCCATCTTTAAGAATAACCGTAATGTGAGTCTCCAGGGATTGGCGAGACAAAAGGAATTTGGTTTGAGACAGTACTGTAGTGGAGTTAATTTATCCTTAAAAGTCTTGTAAAAATTGATGGTAAAAAACCATCTTGGCCGGGACATATCCCCCAAAGGGGGTAGACTTAAGAGCCTCCCCAAGTACAGACAAAGTGTAAGGTTTCTCTAAGTCTTCTCTTGCAAGAGCAGCAAGTTTAGGGAAACCAATTCTAGTAAGATAGACCTTAACGACTTGTTGTTTCTCTGTATTGTTAGGGCATGCCAAACAGTAGGTAGGTTATGGAGTGAGGAATAATAAGTAAAAAAAGTCTCTATGGTCTTACGAGTGTCATGGGAGAATCTGCCCTTCTTCTACTTAATAGAGGGTATAAAGGAGACAGCTGTTTGAGCTTGTAGAGCCATGGCCAACATCTTACCAAGTTTGTTACAGCAATGGTAATATAGACTATAAATTTACAAAAAGAGTGCATAACTTTGTCGAGTTAAAGATTTTTTTCATGACATATGTGCTTCAACTAGCTCTACACAAACATCTGGGTAGAGGGAGGCTTTGTGAGCAGTTTCCAGGACCTGCATTTTCTGTAATAGTACCTCTTTCTTTCCCATCTATTGCTTCTTTAAGTAGGAACCCAATTAGATGCACTTTCCACTCATAACACATTTATGAGCTTCCCAAGCAATTAAGCTGGGTCATCAGGAGTTACATTACAATCCATATACACATCTAAGGCTTCCTATAATTGGGATCTGCAATGCGGGTCATTCAATAAGGTTTCATTAAAATGCCAGGTTGGATGTCAGTAAATCCGAGAGAGAGATCAAGACGCACTAAAGCATGGTCAGACCAGGTCACCACACCTATAGAAATTGTTCTCTAATGGGCAAAACCATGTGCGCTGCAGGTGGGGCCGATATAACATGTGCAGAGAGAGTTAGATTTGGGTGGGTTATTTTGTTTCTGTGCAGGGTAAATACCAGCTGCTTTATTTTTACACTGCAATTTAGATTTCAGTTTGAACACACCCCACTCAAATCTATCTCTCTCTGTGTTATATCTTCCCCACCTGCAATGCACATAGTTTTGCCCATTAGAGAACAGTTTTGCTACTGTGATCAGGTCTGAATTATTCCCATAAGTTTGAGTAGTGGATTAGAAGAAGAATGAAGAAAGTTTGTTTCTTTAACCAGGACATCATCAGCCCTATTGGCATGAAAAGAGTGGAGAGCTTTAGCCTTTTTTCTGGGAAATTCAGTCCCCTGCCATTAACAGAAACTACCCAGAGTGTAGCAGCAATGGGTGAAGACAGTTAATGGATCTACACAGCACAAGCAATCGGAACTGAAGGAGCAGACTTAAAATGCGGAAGCAAGAAATTTTAGTAGGAGAAGAGGGGAGGAAAGTGGAGAGGGATGAAAAAACAAACAGTTATAAGGTAACAGCAGTACAATGTAAGTAGTAAAAAACCTCAATTGGACATTAAGGAAACCACAGGAGTGCTAATGTCACAGGAAAAATAAAGTGGTAGGGGACACACAGGGGGGGGGGGGGGGATACAGTGACTGCCATCCTAAAATATAGGAATAATAAAAATAGTAAGAGACAGTAACAAACAGGTCTTTTTGGTAACCAGCAGGAGCTATGTATAGCTCCTTAATAAGGCATATAAAAAGAAAAAAAACAATGGAATACTAAGCAATATACTAACAACTAAACTATGTTTACTTTAAACACCAATAATAAACAAATTATAAACAACATCTATGACATCGGTGACTAATGAGATCAGGAAAATTCAACTATAATCTTTGACGCAAGTAAATTGTGAGTAATTCTGAGTGAAAATAACAAATAGCAGCAGGAATGGTCCTGGAAGAGGGTCTAATAGCTCATAACATTATGCCTACTAAATGCATAATCAAAGAGCATCAAAATCGTAAAACTAGGACAAGTGACACACTAGTCGAAGTTCATAAGTTCATATGAGGTCACATCCCTGTGAAGAGTCTCTTCTTCTGGGCTTTTTTGGAGATGAAATTGTTGCCATCTGTCCCTTGGTAGGCTAGAAGGCACAGCATTTGAGAGAAAGAGGGATTGTCAATCAGGAAGGGTTACGTTCTCTAAGTTAAGTGAAGAGCAGAAATCAGGAAGGTCCATGGCAGCCTAGAGAAGCTTTCAAGTGTGAGATATATGGAGTGTGAGCACAAAGCCCCATCTATATTTTAGATCATGTTTACAAAGCATCTTGTCAGATGTTTCAGCACTCTTCTCTGTTGGAGCATGCACCAAGCGAGATCCTGGAATATCTGTAGACTGGTACCATTAAATTCCACTCCTTTCAAGCTGCAGACATTTCAAAGAATTTCCTCCTTTTGCGAGAAGTAGTGAACCCAGCTGATCACATCTTGTGGATGATCAGTCACCTGGCCTTTTGGTCATGAAGCTCTATGTGCACAGTCAAACTTGGGGGAGTCATTAGGGTCCAGACCCAAATCTTCCCCAAATATTTTATTGTGGGTATCGAGAAGACATCATGGAGACAGCTTATGGAAGGCCACAGATCGAAATGGTGTTCCGCTGGCCCCTGTGGTCTAGATCATCCAATCTAATTTACATGGCCCTCATGTCCAGGGATTGCTGGGAGACCAGATCATTAAGTTGTGATAATTGGTCATCTATGGATTCTTTTGCTTTTTTCAGGGTAACACTGAAAGAGCCTAAGTGTTTGACACCTGTCTGCATTGAAGAATCTGGGTCTGAAGATAATCTTGTAGTTGAGATTTAAGTGCCTCCTTGTCTTGCTTGGAGAGGAGCGACTTTACATGTGTCAGTACTTCCCCTGATTTGACTTTATAGTTGGGACATTTGAGCCTGTAAATCACCGGGTGAGGGTGAATGAACCAATGGGTGAAGAAGTTGGAAGAATCTTAAGTTGAGTGACAGGAGTATATGAAGAATGTGAAATAGACAAGTAGGAACACAGATTCAGCTGGAAAGAATTAACATGTGATGTTTGGAACGACTTCTTCTGCAATCCTTTCTTGTTTCCAACCATTAGAAAGATGTGAAAAAGGTGATCATGAAGACAAGTAGCACTGTTGACCGAGTGGATGACGAAGATCGCATTCTCCTGTTAGTGAGATGGCATGATGAGCAGAGGGTGTGTACATGGAGCCACCTAGTATGGCAGTCCTTGGCTTTACAAGGTGGGCTGGTGTAGAAGAGGATCAATGGACAGACCCTGCAGCTATTCAAATAACTTAGCAAGATTTCCAACTATGGCCCTCATTCCGAGTTGATCGGTCGCAAGGCGAATTTAGCAGAGTTACACACGCTAAGCCGCCGCCTACTGGGAGTGAATCTTAGCTTCTTAAAATTGCGACCGATGTATTCGCAATATTGCGATTACTAACTACTTAGCAGTTTCAGAGTAGCTCCAGACTTACTCTGCCTGTGCGATCAGTTCAGTGCTTGTCGTTCCTGGTTGACGTCACAAACACACCCAGCGTTCGCCCAGGCACTCCCACCGTTTCTCCGGCCACTCCTGCGTTTTTTCCGGAAACGGTAGCGTTTTCAGCCACACGCCCCTGAAACGCCGTGTTTCCGCCCAGTAACACCCATTTCCTGTCAATCACATTACGATCGCCGGAGCGAAGAAAAAGCCGTGAGTAAAAATACTTTCTTCATAGTAAAGTTACTTGGCGCAGTCGCAGTGCGAACATTGCGCATGCGTACTAAGCGGATTTTCACTGCGATGCGATGAAAAATACCGAGCGAACAACTCGGAATGAGGGCCTATAACTCTTGCAAAGTATTACTTCACTATGTATGAGAAAAGGGACAATCTCTTTAACAGAGTAGAGTAGCTTTCAAAGTAGTGGTCTCCTCTGAAGAAATTATAATTGCATTACTGCTCAGTATCTGGAAATAATCAGCAAGAGGAAGGGACTGCGCCCATAAAGAAATGTATATGGCAACACTAGCAATTGTTAGGACAGCAGCCTCATACAGGAGGAAGTCAAGATGGCAGGAGTGAGAGTTTGAATATAAGCACAAACAGCCCACATTGTGAAATGACAGGAAGAATTAACAAACATTTCCCATTTTGCCCAATGGCAAATACAGTCAGAGCTTCAGTATATAAGGGGGATAAAAAGGGCACAGTCTTGCATTAACTCTGCAGTGAAACAGGAGGGGGACAAGAAGGGACAGGTTTGCTGGGGTGATGTAGGTAGAGAGCACTGCACCACCACAGCAGAGGAAGGTACAAGGTTTATCAGGAGGTATCTAGGAGAGGTTGCAGCTGCTGTAAAGTGCCAGGTGCGGTTCAGCTAGAGAAGGCAGCACTGCAGGAGTGCACCCAGCTGTGAGGCTAATCACTACCAAGAGCTGGGAGTTCAGGTGGGACTGGAGGATATAAGCTCCCAGAGCCAACACTGCCAATCACAGAGCAGGGAGCTGTGGCAATGGCTGAAGTGAAGGTGCCCGGGACCTCATCTCTAGCAGGTGCAGCAGTGTCACGGGGGGTGCATCCAGTGCAGGTGGACCGGGTGACAGGACTTTACTCATGGCCAGCTCACATACGGAAATTGAGGCCCTGGCTTCAGTAGGATGAGTAAGCAGGAGGCATGCACTGGCTCCACTGACCTAACTCCCCAGCATGACTGGCTGTGGGGCTAATGTAAGACCAGTAAGGGGTCAGCAGCAGACCAAGGCCAGTATTTACTAAAAATCAGAGTTTGGTCGATTTGTGTGTTTTTTTCTAAGTCCCAATCCCGGAATTTACTAAGCACCAATCTCGCAGTGTCTGGTCTATTCGTAATGGTTTGAATGACAACGTCCCGAAATACGAATGAATAGACCATCGGTCAAACGCGGCTGTTATTTCATAGAATATGGCCATTCACTATTCATTCGTATTTGGGTGTTAGTTTCTGAGTGCTCAAGTGCGGGTCTGTTTTTTTTCCGAATCGTTAAAAAAAAGCAGCAAAAAAATAGACCTGCTTTTTCCAGTCGAGTTTGGATAACCATGCACGGATCAGTGGGATCTGTGCATGGTTATCTATGGGAAAGGGTCTGTTTAGTTTAAAATCAGAAAAAAAAATTGCGTGGGGTCCCCCCTCCTAATCATAACCAGCCTCGGGCTCTTTGAGCCGATCCTGGTTGAAAAAATATGGGGAAAAAAAATGACAGGGGTTCCCCCATATTTAATCAACCAGCACCGGGCTCTGCGCCTGGTCCTGGTTCCAAAAATATGGGGGACAAAAAGTGTAGGGGTCCCCCGTATTTATGAAACCAGCACCGGGCTCCACTAGCTGGGGAGATAATGCCACAGCCGGGGGACACTTTGATATCGGTCCCTGCGGCCGTGCCATTAAAACCCCAACTAGTCACCCCTGGCTGGGGTACCCTGTAGGAGTTATATTCACATAATCCAGTGTAGATCGGTCCTCTTCTGTTCTCAGTATAATCCACGTACTTGTCAAAAAAATGAAACGCAAACCCGACCACGCACTGAAAGGGGCCCCATGTTTTCACATGGGACCCATTTCCCCGACTGCCAGGACCCCCCCCCCTGACTCCTGTCTAAGAGGGTTCCTTCAGCCAATCAGGGAGCACCACGTCGTGGCACCCTCCTGATTGGCTGTGTGCTCCTGTAGTGTCTGTCAGGCAGCACACGGCAGTGATACAATGTAGTGCCTATGCGCTCCATTGTAACCAATGGTGGGAACTTTGTGGTCAGCGGTTGACCGTAAGTAACCTCACCGCTGACCACAAAGTTCCCACCTTTGGTTACAATGGAGCGCATAGGCGCTACATTGTATCACTGCCGTGTGCTGCCTGACAGACACTACAGGAGCACACAGCCAATCAGGAGGGTGCCACGACGTGGCGCTCCCTGATTGGTTGAAGGAACCCTCTTAGACAGGAGTCAGGGGGGGGGGTCCTGGCAGTCGGGAAAAGGGGCCCCATGTGAAAACATGGGGCCCCTTTCAGTGCGTGGTCGGGTTTGCGTTTTATTTTTTTGACAAGTACGTGGATTATACAGAGAAAAGAAGAGGACTGATCTACACTGGATTATGTGAGTATAATTTTTCCCACAGGTACCCCATGGATTATACATGGAGAAGAGGACCGACCCTCGAGTGAACATAGGTAAGTATGTATGTTTGGAGGTATGCATGTATGTAATAAACTTATACTTTCAAGGTGTGTGTCTCCTGTTTTTATTGGGGTATTTCTTTAGTAGTAGTACTACAGGTGCCAGCGGGCCCGGTTTTCCACCGCATGCTGGTACTTGTGGTTCTCCAAGTACCAGCTTGCGGGGGAGGCTTGCTGGGACTTGTAGTACTGCTACTAAAAACAATATTCACATTTTTTCAAAAAGGCTATCAGCCCCCCCATCCGCCGCCCTTGGATGGGGGGGACAGCCTCGGGCTTCACCCCTGGCCCTTGGGTGGCTGGAGGGGGGGACCCCTTGATTGAAGGGGTCCCCACTCCTCCAGGGTACCCCAGCCAGGGGTGACTAGTTGGGGTTTTAATGGCACGGCCGCAGGGACCGATATCAAAGTGTCCCCCGGCTGTGGCATTATCTCCCCAGCTAGTGGAGCCCGGTGCTGGTTTCAGAAATACGGGGGACCCCTACGCTTTTTGTCCCCCGTATTTTTGGAACCAGGACCAGGCGCAGAGCCCGGTGCTGGTTGATTAAATATGGGGGAACCCCTGTCATTTCCCCCCCCATATTTTTTCAACTAGGATCGTCTCAAAGAGCCCAAGGCTGGTTATGATTAAGAGGGGGGACCCCACGCAATTTTTTCCAGGATTTTAAAGATTTTAATGAACTTTTTAAGGTACACAATGAAGCCCTGCACGGATCTCACAGATCCGGACGGGTTTCCTTGTGTTTTTTCAGGCAGTGTTTTACTCATCACTCCCGTAAAACACTACCTGATATTACGAATCACATCGACATCGGAAAAAACGATTGTGCAAAACTCGGCAGCTTAGTGAATGACCGTATCAGGATTCAAAAAGTTGCAGTAAAATGCACCCGATACCATTCGAGTTCAAACACCCTTCAAAATAGACAAAACACGAATATTAGTAAATAAACCCCCAAGAGATTTAAAAATCAGTTAATAATATAGGGGTATTCCATGAGAAGGTGAACCTAACCATTGTTTTTTTTAGAATTATTATCAAGGTTCAGTTTTTAATTATTTTGTTAGTAAATACCTCAAATTTTTATTCCATGAAAGTAAAATAAGTTTGCATCACCATTTATTGTCTTAAATCATGGTAGAAATGCATATGTTGGTAACTGCCTACTGAAGGAGTTTTGTTTCCAAAGTTGCCAACATTACAGTACATATACATCAGCTGTTTATGTTCTGCAAGTTCTTAGTGGGTCATTCAGACCTGATTACTCGCAGGCTATTTTTTAAACTGCAGAGATCAGGTAGTCACCGCCTACAGGGGAAGGGGTAATCGCTGTGCAGAGGTACGAACGCTTGTGCAGAGAGCTGCACAAACTAAAATTTGTACAGTCTCTGCACAGCTCAGGACTTACTCATCCGCTGCGATGATCCTGGATGGAGCCGACGTCAGGAACCCTCCCTGGAAACGGCCGGGCACACTTGCGTTTTCCTGTACACTCCCTGAAAACGGTGAGTTGACACCCCCAGATGGCCTCTTCCTGTCAATCTTCTTGCGTTCGCCGGTGCGAACGCTTTCTTCGTTTAATCCGACGCTGCCCAGCGGCAGCCATTGCCAGCGGCCAACGTGCCTGCGCATTGCGGTGCATGCGCACGCGCTGTTCAGACCCGATTGCACGGGTGCAAAAAAGGCAGCGTGCGATCGGGTCTGAATGACCCCCTTAGTCTTGATGCTATTTAAATTAATCTGAGAATTTGTTTGCAAAAGTAAGTTTATGTATAGTATGAAACTTGCAAAAACTGTACCACCCGTGACAAAAAACACAACATTTTTTGTAGTAAGATAATGGTTTTGAGGTCAGGTGTACAGCTGGTTAGAAGTAAGCATTTGCTTAAGTTCACTACCTCTAAATATCAGTTACTGATTTATACAGTTGCATTGTCGGATTTTAACTTTTTTTGAACTGTCCCACCCGTGACAAATTGTACACAAAAATTGAGACCAACAGTTTTAGACCCTCCAAAGGCTAAATTTATTGTCATGAAAGGAGTTTGCCTTTTTATTTATTGTTTTCTACAAGTTAAAGCTAAAACAAAGCCATAGTTAATCAAATATCAGTATTAGCAAACGTAAAACTTTATTGTCAATTGCTCTTCATAGTTAGACTGTCAAGGTCGGTGTTTGAATGTATGGAATGTAATATGGGTGTGTTGTTTGTACTGGGGGTAATATGGGGAGGGGTTGTGTATAATGGAATGTAACATGGGGGTGCTGTGTGCACTAAGGGGTAGTATGGAAAAGGTGGTTTGTGTATACAGGAATGGAATTTGGGTGCGTACTGAGGGGTAGTGTGGGGGACGGAGAGGGGCATAGGCATTTCTGTAATGGGTGCAGTGTGTGCGGTGCGGAGGGCCCACACCATGCACACTGCACCCATAGTATATACTTACTCCTCTGAAGTCCCGCAGCGGCGGCTCTGCAGTGTGGGCACAAATCACTTGGAAAATGTCCATCGCGGCCATTTTCGAGTGATTTGCATATGTGCACTAGAGGTGTCCCCAGGAACAAGGCATGGGCACCATGTTCCCGGAGACCTGCACTGCACAGTAGGCTCTGGCTTTAAGCCGGCATCTACTAGCTGCCGAAGAGGAGGGGGACCGCGACGGGAGGCTTCACGCGGGTCCCCTTCTCTCTTAAAATGCGCCTGGAGAGGGACTGTGTTTACAGGAGTGTAAAATCAGGGTGATGTGTGCACTGAGGGGTGTTATGGTGGAGGGCACTGTATATAATGAAAGTATTATGATGGGTGCTGTGTATACTGAGTATTACTATAGGGGGTGCTTTGTATATTGAGTGGTATTATGGGCGGTTTGTGTATACTGAGTGGTGTTATAAAGGGTGCTTTGTGTACTAAGAGGTGATCAGAGGCATAACTACTGTATAGTGGGGCCTGGGAGTTTCTGGACTTACTACAGACCATTCCATTCGGTTACTGGATGCCTCCTTAGTGGCTGAGCAAGGTCTCTCTACAGAACCTCTCTGCCAGACCTCTGTGTGGTCCCTCATTCATTCCTTACTCTTTCTCTACTAATTGAACTCATTCACCTTTAGCGATACTTGTTTTGACGAGGGGTCCTACGCATGGCACAGGAGCATTCCCTCCCTTAAAGGTGACAGCTTTGGGAGATCCCATGGTATTCAGTGTGCCCCATGGAAGAAAGAGAAAGTGGCATTTTTGTTCTTACCTGTAAAATATTCTTCTGAGTCCATGGGGGACACTATATGCCCTCCTTTACACCCCTGGCTAGCTAGGGGGTTATTCTATGGGACATATAGAAATCCAGGTTGGCCAACCACTGTTTGGTGGCTGGTTTATTCGCACCTGGTTTTCTCCTCCTCTCCTCCTATTCCCTGTCCTTGAGCTTTGTTAGTAGTTATTATTAACTGGCAGTTCAAGAGACATCTTCCACAAAGACAGCTCACTACAGATATACTGGCATTGCACAAAGCTCCTGTGAAGAGGACGGGTCAGTGAAAGTAATGTTTTTGAAGGTTGTTGGGGAAAATGGAAAACTGTTCAAAACAAATGAAAATTATATTAATTTTGTAAATGTTGATCTGATTCTTGCAGTGTTATCTACATCAGTTCTTAAAAAAGCGAGAGGAAGTATTTTTTTATGAGTTTCCTGCTATGGTAGATGTGTTCGTACAGGGTTAATAGAGGAATGTAAAAGCAAAAAAAAAAAAAAATCAAAATAATAATATTTGTAATAAGAATAACATGTTAATGTTCATCAAGTGTACTGTTTTTGTTTTACATACATAAAATGGGTGTTACCGAGAATTATTTTGCACTGTGCCCTAACCGTGACAAAATAAAACATAATTAATCTGCATAAAACGAATACTTTTCTTCTTGTTTTTTGTAACATATTCTACGCAAAGTTCTTTCTTCACAATGGGTAAATTATACATTTTATCCCACCTGTACATTCACAGAGATTGTACAAAATTGCTCGCTATGTGAGAAGGTATGTTTACTTTGTTTAAAAATCAATAACGCCATACCTAATGATGCATACACATCTTATAATGCCATGCACACTGTACTGTATATATGCTACCATAATAATGTAAATATACTTCATAATATGAGAGAGAGCCTTTTTTGGTAAGAAAACAGAAGCTACTGGATGATTAAGCATGTCCGCTTCTGTTGCTTGCCGGGCCACCCATGTTCTCTTTCTTTAAGTAAGAAGAGGTTAATCCTGGAAGTAATGGGGAACCAGCAAAGCCTGTGTAGACTCACTGGATCCCATACAGTTCAAATATCTATGTGCATACACATGTCACTGTAGACCTACGTGGTAAATTACTGTATGACTGCATGTATTGTTGTGATATACTGTAGTTACTGCAGAGACTGGAACACTGATGAGAAAAGAGATAAATAAAACTGGCCAGAATGATATACAGGGGAGTAGGATTATAGAAAGTGTCACTACCTTATAAGTGAAGGCTGCATTGTGGGCTGAATGAGTGCAGCTACAGCTGTTCTTACAGTAGCTACTTTTTAAATGCCATTGTGGTCCCGCTCATTCTTGTATTTGGGCATTGATGATGGGGTCCCAAGGACAATATTCAATGCTAATTGTGACATTAAACACCTGGCCGGTCCCCTTTACTGGAAAAGCGTCAGGATGCAGGAGGCTGATTTACTCTCTCATTCATTCATTAGAGCTCCCTGAATTTTGGAAGTCTCCTGGACATTCCGAAGACTAGGCAAGTGTAGAATTTAAGGAACAAGCTACTGTATAACGTTTTTCACAGCACACTCATAACATTTTCTTTTTCATTGGAAAAACTTCCTGCGGTTTACAGATATGTGTTTTGGAGCCTATGTATATATGCTAGAGCTGGAAAGATCTTGCTTTAGGTACCTTTATTATTCCACATACAGTAGCTGCACAAGAAAATACTTGAATTAAAACCCGCTGCTTAGTTAGGCTTATATACTGTAGCTATTTCCTGGTCATAACCTTGAAAAGGACTGAATGGAAATAGAGCATACACCTGTCCTCATACACTATTGCTGCAGTCGCTCCAAATGGCCCTTCTCTGCGCACCACGGTGGTCATTCCTAGTTGTTCGCTTGCTAGCAGTTTTTAGCAGCCATGCAAACGCTATGCCGCCTCCCACTGTGAGTGTATTTTAGCAGAAGTGCGAACGAAAGGATCGCAGAGCAGTGGCAAATTTTTTTTGTGCAGTTTCAGAGTAGCTCAATACCTACTCAGCGCTTGCGATAACTTCAGACTGTTCAGTTCCTGTTTTGAATCACAAACACGCCCTGCGTTGTCCCAGCCATGCCTGCATTTTTCCTGCCAACTCCCTGAAAACGGTCAGTTGACACCCAGAAACGCCCACTTCATGTCAATCACTCTGCGGCCAGCAGTGCGACTGAAAAGCTTCGCTAGACCCTGTGAGAAACTACATTGTTTGTTGTAATAGTACGTCGCGCCTGACTGTATTTCTCATATTTGGTGACTTACCTCTGCTATCTGTCCTGGATCCTGTGTCTTTTCTGCTCACTGGGATAAACAGTTTGCCAGTACCATGAGTTCCCTGAGTGCTGAGATCTCTGCCAGGAAGGTGAGATTTAACAAGCTGCATCTGTGTTGATTAACCTTCTGTGTAAATATTGAATTCAGCAAGTCTCCTTATGCTGTGCCTATACAGCAATCATTGTTAAGTAACATAGTAACATAGTATCTAAGGTTGAAAAAAGACAATTGTCCATCGAGTTCAACCTATTTGTGGTCTCCTATGCACGATTATTTTGTATAAAAGTTGATGACTGCCGTTACGTTTTACCCCTCTTTTTTATAATAACCATAGTGCGTGACTATGCCCCGTGACCCTGGATATCCTTATCCATTAGGAATTTATCTAACCCATTCTTAAAGGTGTTGACTGAGTTGGCCATTACAACTACCTCAGGCAGGGAATTCCAAACACGTATCGTCCTTACCATAAAAAAGCCTTTATGCCGTATTGTGCGGAATCTCCTCTCCTCTAACCTGAGCGAGTGTCCACGAGTTCTCTGTGTTGATCTAACCAAAAACAGGTCCTGCGCAAGATCTGTATATTGTAAATGTTGATCATATCCCCTCTTAATCTCCTCTTTTCCAGTGTAAACATGCCTAGTCTTGCAAGCCTTTCCTCGTATTCCAGCGTCTCCATACCCTTAATTAGTTTGAACCTTTTCTAGCTCCAGGATATCCTTTTTGTAGTAAGGTGCCCAGAATTGTACACAGTATTCAAGGTGTGGCCTCACAATTGATTTATATAATGGGAGTATAATACTCTCGTCCCTAGCATCAATTCCCCGTTGTATGCATACTAATATCTTATTAGCCTTCTTTGCTGCAGTCCTACTTTGGGTACTACTGCTTAGTTTGCTATCTATGAGGACATCTAAGTCCTTTTCCAGTACAGAATCCCCTAACTTTACCCCATTTAGTAGGTAGGTGTTATTTTTGTTCTTGTTATCACAGTGCATTACCTTACACTTGTCTGTATTGAAGCGCATTCTCCATTTCGCTGCCCAAGCTTCTAATTTAACTAAGTCGTTCTGAAGTGACTCAGCATCCCCATCCGCATTTATAACTTTACACAATTTGGTATCATCTGCAAAAATTGACATCATGCTCTCTAGACCTGTTAGGTCGTTAATGAAAATAGGTAATGACCTAACTATATGCCTCTCTAACTCCAGTGGTCACCAGATACATTCTCCACTGTGCTCAGCTCTCTGGTGTTTGGGCCTAAAAGCCAGAATCCTCTGTTCATTTTAGGAGTTTAGGCTTCAGTGTTTTTCCGGCCTGCTAGGCCTCACTTTACATCAGAGCCTAACCTGTAGTACTGACATGACAGGGTCTGATCACCTGACCTAGAGCTATCCAATCCTGTGCCAGTCTGAGATTCTCTGAATCACCTGACTCTGTTCACCAATCACCAAGGGCCAGGAAGTACAAGTAAAGGTACTTGTCTTACAGAAGCTCCCAGTTCCTTGATCACACAGCTCGGTGTCAGCTTAGTAGCTGAGCTCCCTAAGAGGTAATTACCTTAGTTTCCTGTTAACCTCTGCTCTTTTGCTACCAGGATTACAGTTGTGTTACTAGTTATATCCAGTGTCAGTCTCGTCTTAAAGACACAGCCGCAGTATTCTTTAGTCTTGTCTTTAAGACAGTCAGAGTATTCTTCAGTCTCATCTTAAAGACACTGTCACAGTGTTCTTCAGGCATGTCTTAAAGTCACAGCCGCAGTATTCTTCATTCTCATCTTAAAGACACAGTCACAGTATTCTACAGCCTCATCTTAAAGTCACAGCCACAGTCATTGCTCTACATACAGAGTGCTACCGCATCGTTTTACAATTCTTAATTCCATTCTTCAGTTCAGTCATTGGGGTAACCTCAGCCTCTTTTGCTACCTAGTCCAGATTACAGTTGTGTTACCAGTTATATCCAGTATCAGTCTCGTCTTAAAGACACAGTCACAGTATTCTTCAGTCTTGTCTTAAGGACACAGTCACAGTATTCTTCAGTCTTGTCTTAAAGACACAGTCACAGTATTCTTCAGCCTTGTCTTAAAGTCACTGCCACAGTCATTGTTCTACATACAGCATCAATTTACAATTCTTAACTCTAGTCTTCAGTTCAGTCATTGGGGTAACCTCAGCCTCTGTGAATTATCGTTAATCCATTAAATCTTACTTTTGTACCTAATTTATAGTCCATAGTATTCCTTGAGCTCTCCATCTCACTGATTCCCACAGACCAACCAATATACACCAGTTACCCACATGGACTTCACATACATGCCGGGTTCACAAAACTAGTCATGACAAATTGTGAAATGAAAAAAATCTAGCCTAGATATTTATAATACAAGCACTACCGCCTACATTACCAAATGTCTTACTACTGATAAACAGAATGCAATTTGCTCAATTTATTGTCTCATCACAGGTGCATGTAAATGAGAGATAAATCCAGATAATAATATGCTATTAAAAATGCAGAGATCTCAGTTACATAAATTTGCAAACATATAGTAAGCCACCAGGCAGCAAGGCGCCTCTGCTCTGGTGGTCCCATGATAATAGCAACACTTTAGGTCATACATTTATACTGTATATTACTAATCTGAGACTAACCTGAAGGCACTCCAGGATCCTCCAATATGGCACTACAAGGATCAGTATACCCTCGGGTACTGATCTTATACATGACTCTTAAAATATTGATACACAGACAGGGGTGTAGAGAGCCACACTGGGCCCTGGTAATAAATGGGGGATGTGGCTTAAAAAAAGGGGTGTAATACAATGTAAAAAATTAATTATTATGGGATGCTACACAGTTGGTGCCATTCTAAGGGGGAGACAGGGGGAGCACTGGGGAGGGCATTCGCTTGCTATCTTGCTTGCGGGAAGCAGGCTCCTTGACCGGCACCATCTTCTCAGTGATATTTGGAAATTGGTGCATGTGAGCTTGAGAGCAAAGACTCTGGCACAGTGCCTTTGTCTTTGCTTTCAATATGCAGGCACTATCTTCCTGAAGATATCACCGGGAAGATAGCGCCGACCTAAAGTATAGGTATACTTAGGAGTGGGGAAGTGGATTACTGGCTGTGCTGAAAACTCTTTCTGAGTATACACTGGAGGGTGGGCAGCTTAAGTAATGCATAGCCAGTTTGAACAAGGGCCTCCATATTGCCTTTCATTCCTTCCAGTAGTCAAAGGAGCACTGTGCAGGGAATCAAAGGGCTTTTATATACTGTATACATGAACAAACACACAGGAAAACAGTGCACCAGAACAGTACAAACAATAAAACAATATATTTTTATTCCCTTCGCAGCTCAACTGACACTGCAGAAATTGAAAGGGCTTTTATATGTATGTGAATAATAAACACACAGGGGTACAGTTCACCAGAACAGTACAAACAATAAAACATATTTGTTTTTTACTTTACAGCTAAACTCACATTGCGTCAATTGAAATGGCTTTTATATGTCAGTGAAAATAAACACAAAGGCGTACAGTGTGCCAGAACAGTACAAACAATAGAACAACATCTTTTTTTATTTTTACAGTTTGGCTCACACTGCAAAGAGTCAGACTCCTTTTATATGTATGTGAACAAACCCACTGGGGTACAGCGCAGACAGGTTGTACATATCAAAAAAAAATCTACTTTATTTAACTTTTTTATTTTTTTACTTCTTTGGCAACTGACAATACACACTGTAGTGCTTATATGTGAATGCAGTAGATACTGGACACAGCTTGTAGCAGAACAAAGCACTTGTGGATGGACAAAGCACAGTCACTTAATAGCCACAGCACAGCTACTTCTGGATGGACACAGCACAGCCACTTGCATGGAGCATGGACACAGCACAACCACTTGAACCAGCAGGGCACAATACAGCAAAAAGCAGCGTGCTTTGAGAACAGAATTAAATTATGCCAATTCACAGGTGTGGGCCCTTATATAGATTCAGGGGTGGTTTAAGAGAGGAGAAGTCCTGTATGTAGACTCCATCTGGGCCCCCTCCTCTCTAGCCAGCGGCACTGTAGACTCTGGGCACTAGGGTCACTAGGGGATGCTAGCACAGTCCCAGAGTTTAGTGCGCATGCACAAATTTCAGGGGAAATGGTGCAGAGGCCTTTTTTCCAGTGATTTTCTTACTGCATATGCGCAAAATGCTACCGCGCCATTTCCCTTGTGATTTCTTCAGTGCTGCTGCTGCTGACATGGGACTTCAGAGGGTAAGTATTGAAAAAACTGGGTGCAGGGTGTGCAGTGTGGTCCCCCTGGACCCCACGGACCCATGTTCACTGCACACTTTGCACCCATTATAAATACGCCAGTGTATAGAATAAAAAAAACCCATGAGAATCCAATGCCAGGTGGATGATGTTTTGCCTTGACTTGGAATCTTAGTGTTAGTGAACTCCAGCGCTATGTGTGTGAGACCCCTAGAGCCAGTGAGAGGGTCATCTGCCAATAACAGTCACTCCTGTTCCCTTAGAGCTGTATGCACTCACCTGTACTTGAGATGCTGCCTTGACTTAAACATCTAGCAAAAGACAAGGTAATAAACCTGGGGCTTAGCAGCTGGCAAGGCAAGATTAATTGCAGGCAGACTGAATACAAGAATGGTAATTGCAGACAGGCTTAATAAGATATGGTGACTAAAGACTGGATATGGACTGGTTACAGAACAATGAGGACTGAAGTAACAAAGTGTTACAGGTGAACACAGCAGGTGATGGTTAACTGCTGGAAAACAAACAGGTGCTGGGTTTGTACTGTGATTGAAAGCAGAGTGTGGACAACATGAACCTAGTTTCAGAGAGACTTGCTTAAAGACCTGTGTGACTCAGCTGCAGACTGTAATAACACACAGTAGCTAAGCTGTAACTACAGTATAGGATTAGTCAGTGCAGTAACTAGACACTTTAGCGCTGTGAACAAGAAACAGCATCCCCCTTCACACACCAATATTGAATACAGGGCCAGTGCGCGCTGTAGGCCTGCAACAAAAATATAGGGGCGCGGCTTCATGGGGAAGGGGCAGGGCCACAAAATAATATCCAATTCATATTACGCTGCATAGTAGTTTCCATTATTCAAATGATGCTGCACAGTAGCGCCACTTACACACATTACACCAGGTAGAGCCCTATTTACACATTAAGCCAGGTAGAGCCCTTGTCACATATTACACCAGGTAGAGCCCCATTTTACACAATAGTCCAGGTAGAGTCCCTATCACACATTACACCAGGTAGAGCCCAATTTTACACATTACATAATGTAGAGCCCCTTTTACACATTACTGCACATAGTCTCCTTTCATATAGTACAGCAGGTAGAGTCCCCTTTTACACAGTACGGCAGGTAGAGTCACGAGAAAGAGAGGGAGGGAGAGAGAAAGAAAGGTGGCAGGTAGAGAGGCAGAGAGAGTGTGGTGGGAAGTATACAGAGGGGTGAAGGGGAAGAGAGGAGGGGGAGAGAGAGGTGGGAGAGGGATAGAGATGAGCGGCAGCAGGCAGCAGCAACTAGGCACCAGTACCCGGAGCCTAGCCTGAGCACATGGGGAGAGTCACAGGTACCTATGTAATGGTTTTAATATGGGGGGAGGAAAGGGATGGGGGAAACTTGAGCACTGGTGGTGAGATATAATATACCGCTGAATGAATTGGAAAAAACACAATAGTTTGAAATTACGTCCTTCACTGAAGGGTACTATAACAATAACTCATGTGGAGGTGCACCCCTGAGAATAAGCAATAGTGTACCAAAAAAGAAGAAAAAGAGACTGGGGGCACTCATTGAAAGATATTACATAAAATATTACTTTTATTGATTATCATTAAAAAAATGTTGCCACAAACCAAGACTAGGACATGAACATGTACACATAAATACCAGAATTTACAAAAAACAAAAAAACAACAAAAAAACCACGCCTAAATTTACGCGTGGTATGAACACACCGTGGGGAGATACACCTGACCTGGTCAGGGTCAATGTTATTGATCCTGACAATAGTTCCTGCAATAATAAGCATTGACAGTCCCCTAACAAGAGGAGACAAATTGTAGGATGATATAGTCGGCTGAAACAAGAAGCGGTAGCCCTATAGATATATTTACCATAAATTTCAGCCTGTTGTAATGGATGCTACTGGCGTAGAATATAAGTAACAATAACAGTGTTGATTAGTATGTGTCCAAACTTCATAGCACATACAATCTCCCCATCGATTGCATATCATATGTTCTCTTAGAGAGGTAGTAGCGAAATATTCTAATAATTATTCAAGATCTAGGATATAAATCTCCATAATATGAGTAAAAAATGATCCTGTAATTGTCTTAGTGCAAATACTATTGATTTTCTCAGTGCAGTGCACCGGTAAGCCTATTATTAGTAGAATTGGTAATTTCTTGGTAAAAAATGTCCACTATATATAACACCCTGATCCACGTCTCAGGTATTGGCAGGTTATTGCTGATTGAATTTGTTGTCTGGGCAGAAATATCTAGTATGCCTCAAGAACACACTGTAGCAATAAATGTATCAATCTTGCTCCTCATATGTAACCATCATATTGATATTCAGAAATCAGTATAACAGGGTATACATCTAACATATCCTCTAATACGTGTATGTAAAAAGATGGCTTAAAGAGGTAAGGAGCATATGAATGAGCTGGTACAAATTGATGCAGTGGGGTGGCATCTGTTTACTGTGTGACATACATTAATACAGTAAATGAGCGTGTCCCATCTGCACCCAAGGGTTGGAAACAGAGAGAATGCTTCTGCTTTTGAAAAGATCACCCTCGGGCACCCTGATGTAATAGCGCAGGGGGACCTCTGAGTTCTCCTTATGACAATGAGAGAACATCGAAAAAAGATTTAAGAAACATAGTATCAATAAGATGAAAATAAAGAGCACCAATCCCCTTTTGAATGTATGCTGCTTCCTTGCATATGTGTATACATTGATGCCAGGTGAGCGGTACCTTCCTTACGCCTATAGTGCCTGGAAGAAAGTAGTTAGGTGACAGTGCTGGGACCCTAATGGTAGTAACGGTCCTGATGCCGCAAGATATTGCAGGACCCGTTATCCACCATGCGGTCCCGCCGGCTGTCACTCGAAGTGAAAAGTACCTGAGAGTACGCGTGGATGTCAGGGCGTACGGCCCCGGCTGCACTGCACTGAGCCTCAGACAGCTGTTTCACTTTCCGGCTTCCTCAGTGAGACACCCTGTAACCGGGTGCTGGGGTTGTTTAAAACTAGGTGATGTCCAATCAGGAGCGGGGGGTGGGTGTGTGTGGGGGGGGTGGCTATCAATTAGGCCTGTGCTAGTACCTGATGAGACCTGGTGTGTGCATTATGTCTCAGGTGTCAGTATTCTAGCATCGTCTCCCATTCCCTATGAATTGGGAACACAATTCTCTGGAGACGTGCTAAGTATAGATTCTATTAGTATCCAATGGTCTCTCTTATTCAAGTATAAATAGACACCTGGCAATAATATGAAAATATAACCATATAACAATAAGTTATAAGGCTACATGCAAAAAATGAGAATGAGAAGGCAGTACAAAATTAATTAACAGAAGGGGAAAGAAGAAATAAAATTTACTGCTGATGTGATTATATAAAAATGCAAAAAGGTGGAACACTATATAGAACTATGAGGGATAAATACTTGTATATGGATGTAGATTAGATATCTCGAAAATCCTCATATGATATTAAAATGATTATACGGGTCACATCAGATGCGTAAGTGAATTAAATATTATAAACCTTTTGTCAATGTGATTGTAAATTATGCAGGTTAAAAACATTAGAAATCCTCCATATCCATGGCACCCTAACAACACAGATAAATATGTAGAGAAATGAAATAGTGATGGTAGTAAAGGATAAAAATGAATATAAATAAACATCATAATAATAATAATAGTAATAATAATAATAAATCATAAATGAAAGCATGATGATGATAAGGAAAAAGAAAGAAAAAGAAAAAAATTATTAATAATAAGAGAAAATATGAATGAGTAATGAATAACTAAATATGATAATAGAAATAGGGAAAATAATAATGAAAATGAAAATAATAATAATAAATATAAATATAAATGTAAAAAATAATAATAATAATAATAATAATAATAATAATAAAAAAAAATAATATAAAAAATAAAAATACAAATAAATATAATAATGAAAAATAAAAAATGAAAATAATGATAATAATATGTAATGGTGGCAGGCAGTGCACTCACCCGGCAGTGGCAGAGGTTCCTCTTCCTGTGGGTGGCCGTGGCGGGGGATGTCCCTGTTCAAACTTGTCCACCTGGCATCCCCTAGGCAGCTTCTTACTGAGAGGAGGCACATCCCCGCACCAGCCTGTATGCTGGAAGGACACTGGGCTGCTGCACGAATGGAGGAGGAGGGAGGTGGAGTGGGGTGGAGCCAAAGCCAGCCCTGACTATTTTGATGCCCAAGTGGCCTAGGCAATATTCTGTCTGGTGCCCCCTCTTGGAGATAGTGGGTGTCTGGGAAGGGTGACAAGGAGATAGCAGGTGTCAGGGATATAGTGGGTAACTGAGGAATTGGGGTGACAGGAAGATAGTGGGTGACAATGAGAGAGTGACAGAGATAGTGGGTGACATTGTGAGGATGACAGAGATAGTGGGTGACATGGTGAGGGTGACCGGAAGATAGTGGGTGACAGGGAGACACTTGGTGACAGAGAGACATTGGGTGACAGGGAGATAGAGGGTGACAGAGATAGTGGGTGACATGGTGAGGGTGACAGATAGAGGGTGACAGAGATAGTGGGTGACATGGTGAGGGTGACCGGAAGGTAGTGGGTGACAGGGAGACACTGGGTGACAGGGAGATAGAGGGTGTCAGGGAGATAGAGGGTGTAAGGGAGAGAGAGCAGTGAGGGAACAAAGGACTGAAGAGAAGTGCCTATGTGGAAGAGGGTGAGATTGGGGGGTGCCACAGACGGTGGGGGCTGGAGCAGTGAGGAAACAGAGAGGAGTGAGAGGAGCCTGTGTGGGGTGGGGTGACCCGGGAGGGATGGTGGGGTGTGCTGGATCAGTGAGGGAACAGAGAGGACAGGGGTTGGGCTGGAGCAGTGAGGGAATAACAGAGAGGAGAGAGAGTAGCCTGTGCGGGGGAGGGGGGCAAGCATGGGCGTGGCTGGAACAGTAAGGGAATAAGAGAGGAGCCTGTGCGGGAGTAGGAGGTCTTGGGGGTGCCGCAAATGGGGGTGAGGGGGATGCTGGAGCAGTGAGGGAACAAGAGAGAGGAGCCCATGCAGGGGAGGGTGGGGGGGTGCTGCGAAAGGGGGTGAGGGGATGTTGGAGCAGTGAGGGAATGAGCGAGGATCCTGTGCGGGGGAGAAGGGAGTGCCACGTGTGGGGGGCTGGAGCAGAGAGGGAGCAAGAGAGGAGCCTGCACGGGGGAGGAGGGCCACGAATAGGGGCGAGGGGATGCTGGAGCAGTAAGGGAATGAGAGAGGAGCCTGTGCAGGGGAGGGGGGAGGGGGTGCTGCGAAAGGGAGTGAGGGGATGCTGGAGCAGTGAGCGAACGAGAGAGGAGCCAGTGCGGGGGAGGGGGAGCAGGGAGTGCCGCGTGTGGGGGCTGGAGCAGAGAGGGAACAAGAGAGGAGCCTGTACAGGGGAGGGGGGCCACGAATTGGGGTGAGGGGATGCTGGAGCAGTGAGGGAACGAGAGTGGTGCCTGTGCAAGGGAGGGGGGGGCGGGGAGTGCCGCCGATGGGGAAACAACTCATCCCATCACTGTCAATTGGGACCTGCTGCCTGGGTGCCGGGAACAGATGAGCTGGCTGGACTGATCTGGAGGAGCTCTGAGCCTCTGTCCTCCAAGCTGTGATAACTGACAGATGCTAGCGGGCTACCAGCGCTACCTGTGTGAATGGTGAGTACCACAAGCTACTGGGGTCCTGACCACATGCTAAACTGCAGCAGGCAGGGAGGGGGGCTCCTTCTCCTCAGCTGCTGCGCCGATGACATGGGTGAGGGGATGCAGTGGTTCATCAGTGGCAGGGCCAGAGACAGCTGGGGCCTGCGCAATGTATTGGAGCCTGCACAGATGCCCTAGGCAATTGCCTATTGGCTAGGGTCGGCTCTGGGCGGAGCACACGGGGGAGACTGACACTGCTGCCCAGCGCTGCTAGCTAGCATCCGACAGAGAGCGAGCCGGGCGCAACATTACCGTAATAAATGTAGCGGGCAGGGCTGGTCCTGGCGGCAGCCAATCAGGGTGTATGCTAATGGTGCACCCACAGCACAAGAGCGCTGTGTGCTAAGCACCAACTGCCCACTCCTAGTTACGGCCCTGGGTTTAGGTGTACTTAAATGCTGCAGAGTTGCGACTACTGGCACAGCTGAAGTGAATGTACTTTGTTGTTGATTACCACAGACACACATGCTGGATATACACAGATCAACAAAAGGACAGAAGAGGATTGTCTCTTGGTTGGCGCACTTAGAGAAAAAATATTTTTAGTGTATAATTGGCATTGTTTAAATGTAACTATTATTGGTTCTTATTAAATTTGCTGCTGTGTGAAAAATAAACAAAAAAAGTGATAAAGGTAATAAAATAAGTGATAAAAGTAATAAAGGTGATAATTAAAAAGATCTATGACTCACTATGTGTTTCTTGTAATATTAATCTTTGTTTAATTACATGACTCCTGAATCAGAGTGTTATCAGAATCAGAGTGTATCAGAGTGTTAATTAATTCCATCGGAAGAGTTGGATTTTAGCTCAAAAGTTTATTAGTTGTTCATACGATAGCAATGAAATTATTTATCAACTGGATTTAGGGGGTCATTCCGAGTTGTTCGCTCGGTAAATTTCTTCGCATCGCAGCGATTCTCCGCTTAGTGCGCATGCGCAATGTCCGCACTGCGACTGCGCCAAGTAAATTTGCTATGCAGTTAGGTATTTTACTCACGGCTTTTTCTTCGTTCTGGTGATCGGAGTGTGATTGACAGGAAGTGGGTGTTTCTGGGCGGAAACTGGCCGTTTTATGGGCGTGTGGGATAAAACGCTACCGTTTCTGGGAAAAACGCGGGAGTGGCTGGAGAAACGGAGGAGTGTCTGGGCGAACGCTGGGTGTGTTTGTGACGTCAAACCAGGAACGACAAGCACTGAACTGATCGCAGATGCCGAGTAAGTCTCGAGCTACTCAGAAACTGCACAGAGATGTCTTTTCGCAATATTGCGAATCTTTCGTTCGCAATTTTAAGAAGCTAAGATTCACTCCCAGTAGGCGGCGGCTTAGCGTGTGCAATGCTGCTAAAAGCAGCTTGCGAGCGAACAACTCGGAATGAGGGCCATAAGTCCAAAATATCAGATCATAATTTAAAATCTTGATAATTTATTTTCAAATATCAGTCAGCTCAAAAATATATTACCTGTTCCTGAGGTATCAGTAAAATTATTTCTAAATTGGACATGAATCCAGAGTATGATTTGTTTAGGTTTATTGAAAAATTTGGAGAACCATAAAATATTTTGACAGCATAGACATTATGTAATGTAGTCATATATCTGAAGGCAATCTCTAAACACAAACTGTTTGAATTGTCTTCTCTCTTCAATAAGGCTTGTAGTGTATTTAGCATAGGTACATTAGCATAGGTACATCCAATATATTTAAATTGATGAAAACTCCACTTGAAAGTAAAATGATTGTACTTTAAAACTGGATTACCAAATCCATAAAGCGGGCAGGCTTCATCCTTATAATAATTTACAGACCACAGAGTAACATAGACATTTGAAGCTGTGCAAAAAAAAACAAAAAAAAAACCAATCTGTAGTTTGGATACCGTGAACATAACATCATTAGGAAACATAAATATTTTAATACCCTTTATCCTTTAATTTAATGTCTACTGCCAGAACCTGATGATATATAGACACAATGAAAGAGTTGATAAAAGACATCCACGGGGAACTCCCCTCATAGTATGGATTTTATTACTAACTTGTGATGGAAGAGAGAGGTATGGAAAAAAAAAAGAAGTTAAAGTAATAACAACAATAAAAAAAACTATTCACCTGCCGAAAGCTGGGTGCTCTAATGCTCCATGCCCTCTGCAGGAAGACCCGTATGGGTATGTCTAGCTCGAGTACTTTGGGGTGGCAGCATAATACAATTACTCCAGCCTAGTGATTGTATTTTCCTTGTCTCATATAGCACTAGTCTGGACAGGGTAACACATACACCCGATGATTTTAGGGTTATTCCAAGCACAATATAACCTTCTGGGTCAAGACCCTTTTTCTCTGCATTGCACGTTACGCCACTGATAGTAAAGCGGAGCACTGAATAGGAACAGCTCGGTCAGGGACAGTGATGAAAAAGAAGTAACAGGAGATGAAAAGAAGTCCAAAGATTGGCTGGAGAACTCAGCATGAACATAAAATAAAATAAAAAGTCAACATATTTGTCTTTTTTTTTTTTTTTTTTTTTTACAAGTGATGTTTCAGACATTATTTTTATTGTCCACCAGTAGGCTCTTAAAGTAAAGTTTCAAACTCATAATTCCCTATTTGTCTCATTATTTCTTTTTTAAACGAAAACTAAACAATGGTTGCAGTATTTAACCCCTGCAGCCTAGTAATTGGTAGAAGTTTGCACACTATTTGATAGTGATTTTTGCCCATTCTTCCTTGCAGATTCGCTCTATGTTCTTCGGAATGGGTGGAAGACACTTGTGGACTGCAATTTTCTAAAAGTATCACAGATTCTCAATTGGATTGATATCTGGACTTGGCTTGGCCATTGTGGGGGATTCACTTTTTTGTTTTCCAACTACGACAGTATTGCTTTGGTCTTTTGCTTGGGATTACTGTCCTGCTGGAAGCTGAACTTTCTCTTATGTTTTAGTTTTATAACAGACTGAAGCCGGTTGTTTTGCAGTACCTCCCTGTTTTTTGCACTATTCATCTTAACAAGATACTCTCCATGGAGGAAAAGCATCCTCACAACATGAAGCTGACACCACCATATTTCACTGTTAAGATGGTGTTTGCTGGGAATGAGTTAGGATTGTGAAACACAAAGCACTTTGGATTGGGGCGGAAAAGCTACATTTCTGTCTCATCTCACCACAAAAGTTTATACCACATTGTAGCTGGGTCACTCGGGTGTTGTTAGGCAAACTCTAAATGTTCTTTTTCTTCAGTAATGGTTTCTTTCTAGCCTCCTTCACATACAGGCCCATTGTATGCAGACTATGGACCATCTCTCCAGTTTCAGCCACTGAACTCTGTAAGTGATAGTGGTCTCTCTGTGGCTTCCTTCACAATCCTTCTTCTTGATCTGATGTTGAGTATCAAAGATGGCCTTGTCTAAGCAATACCTGGGTGGTATGATACAGCTTCCATTTCTTCACAATTGAGCCAATAGTGCTCCCTGGGATATCCAAGCACTTGGATATTATTTTGTAGCCTTTTTCTATAATGTGAATGTCTATAACTTTTCTTAGAATGGTCTTTGGGCTTCATTTTCAGTAGACATGAGTGATCTAGATTCCAATCCCTTGCCGAGGTCAAACATCATCTTCCTGCTGTTGGATTCTCGTAGGACTTGGATTCCATACTGTATAAGATGCAGTGGCCGGGACTCTGTACCATTTCACTCAATGCATGCTGATGAATGCTGTGCTGTACTCTGCTGTTTAGGCTGTGCTGTGTCCAGGGCCCGTGCAAAGTTCCTAGGCACCCTAGGCTTACTTTTCCTTGGTGCCTTCAGCCTACTGCCCCCAAACACCAGCAATACCAACTTCCCAGCCCGTTAAATTAAAGTACAATTTATAAGTTATACAGCCACCACTTGCATTAAGTACAACAATTATGTTTATTTCAGAGACATCCTTGATTTTATGATAGGCAGACTCTGTGGTGCCCCCCCCCCAGGTCCCAGTGCCACAGAGACCTGCCTAAAGCTGCCTAATGGTAGAGCCAGCCCTAGCTGTGTCCATCCAGAGACTCCAGACTAATTGTGGCTGTGCAGTATAGTGACTTTATGTAGGGGCATGCAGTGCTATACTCTGGTGTTTTGGCTGGCTGTGTCCATCAAGAGACTCTTGACTAATTGTGGCTGTGCAGTATAGTGACTGTACATATAGAAGCATGCTGCTGTGTTGCACTGTACTCTACTGTATTGGCTGTGCTGTGTCCAGAGACTCTAGACTCACAAGTGGCTGTGTTCTCTGTACAGTGACTGTGTATAGGGGGCATGCTGCTGTATGCTACACTGTACTCTGCTGTAAATTGTACTGTTTGGTGCACTTTAGCTTAGTGCGATTCGTTCATGTGCATCAATAAGCCCTGTGAGCCACATAGTTTGAACTAAGCTGCAAGTTTTAAAAACAGAAAAATTATATATACTGTATATGTGTGTGTATATATATATATATATATATATGTATCTATTGTTTGTACTAGTTGGTATGCTGTACTCTAGAGTGCTTTGTTCACGTGCATCTATAAGCCAAGTAGTTTGAACTGAGCTGCAAGTTTTAAAGATAGAAAATAAATTATATATACACTGCTCAAAAAAAGAAAGGGAACACTTAAACAACACATCCTAGATCTGAATGAATGAAATATTCTTATTAAATACTTTGTTCTTTACATAGTTGAATGTGCTGACAACAAAATCACACAAAAATTGTCAATGGAAATCAAATTTATTAACCCATGGAGGTCTGGATTTGGAGTCACACTCAAAATTAAAGTGGAAAAACACACTACAGGCTGATCCAACTTTGATGTAATGTCCTTAAAACAAGTCAAAATGAGGCTCAGTAGTGTCTGTGGCCTCCACGTGCCTGTATGACCTACCTACAACGCCTGGGCATGCTCCTGATGAGGTGGCGGATGGTCTCCTCCCAGACCTGGACTAAAGCCAACTCCTGAACAGTCTGTGGTGCAACATGGCGTTGGTGGATGGAGCGAGACATGATGTCCCAGATGTGCTCAATTGGATTCAGGTCTGGGGAACGGGTGGGCCAGTCCATAGCATCAATGCCTTCGTCTTGCAGGAGCTGCTGACACACTCCAGCCACATGAGGTCTAGCATTGTCTTGCATTAGGGGGAACCCAGGGCCAACCGCACCAGCATATGGTCTCACAAGGGGTCTGAGGATCTCATCTCGGTACCTAATGGCAGTCAGGCTACCTCTGGCGAGCACATGGAGGGTTGTGTGGCCCCCCAAAGAAATGCCACCCCACACCATTACTGACCCACTGCCAAACCGGTCATGCTGGAAGATGTTGCAGGCAGCAGAACGTTCTCCTTGGCGTCTCCAGACTCTGTCACATCTGTCACATGTGCTCAGTGAGAACCTGCTTTCATCTGTGAAGAGCACAGGGTGCCAGTTGTGAATTTGCCAATCTTAGTGTTCTCTGGCAAATGCCAAACGTCCTGCATGGTGTAGGGCTGTAAGCACAACCCCCACCTGTGGACGTTGGGCCCTCTTACCACCCTCATGGAGTCTGTTTCTGATCGTTTGAGTAGACACATGCACATTTGTGGCTTGCTGGAGGTCATTTTGCAGGGCTCTGGCAGTGCTTCTCCTGTTCTTCCTTGCACAAAGGCGGAGGTAGCGGTCCTGTTGCTGGGTTGTTGCCCTCCTACGGCCTCTTCCACATCTCCTGATGTACTGGCCTGTCTCCTGGTAGCGCCTCCATGCTCTGAACACTACGCTGACAGACACAGCAAACCTTCTTGCCACAGCTCGCATTGATGTTCCATCCTGGATGAGCTGCACTACCTGAGCCACTTGTGTGGGATGTAGTCTCCGTCTTATGCTACCACTAGAGTGAAAGCACCGCCAGCTTTCAAAAGTGACCAAAACATCAGCCAGAAATCCTAGGAGCTGAGAAGTGGTCTGTGGTCACCACCTGCAGAACAACTCCTTTATTGGGGGTGTCTTGCTAATTGCCCATAATTTCCACCTGTTGTCTATTCCATTTGCACAACAGCATGTGAAATTGATTGTCAATCAGTGTTGCTTCCTAAGTGGACAGTTTGATTTCACAGAAGTGTGATTGACTTGGAGTTACATTGTGTTGTTTAAGTGTTCCCTTTATTTTTTTGAGCAGTGTATATATATATATATATATATATATATATATATATATATATACATATATATATATACACACAATGTGAGTGACTGCAGTGTCGGGAAACACAGTCCACTGCCCCTTTGACCACAGAATCAGGCGGCACTCCACGGATTTGGTGTAACAGGTGAAACTTTATAAAACAGACATCATGAGAGTCCAACGTTTCAACACCGCGGCAGGTTTTTAATCAAGAACGCAGGGCGCAATGCATCCCTGGGACTGGGAGCTGGAGTCTTCAACGGCTGATACAGTACTGTACAGCATCCCTCAAGCAGGGCGGCGGTGAAGGGGGTTAGCGGGGGTGGAGCTGGGGGCATTGAATTTAGTGCACGGAGTCAAGTAATGGGAATCTTGATAGGGCTTATTTTTGGGGTAAGGCTTATTTTGGACCAGTTTCCAAAAGCAAGGGTAGGGCTTATTTTCGGGGTAGGGCTTATTATCGGGGAAATACGGTATGAAGTTACCTATACATACATTAGTATCGTGTGAATAACAATTTTTGAACAAATCAATTTTGACACTATTTGTTTTAAAGTATTTTTTATACAAAAAGGTCAATATTAAAGATATTACTCATGCACAAAAACATGATTTCTATACATTTCCAATGTATGCTAATTCATTTTTAATTTCTCTATAATGCAGTGCAAACATTCTGATGGTTTAACCTCAGGTAGTAACCAAAGTTAATGTATTTAGACATACCCATTTTCATTAGAGATGTGCGGGTTCGGATTTACTCGGTTCTTAACAGCAAAATTAATGCATGTTTGGATTTATTTGGATTTTTCTTGTTGGCTATCCAAAACACGTGACATCCAAGAGCCAATAAAATGCTGTTTTAAGATCCGGGTAAATCCGAATAAATCCAAACCCACACATCTCTAATTTTCATAGACATAAAAAGCCTTCTTTATTTATCCTACCGCTTTATTCAAGTCTGGTGTAATGTTGAAAAGGGTATCCGGTCCTTAGGTTCACAGTACTTAGTTCGACACTCATTAGGTCAACCACTATTGGTCGACATGGCTTAGGTCGATGCGGTCTATAGGTCTAGCGAGGTACCTTCCCCGAAGCATGGCGAGCGAAGCCACTTTACGAAGAAAACTACACCAAAAAACAAAACAAAAACCTCATGTTGACCTTTTTCCAAGTTGACCTTGTCCATGTCAACCTAGTGACCATGTCGACCTATTCCAGGTGACGACCAAGTCACTGTCGACCTAGTTACTGTCTATGCTATGATCCACACCCGTTGAAAAGCTGTTTTTAGCATAACCCTAATGCAAACTCCAGCACTAAGCCTAATATTTAGCAAATTGTGACTTGGTAGATGTTGACATTTTACCCTTGTCGACATCATATCATGCAACATTCTTGTGTCACCATTATGAATGTGACATTGTGAAGGTCAACAATCTGACTGCAAATCAAGCCAGCAACGTAATACACTTGTGCTCACTCACAAGGCTCACATTTGTCAGTGCTTGTGGCAGATCCGAAACCATGCACTGTAGTTCCCTAAAAACTGTCTGCATTATGTGTTAGCATGTTCTCCATGAGCTTGCTACATCACTCCATGGCCTTTCAGGGGTGCTATTTAATGATTCTCTGAATCTTTACCATTGCAATTCCCCAGTGTGCCCTTCATCCCCAGTCTGACATTGTACCTGATGTTTTTCCACTTGATCTTGCCCCCATATGCAGGCGTTTCTCACCAAGGGCCGGATTTCGAGTTCCAGATGGCCTAGGATAATACACTTTTTGCACCCCTTGTAATGCTGCTAAACACTTTGCACAGTGTGTACTGTAGGTGTGCTCACTAGATTGTGCGTCATGCTATTATACTGTGCATGTGCAGGTAATGAAGATTATTCAATTGTCATGTTTGATCTGGGTATTAATGATCTAATGATATTTGTGGGGTGTGAAGAAGACTTTGGGTTCTGGGAAATGCAAATAAAACCTGCATGCAACTCCTCAAGCTACATAAATGGTGCTGTAGCACAATGTACATGACATAAAGGCTATAGCAGTACATTACATGGCTATATCAACCACAGTCATCTGTTAGTGACTTTAAGATCTTTCCCATCCACACCACTTCAGAATAAATGGATAACTAAAAGCTTGTTTTATATTAAGCCCTAGGTTACAGCCTAATGGTTGACCAGGCACTGGTTTGAGCCTTTGCTTATAAGTGCTACTGTTGCCTTTGGTGTCTATATGGGCTCTCACTCTATGAACATGAAACTATTTCTGCTATACCGAGAAGATGGGTATACAGCATTGAACCTATAGCACACTGTACTGGTGGAACCATATGATAGAAATGTAGGGTACCAATAACATGGATGTTGTTGTATTTAAAGGTAATTAAAACGTGATATATTGCAAAACTTTGATTGCTCAATCCAGTATATTTATTTGCCAGTCAGTGGCTCCAGATGTAATTCAACACAGAAGTGCAAAATATGTTTCCAGGTCATGTATTACCTTGCTAGTGCTGGGTATCCCTTACTACATGACGTATGCACTGGATGGACTACATTCCCCATGATGCGGTGGAGCCGATCCAGTGTCACATACAAAGTTCAGAGTCTACACTGTACCCATGATGACTTGCCTATATTCTGAGTGGAAAGTGGTCCAAGAGATTCCCAAGATCTGGAAAGAGTGTTCCTGTTAACCCAGGTTACCCACGTAGAATCAGGCCTGTTCACCAATGTAACTGGTACTTTAGCTTTGTCTTCTGGACACTGTAAGGAAGAGTTGAGTATACATAGGGAGTTTGAGAGTTAAATAGCTTGTTAAGTGCCAATATTTGCGAAAATATCGTTAGTTATACCATGTTGCAGTAAGCATACAATATATTTAAATCTGCAGTGATTGTCTCTAAAATGTAATCTAATCATATATATGTAGTGAGGCCAATCCCGGGTATCAGGATTGAAAAATGGTCAATCCCAGAATTCCCGGCATTGGCGTTTCCCTGTGTGGCCACCACCCTTGCCCCACCCTGCCCGCCCCGCACACATAACTCACCATACACCGGGGGCAGGTGGGTGGGGAACATCAGCTGCTCTCTCCCGGCGGCTCCCAGCGGCAGATGATGGCGCAGCATGACCTCTCTCTGCACGTCACGCTGTGCTGGGGAGCTGGGAGAAGGAAGCCGGGCAGCGTCTGAGTGTCTTAAGGACGCTCAACGCTAATCACCCAATCCCCGGGATTTGAGCTTCCAGTTCCAGGATTGAATCCCATCCATTTTTGGGCCTAAATCCCGGGATCCCACCGATCCCAATCCTGGGAGTGGCCTCCCTATATATATATAGTGCACTTTGGGAGAGCATACAGGAGCTCACTTGAACTTGTGGTCCATTTGTGGATATATACGAATCATTTTTTTGAGATTCTCTCTGAGTGGATTTTAATGATTAGACCCTCACGAATTAAGACTGAGGTCTCTTAAATTTTTAAAACTGTCATACAAACCTGTACTGGTAAATGGTCTTAAGGACCTGAAGATTTCTATGATTGTCAATTTTGGATTGTATAGCTGTATTGATCCTCCCTCTGAAGAAGTCCGTTAAGGATGAAACGCGTCAGGGTGGAAGAGAGAAAATATACTCTTCATTTCATCATCTGACACTAATCATTGCCATGTGTTTGTGAAAGGGTCATCTCTTTTAGCAATATGTGCTTTTAATAAATTGATATTATTTATTCATTGATGTGGTCAATTGCATTGCTGGTGAAGCAAGGAAGTGATTATTAGCGCCATCTGATTCATTGTTTGGAGGTGTTTTGGTTTGGTCCTGGCTAACAGTAGGACCATTTCAGAGGGCATCAATTTCACAGCGCAGGATAAGGGTGTTTTTGTTTTTTTCATATATATATACATATATATATATATATATATATATATATATATATGAATAAACACAAATTCCCAAGAGCGCTAAAGTGGAATATAATTACACAGTTCTTCCAGCGTTATTTTCATCGGAATGTAGACTGGAGGGTATTTAAATCTGGGGACCTGTAACAGACACCCCTCACCAAATAGTCACCCAAACAAGAGGCCAACAGGCCAATTAGTAAAAAGTTATTTTAATAACGTATACACAATTAAAAGTATAAAATTGTGTCAATAAAATGCAACTAAAAGAGTACACAGTACATGGCTGTGTACTCTTTTAGTTGCATTTTATTGACACAATTTTATACTTTGAACTGTGTATACGTTATTAAAATAACTTTTTACTAATTGGCCTGTTGGCCTCTTGTTTGGGTGACTATTTGGTGAGGGGTGTCTGTTACAGGTCCCCAGATTTAAATACCCTCCAGTCTACATTCCGACGAAAATAACGCTGGAAGAACTGTGTAATTACATTCCACTTTAGCGCACTTGGGAATTTGTGTTTATTCTTGTATGCTTTTGAGGTCTCCCAACAAAGATCTCTCCCGTGGTGCCGCTTCTAGGTTGGCACGAGATAAAGATACTACTGTGTTTTTTATATATATATGATAAGAAATACTTAGAGACCATCTTGAAATTACTTCAACCTACAGTATCCGTGCCTATCTTCTGTAATCAAGTTGTGGAATAAAGTCTGTTATTCTTTTAGGCAAAGCCTTCTCTATATTGTGTCTGCATGGGAAATCCTTGTGTCTCTGATGGGGTGTGGTACAGTGGAGAGCTGCTGCAGAAGAAGAAGCAGTACCACCAGTGCCATCTCTCATCTAGCATGGATATCCTAAAAACATGGGGGCAGATGTATTAAGCCTGGAGAAGTGATAAATCAGTGACAAAGAAGTGATAAGTGTAAGGTGATAACACACCAGTCAATCAGCTCCTAACTGTCATTTTCAAACACGTAATGGTTGGCCAGTGCATTATTACCTTCCACTTGTCACTGCTTCATCACTTCTTCAGGCTTAATACATCTGCCCCAAGGACTGTAATGGTGGAATTTGTGAAACTCTGTCCTAATGGGATATGGCCAATATAATGAGTCAGACAGTTCACTAATGATTCACTATTGATTCAATACGGAGTCACTAGTTCACAGCTATGCCACTGCTCTATGGGTCAGCCCGTGACAATGAGTTTGCCGGCAGAGGGGCCCCTTTTCATCTCTCTACTGCTCCTCCTCTCTGCCTACTTCTTAGTGATTGGATGCTGCTGACAGCAAGGTGGTCCTTCTCTTCCCCCTGCCACCCATTTCTTTTCACTGTGTTGCTTCTCACTGTCTCCCTCTGACTTCCTCTCCCTGCCACCCACTGCCTTGTACTGCCTTACCCTGCCATTCACTGTCTCTCCTTGCCATCCCCTGTCACACACTGCCTCTCACTGCCACCCTCTGACTGCCACTTCAGTCACCCCCTGCCACTCATGACCTCTCCATGCCACCCACTGCCTCTCCCTGTCACGCACTGTCTCTGCAGTCACTCCCTGGCACCCATGGCCTACCTCTGTCACAAGGGCCGGACTGGCCATCTGGCACTTCTGGCATATGCCAGGAGGGCCGATGGGCAGGTGGGTCCAGTCCCTCAGAGAACAAGGAAAGGCCATGCGCAGTGCAGCCTCTGGCTCTCTGTTTGAGCCGCCCCCAACGGTCTCCATGGAAATTGGGGGCGTGCCGCGAGTTTTGGTTCTAAATCATTATCATGTTTTGGTTTTGCAAAACCACCCTCAAGTGTTTTGGGTTTGGTTTTGGATTTGGGTTTCTTAAAAAATCAATAAAATAGCTAAAATTGTGTAACTTGTACCTGTTTTTGTTCCTATTGTATTATTAACATCAATAATATTAATTCCAGCAATTTCCTGTCAATTTTGCCCACCTCGCCATACATTCTTCTCAGTGAAATGGTACTTGAAATCAACAGGGAGGAACTTACATGCAATCCAAAAACCCAGATTCGGTTTAAAAATTAAATTTACAAAATCGTGGGAAGACCCTGTACTCTGTACTCAGTCCACTCAGATCCTCACAAATTTCCACCTGTATTAACTTTTCCATACTTTCCCTATCCTGGATCCCACACAGGGGTCAAACATCCTCAGTATATTATTATTATTATTATTATTATTATTTCTTTTACGTCCTAGAGGATGCTGGGGTTCACATTAGTACCATGTGGTATAGACGGTCCACTAGGAGCCACTGGCACTTTAAGAGTTTGAGAGTGTGGGCTGGCTCCTCCCTCTATGCCTCTCCTACCAGACTCAGTTTAGAAAATGTGCCCGGAGGAACTGGTCACAGCTAGGGGAGCTCCATAGGAGTTCTTTTAGTTTTATTATTTTTAATAGAGTTTAGGTACAGGGAGGCTGCTGGCAACAGCCTCCCTGCTTCGTGGGACTAAGGGAGGAGTAGTGTCCGCCTGCGGGGTCTGAGCGACTAACTCCGCTGACAGGACACTGAGCTCCTGAGGGGATTGAACGTTCCCTGCCACAGGGGACCGCTCACCCCAGCAGCATGCCGCCACCCCTTACAGAGCCAGAAGATCTGTGACGAGTTAGTCACCGCCCCCCCTGGCAAGCGGGGAGCGGGTGTGAAGATTGCGGCAACAGGGTATGGAGTGCAGTACTAACTGCGCCCCGGGGCTCAGAGATACATGGTGTGGCGCTGTGAGGGGTGCCCTGAGCCAGCGACTACACCCTACACTGACCCCCAAGCCTGTCAGGGTCCCAGGATCACTGCCAGCACAATTCCTCAGGCCAGTATAATCTTCTGAAGAGCGGTAAGACAGCGCCATTGAAGGGGGCGGAGCTTCTCCTCAGAGCAGACCCAGCAACGTTCAGCGCCATTTTCCTGCCTGCAGAACCACGACAGGGAGAGCTGTCCCTCCAGATCAACTGCAGCTGCCTTGTACGGTACCTAGTGATGTGCACCGGAAATTTTTCGGGTTTTGTGTTTTGGTTTTGGGTTTGGTTCCGCGGCCGTGTTTTGGGTTCGGACGCGTTTTGGCAAAACCTCACCGAATTTTTTTTGTCAGATTCGGGTGTGTTTTGGATTCGGTGTTTTTTTCAAAAAACCCTAAAAAACAGCTTAAATCATAGAATTTGGGGGTCATTTTGATCCCATAGTATTATTAACCTCAATAACCATAATTTCCACTCATTTTCAGTCTATTCTGAACATTTCACATCTCACAATATTATTTTTAGTCCTAAAATTTGCACCGAGGTCGCTGGATGGCTAAGCTAAGCGACCCAAGTGACCGACACAAACACTTGGCCCATCTAGGAGTGGCACTGCAGTGTCAGACAGGAGGGCCCTTCAAAAAAAATGTCCCCAAACAGCACATGATGCAAAGAAAAAAAGAGGCGCAATGAGGTAGCTGTGTGACTAAGCTAAGCGACCCAAGTGGCCGACACAAACACCTGGCCCATCTAGGAGTGGCACTGCAGTGTCAGACAGGATGGCCCTTCAAAAAAATTGTCCCCAAACAGCACATGATGCAAAGAAAAAAAGAGGCGCAATGAGGTAGCTGTGTGACTAAGCTAAGCGACCCAAGTGGCCGACACAAACACCTGGCCCATCTAGGAGTGGCACTGCAGTGTCAGACAGGATGGCACTTCAAAAAATAGTCCCCAAACAGCACATGATGCAAAGAAAAAAAGAGGCGCACCAAGGTCGCTGTGTGACTAAGCTAAGCGACACAAGTGGCCGACACAAACACCTGGCCCATCTAGGAGTGGCACTGCAGTGTCACGCAGGATGGCCCTTCAAAAAAATACTCCCCAAACAGCACATGATGCAAAGAAAAAAAGAGGCGCAATGAGGTAGCTGTGTGACTAAGATAAGCGACCCAAGTGGCCGACACAAACATCTAGCCCATCTAGAAGTGTCACTGCAGTGTCACGCAGGATGGCCCTTCAAAAAAATAGTCCCCAAACAGCACATGACGCAAAGAAAAAAAGAGGCGCAATGAGGTAGCTGTGTGACTAAGCTAAGCGACCCAAGTGGCCGACACAAACACCTGGCCCATCTAGGAGTGTCACTGCAGTGTCACGCAGGATGGCCCTTCAAAAAAATACTCCCCAAACAGCACATGATGCAAAGAAAAAAAGAGGCGCAATGAGGTAGCTGTGTGACTAAGATAAGCGACCCAAGTGGCCGACACAAACACCTGGCCCATCTAGGAGTGGCACTGCAGTGTCAGACAGGATGGCACTTCAAAAAAATAGTCCCCAAACAGCACATGATGCAAAGAAAAAAAGAGGCGCACCAAGGTCGCTGTGTGACTAAGCTAAGCGACACAAGTGGCCGACACAAACACCTGGCCCATTTAGGAGTGGCACTGCAGTGTCACGCAGGATGGCCCTTCAAAAAAATACTCCCCAAACAGCACATGATGCAAAGAAAAAAAGAGGCGCAATGAGGTAGCTGTGTGACTAAGATAAGCGACCCAAGTGGCCGACACAAACATCTAGCCCATCTAGAAGTGGCACTGCAGTGTCACGCAGGATGGCCCTTCAAAAAAATAGTCCCCAAACAGCACATGACGCAAAGAAAAAAAGAGGCGCAATGAGGTAGCTGTGTGACTAAGCTAAGCGACCCAAGTGGCCGACACAAACATCTGGCCCATCTAGGAGTGGCACTGCAGTGTCACGCATGATGGCCCTTCAAAAAAATACTCCCCAAACAGCACATGATGCAAAGAAAAAAAGAGGCGCAATAAGGTAGCTGTGTGACTAAGATAAGCGACCCAAGTGGCCGACACAAACATCTGGCCCATCTAGGAGTGGCACTGCAGTGTCACGCAGGATGGCCCTTCAAAAAAATACTCACCAAACAGCACATGATGCAAAGAAAAATTAAAGAAAAAAGAGGTGCAAGATGGAATTGTCCTTGGGCCCTCCCACCCACCCTTATGTTGTATAAACAGGACATGCACACTTTAACGAACCCATCATTTCAGTGACAGGGTCTGCCACACGACTGTGACTGAAATGACTGGTTGGTTTGGGCCCCCACCAAAAAAGAAGCAATCAATCTCTCCTTGCACAAACTGGCTCTACAGAGGCAAGATGTCCACCTCCTCCTCATCGTCCGATTCATCACCCCTTTCACTGTGTACATCCCCCTCCTCACAGATTATTAATTCGTCCCCACTGGAATCCACCATCTCAGGTCCCCGTGTACTTTCTGGAGGCAATTGCTGCTGGTGAATGTCTCCACGGAGGAATTGATTATAATTCATTTTAATGAACATCATCTTCTCCACATTTTCTGGAAGTAACCTTGTACGCCGATTGCTGACAAGGTGAACGGCTGGAATAAACACTCTTTCGGAGTACACACTGGAGGGAGGGCAACTTAGGTAGAATAAAGCCAGTTTCTGCAAGGGCCTCCAAATTGCCTCTTTTTCCTGCCAGTATACGTACGGACTGTCTGACGTGCCTACTTGGATGCGGTCACTCATATAATCCTCCACCATTCTTTCAATGGTGAGAGAATCATATGCAGTGACAGTAGACAACATGTCAGTAATCGTTGGCAGGTCCTTCAGTCCGGACCAGATGTCAGCACTCGCTCCAGACTGCCCTGCATCACCGCCAGCGGGTGGGCTCGGAATTCTTAGCCTTTATCTCGCACCCCCAGTTGTGGGAGAATGTGAAGGAGGAGCTGTTGACGGGTCACGTTCCGCTTGACTTGACAATTTTCTCACCAGCAGGTGTTTGAACCCCTCCAGACTCGTGTCTGCCGGAAAGAGAAATACAATGTAGGTTTTAAATCTAGGATCGAGCACGGTGGCCAAAATGTAGTGCTCTGATTTCAACAGATTGACCACCCGTGAATCCTGGATAAGCGAATGAAGGGCTCCATCCACAAGTCCCACATGCCTAGCGGAATCGCTCTGTTTTAGCTCCTCCTTCAATGTCTCCAGCTTCTTCTGCAAAAGCCTGATGAGGGGAATGACCTGACTCAGGCTGGCAGTGTCTGAACTGACTTCACGTGTGGCAAGTTCAAAGGGTTGCAGAACCTTGCACAACGTTGAAATCATTCTCCACTGCGCTTAAGACAGGTTCATTCCACCTCCTTTGCCTATATCGTGGCCAGATGTATAGGCTTGAATGGCCTTTTGCTGCTCCTCCATCCTCTGAAGCATATAGAGGGTTGAATTCCACCTCGTTAACACCTCCTGCTTCAGATGATGGCAGGGCAGGTTCAGGTATTTTTGGTGGTGCTCCAGTCTTCTGTACGCGGTGCCTGAATGCCGAAAGTGGCCCGCAATTTTTCGGGCCACCGACAGTATCTCTTGCACGCCCCTGTCGTTTTTTAAATAATTCTGCACCACCAAATTCAAGGTATGTGCAAAACATGGGACGTGCAGGAATTTGCCCAGATGTAATGCACGCACAATATTGCTGGTGTTGTCCGATGTCACAAATCCCCAGGAGAGTCCAATTGGGGTAAGCCATTCTGCGATGATCTTCCTCAGTTGCCGTAAGAGGTTTTCAGCTGTGTGCGTATTCTGGAAAGCGGTGATACAAAGCGTAGCCTGCCTAGGAACGATTTTGGCGTTTGCGAGATGCTGCTACTGGTGCCGCCGCTGCTGTTCTTGCAGCGGGAGGCAATACATCTACCCAGTGGGCTGTCACAGTCATATAGTCCTGAGTCTGCCCTGCTCCACTTGTCCACATGTCCGTTGTTAAGTGGACATTGGGTACAACTGCATTTTTTAGGACACTGGTGAGTCTCTTTCTGAGGTCTGTGTACATTTTCGGTATTGCCTGCCTAGAGAAATGGAACCTAGATGGTATTTGGTACCGGGGACACAGTACCTCAATCAAGTCTATAGTTGGCTCTGAATTAACGATGGATACCGGAACCACGTTTCTCACCGCCCAGGCTGCCAAGGCCTCAGTTATACGCTTTGCAGCAGGATGACTGCTGTGATATTTCATCTTCCTCGCAAAGGACTGTTGGACAGTCAATTGCTTACTGGAAGTAGTACAAGTGGTCTTCCGACTTCCCCTCTGGGATGACGATCGACTCCCAGCAGCAACAACAGCAGCGCCAGCAGCAGTAGGCGTTACACTCAAGGATGCATCGGAGGAATCCCAGGCAGGAGAGGACTCGTCAGACTTGCCAGTGACATGGCCTGCAGGACTATTGGCTTTCCTGGGTAAGGAGGAAATTGACACTGAGGAAGTTGGTGGTGTGGTTTGCAGGAGCTTGGTTACAAGAGGAAGGGATTTACTGGTCAGTGGACTGCTTCCGCTGTCGCCCAAAGTTTTTGAACTTGTCACTGACTTATGATGAATGCGCTGCAGGTGACATATAAGGGAGGATGTTCCGAGGTGGTTAACGTCCTTACCCCTACTTATTACAGCTTGACAGAGGCAACACACGGCTTGACACCTGTTGTCCGCATTTGTGTTGAAATAATTCCACACCGAAGAGCTGATTTTTTTTGTATTTTGACCAGGCATGTCAATGGCCATATTCGTCCCACGGACAACAGGTGTCTCCCCGGGTGCCTGACTTAAACAAACCACCTCACCATCAGAATCCTCCTTGTCAATTTCCTCCCCAGCGCCAGCAACACCCATATCCTCATCCTGGTGTACTTCAACACTGACATCTTCAATTTGACTATCAGGTACTGGACTGCGGGTGCTCCTTCCAGCACTTGCAGGGGGCGTGCAAATGGTGGAAGGTGCAAGCACTTCCCATCCAGTGTTGGGAAGGTCAGGCATCGCAACTGACACAATTGGACTCTCCTTGGGGATTTGTGATTTCGAAGAACGCACAGTTCTTTGCTGTGCTTTTGCCAGCTTAAGTCTTTTCTTTTTTCTAGCGAGAGGATGAGTGCTTCCATCCTCATGTGAAGCTGAACCACTAGCCATGAACATAGGCCAGGGCCTCAGCCGTTCTTTGCCACTCCGTGTCGTAAATGGCATATTGGCAAGTTTACGCTTCTCCTCAGACGCTTTTAATTTTGATTTTTGGGTCATTTTACTGATCTTTTGTGTTTTGGATTTTACATGCTCTGTACTATGACATTGGGCATTGGCCTTGGCAGACGACGTTGATGGCATTTCATCGTCTCGGCCATGACTAGTGGCAGCAGCTTCAGCACGAGGTGGAAGTGGATCTTGATCTTTCCCTATTTATTTAACCTCCACATTTTTGTTCTCCATATTTTAATGCGCACAACTAAAAGGCACCACAGGTATACAATGTAGATGGATGGATAGTATACTTATGGACGACGAGTGACGACACAGAGGTAGGTACAGCAGTGGCCTACCGTACTGCTATATACAGTATAATAAATGGACCTGGTGGACACTGTCAGCAAACTGCTAAACAAGTATAAAGAAAAAAAGCCACCACAGGTATACAATGTAGATGGATGGATAGTATACTTATGGACGACGAGTGACGACACAGAGGTAGGTACAGCAGTGGCCTACCGTACTGCTATATACAGTATAATGGACCTTGTGGAAACTGTCAGCAGACTGCTAAACTAGTACTACTAGTATAAAGAAAAAAAGCCACCACAGGTATACAATGTAGATGGATGGATAGTATACTTATTATTATTAATGGATGATGAGTGACTGACGACACAGAGGTAGGTACAGCAGTGGCCTACCGTACTGCTATATACAGTATAATGGACCTGGTGGACACTGTCAGCAGACTGCTAAACTAGTACTACTAGTATAAAAAAAAAAAGCCACCACAGGTATACAATGTAGATGGATGGTAGTATACTTATGGACGACGAGTGACGACACAGAGGTAGGTACAGCAGTGGCCTACCGTACTGCTATATACAGTATAATGGACCTGGTGGACACTGTCAGCAGACTGCTAAACTAGTACTACTAGTAGAAAAAAAAAGCCACCACAGGTATACAATGTAGATGGATGGATAGTATACTTATGGACGAGTGACTGACGACACAGAGGTAGGTACAGCATTGGCCTACGGTACTGCTATATACAGTATAATGGACCTGGTGGTCACTGTCAGCAGACTGCTAAACTAGTACTACTAGTATAAAGAAAAAAAGCCACCACAGGTATACAATGTAGATGGATGGTAGTATACTTATGGACGACGAGTGACGACACAGAGGTAGGTACAGCAGTGGCCTACCGTACTGCTATATACAGTATAATGGACCTGGTGGACACTGTCAGCAGACTGCTAAACTAGTACTACTAGTATAAAGAAAAAAAGCCACCACAGGTATACAATGTAGATGGATGGTAGTATACTTATGGACGACGAGTGACGACACAGAGGTAGGTACAGCAGTGGCCTACCGTACTGCTATATACAGTATAATGGACCTTGTGGACACTGTCAGCAGACTGCTAAACTAGTACTACTAGTAGAAAAAAAAGCCACCACAGGTATACAATGTAGATGGATGGATAGTATACTTATGGACGAGTGACTAACGACACAGAGGTAGCTACAGCAGTGGCCTACCGTACTGCTATATACAGTATAATGGACCTGGTGGACACTGTCAGCAGACTGCTAAACTAGTACTACTAGTATAAAGAAAAAAAGCCACCACAGGTATACAATGTAGATGGATGGATAGTATACTTATTATTATTAATGGATGATGAGTGACTGACGACACAGAGGTAGGTACAGCAGTGGCCTACGGTACTGCTATATACAGTATAATGGACCTGGTGGACACTGTCAGCAGACTGCTAAACTAGTACTACTAGTATAAAAAAAAAGCCACCACAGGTATACAATGTAGATGGATGGATAGTATACTTATGGACGAGTGACTGATGACACAGAGGTAGGTACAGCAGTGGCCTACCGTACTGCTATATACAGTATAATGGACCTGGTGGACACTGTCAGCAGACTGCTAAACTAGTACTACTAGTATAAAAAAAAAAACACCACAGGTATACAATGTAGATGGATGGATAGTATACTTATTATTATTAATGGATGACGAGTGACTGACGACACAGAGGTAGGTACAGCAGTGGCCTACCGTACTGTTATATACAGTATAATGGACCTGGTGGACACTGTCAGCAGACTGCTAAACTAGTACTACTGGTATAAAAAAAAAGCCACCACAGGTATACAATGTAGATGGATGGTAGTATACTTATGGACGACGAGTGACGACACAGAGGTAGGTACAGCAGTGGCCTACCGTACTGCTATATACAGTATAATGGACCTGGTGGACACTGTCAGCAGACTGCTAAACTAGTAATACTAGTATAAAAAAAAGCCACCACAGGTATACAATGTAGATGGATGGATAGTATACTTATGGACGACAAGTGACGACACAGAGGTAGGTACAGCAGTGGCCTACCATACTGCTATATACAGTATAATGGACCTGGTGGACACTGTCAGCAGACTGCTAAACTAGTACTACTAGTATAAAGAAAAAAAGCCACCACAGGTATACAATGTAGATGGATGGATAGTATACTTATGGACGACGAGTGACGACACAGAGGTAGGTACAGCAGTACCCTACCATACTGCTATATACAGTATAATAAATGGACCTGGTGGACACTGTCAGCAAACTGCTAAACTAGTATAAAGAAAAAAAGCCACCACAGGTATACAATGTAGATGGATGGATAGTATACTTATGGACGACGAGTGACGACACAGAGGTAGGTACAGCAGTGGCCTACCATACTGCTATATACAGTATAATAAATGGACCTGGTGGACACTGTCAGGAAACTGCTAAACTAGTATAAAGAAAAAAAGCCACCACAGGTATACAATGTAGATGGATGGATAGTATACTTATGGACGACGAGTGACGACACAGAGGTAGGTACTGCAGTGGCCTACCGTACTGCTATATACAGTATAATAAATGGACCTGGTGGACACTGTCAGCAAACTGCTAAACTAGTATAAAGAAAAAAAGCCACCACAGGTATACAATGTAGATGGATGGATAGTATACTTATTATTATTAATGGATGACGAGTGACTGACGACACAGAGGTAGGTACAGCAGTGGCCTACCGTACTGCTATATACAGTATAATGGACCTGGTGGACACTGTCAGCAGACTGCTAAACTAGTACTACTAGTATAAAAAAAAAAGCCACCACAGGTATACAATGTAGATGGATGGATAGTATACTTATGGACGAGTGACTGACGACACAGAGGTAGGTACAGCAGTGGCCTACCGTACTGCTATATACAGTATAATGGACCTGGTGGACACTGTCAGCAGACTGCTAAACTAGTACTACTAGTATAAAGAAAAAAAGCCACCACAGGTATACAATGTAGATGGATGGATAGTATACTTATTATTATTAATGGATGACGAGTGACTGACGACACAGAGGTAGGTACAGCATTGGCCTACGGTACTGCTATATACAGTATAATGGACCTGGTGGACCCAGTGCATGAAACCCCTGGCAACGAGCATGACACCCTGAGCATGAAAACCCCTGGCACCGTGCATGGAACCAAGAGCATGAAACCCCTGGCAACGAGCATGACACCGAGTGCATGAAACCCCTGACAACGAGCAGGTAATTGAAAAGTAATTATAAGCCTTACTGTAGGACTTAATGTGTAATGGGCATTACGGTGTGTGGCATAATGTATCACGGACATTGCGGTGTGTGTCATAATGTGTCACAGGCATTACGGTGTATGGTATACTATATAGCGGGCATTGTGATATGTGGTATAATGTCTCAGGGTCATTGCAGTGTGTGGCATAATGTATCACGGACATTGCGGTGTGTGTCATAATGTGTCAGGCATTACGGTGTGTGGTATACTATATCACGGGCATTGTGGTATGTGGCATAATGTCTCAGGGTCATTGCAGTGTGGCATAATACATAACGGGCATTGCGATGTGTGGCATAGGGTATAACGGGCAGGGCATTGCGGTATGTGTCACAGGCATTACGGTGTATGGTATACTATATCACGGGCATTGTGGTATAATGTCTCAAGGTCATTGCAGTGTGTGGCATAATGTGTCACAGGCATTGTATGTGCTATAATGTATCGGGCATTGCAGTGTGTGGCATAATGTATCACGGACATTGCGGTGTGTGTCATAATGTGTCACAGACATGTATGTGCTATAATGTATCAGGGGCATTGCAGTGTGTAGCATAATGTATAACGGGCATTGCGATTCCTGTCATAATGTGTCACAGGCATTACGGTGTGTGGCATAATGTGTCACAGACATTACGGTGTGTGGCATAATGTGTCGGGGGCATTACAGTGTGTGCATATTGTGTCGTGCATTATTGTGTGCGGCATAATGTCTAAGGGCCATTGCAGTATGTGGCATAATGTATACTGGGCATTACTATAAGGAGGAAAAATGACAAATAATGTAAGGGGCATGAATCAGGATTATTTTTCTTTCCTGCGGTGGCCAACGTATGGGCGTGCAGGTTGCAAAACTGGGGTATAAGGTAGTCTTTTCCTGCAATGCCACGCCCCTTTATGCGTAACCACGCCCACTCCAACAAAACCACGCCCCCGGAGGCGCGCGCATATTTATCCCTTTCTTGCTCCCAATTATGGAGCATGAAGGGGGGGGGGGGGGGCGCCGAAGAATTTTTGGGCTTGGGGGAGAAAAATTTCTAGTTACGCCACTGGAAACAAGGGTTATTATTCAAACCTTTTAGTGACCAATTTTGAATTTGTAATCGTTGAACCCTTACCTTGAGGGTGTGCAAATTCAAAATGGAGTCTCTCAGAGCAGTGATTTCAGGTTTGGAGGAGGGAGAATTTCTGGTATCATGAATCCTTGGCTGTTTGGAAACCCCTGGCAATGAACATGGAAGCCAGAGCATGAAACCCTTGGCAAGGAGTATTAGACCGCTGGCAACAAGCAGGTAATTTAAAAATAATTAGAGGCCTTACTGTGGGGCATAATTTGTAAGGGACAGTATTGTGTGTGGAGCATAAAATGGTGTCAGGGGCATAACTGTATGTGGCATAATGTGTAATGGGCATTACAGTGTGGGGAATAATGTGTCAAGGGGATTACTGTGTGTGGAATAATGTGTAAGCGGCATTACTATAAGGAGCAAAAATTACAAATAATGTAAAGGGCATGAATCAGTTTTTTCCCCCCTGTGTTTTTGTTTTTCCTGTGTTGTATAAGGGGCTCAACCTGGCGTAAATGTGTATAAGAGGTACCACTGTGTGGTGTAATGTGACTGAGGAACACTACTGTGCGGTGTAATGTGAAATGGTCATTTTCTGTGGCCACGCCCCTTCCTCACAAAGCCACGCCCCTATTTTTTGCCACATGCCTTCGGCGCACACTGGCTCTTTATATTTTCCATACCCCACTTCAAACTTTCCACTTCGACCACTGAGGGTAATAATATAATAATGAGAGACATTTGATTTTTTCTTTGCAGGTGTGTACATAACTTTATCTTCGTATGTCATACTAACACATTCCAGGCATTATCAAGGTGTCAGTAAGACATTTTATGTAATTGCAAGATAGTGTATCTATGGAAACAACAATAATAATTCTGACACTCATGTTTCAATAGTAACATAACATCCATTAAAAGAAATGAGCTGATATTTTTTGAATTCATTTTATAGTCAGCATTTGCCTTTTTAATATCAAGGTTTTTTTTTAGTCGAAATTCTTTCATTTTTTTACTCATCTGTACAGGTTCTTATAAATAAGCTATAGGCTAAGCTTTATTTTTTATTTTGGAATTTATGCTTATTTGAACCTGTTATATATTATCTAGAATTTGAGAAATTTCAGTGTGACTTGAGTTATCTCAGCTATGTTTAATGCTTAAGTTTGTACTGTTAAAATCCTATTGAACTTCAAAACAAGTGTTCTTATACAACCAAATTCTACATATTATTATACTATTATATTAGCAGTGGACTGAATGAATTTGGTTAATCATTAGGAATGAGCAGAGCCGGCTCTACCAATAGGCAGCTGCTTAGGGCGCCAGGATCTCGGGGGGCAGTCCTCAGTCTGCTTATCACAAAATGAAGGATAACTCTGAAAGGTGCATCCTAATTAAACAATGCAATTGGTGGCTGTTGAATTTCTATGAACTTCAAAGATGCTACCTCTACACTTTCCCCAGATGGTCTGCTTAGCGGGCACTGGTGTGTTATTTGGGGAAAGGGTGTCTGCTGCCCCTTACCATTGGGAGAAGAATGTAAGCGGCAGAGATGAAAAATAATTAGAATGAATCATACTTATTTCTTTCTTTAACATTTTTTAATACTATAAATATACTTTACATCTAGACATGTGCCATAATATGTCATATCAAATAATACTAAGATTAGTAATTAAAAGTAATCAAAATAGCCAGGAAAATAATATTTCCATATAAATCTCAGCTCTAGTCATAACCCTGGAAATTGTGGGCATAAATTTAACAAAAATACATCAATTACAAATTCACCAGTGCTAAAACATGACAATTTCTAATGTTGTAAATATCAACACACAAGACAAATATCAAAGTAAAATGCCATCATAAGTCATTGTAATTAAAAAATTGATTATATGTACTGCCACAAATTGCTTACATACTAGAAATATAAAGTAATTTTGTAAGTGTAAGTGTGAAATATAAAGTCAGGATTAGTTGTTGCATTGAGGGATTGCTGCCTGTCGTGCTAGCTGAATCCCAAAACAATTATTCTGCACACAACAATTATTCTAACACGGTTTATAAAAAGCAACTTGTGAATTAAAAGACATAAAAGAAAAAAAAATCAAGTGAATTGAAAGCATATATAATGTGCTCTTAGCTGGGTACAAACCTAAAGATGTATCTGTCCAATCTGGCAGATTGGAACAAAAATCTGGTAATGGTAGCAAATGACAATCTGCCGTTTGCTCCCAAATGTCAGAAAACAGACAAAAACGATTGTTTGAATAAATTGGTTAAATCAAATGGATTTGTCTGAACGACCATTGTCATTTGCTACCATACATTACCAGCTTTTCCATAGAACCAGCTGAATTGGACAGGTACATTTTTAGGTTGGTACCCATCTTTATGAATATAGCATTAATACACAATAAAATACTTTACATATACATAGTGCTGTGAACAAGATGTATTGTTTTACTCTATTATAAACTAATTTTAGTTGTTTCACTCATAATCTGTGAAAATTGCATTTGAAATGACCTCTCGTGTGCACATGTGCAGATGGGAATTATACACACTATGGTGGTCATTCCGAGTTGTTTGCTCGGTAATTTTCTTCGCATCGCAGCGATTTTCCGCTAATTGCGCATGCGCAATGTTCGCACTGCTACTGCGCCAAGTAAATTTGCTATGCAGGTAGGAATTTTACTCACGGCATTACAAGGTTTTTTCTTCGTTCTGGTGATCGTAATGTGATTGACAGGAAGTGGGTGTTTCTGGGTGGAAACTAGCCGTTTTATGGGTGTGTGTGAAAAAACGCTGCCGTTTCTGGGAAAAACGCGGGAGTGTCTGAAGAAACGGGGGAGTGTCTGGGCGAATGCTGGGAGTGTTTGTGATTTCAAACCAGGAACGAAACTGACTGAACTGATCGCAGTTGCCGAGTAAGTGTGGAGTACTCAGAAACTGCTAAGAAGTGTCTATCCGCAATTCTGCTAATCTTTCGTTCGCAATTTTAATATACTAAGATACACTCCCAGTAGGCGGCGGCTTAGCGTGTGCAAAGCTGCTAAAAGCAGCTTGCGAGCGAACAACTCGGAATGAGGGCCTATATCAGGTCCACAGGATACCAGGATTCTCCAGGTAAATAATTAGAATTGTTGTATTAAGGATGTGGTTACTGTCTGAACAAATATATGGATAATAGATTCATGCAGATATTTGGTATGAGCACATCTGCACAATATTCATGGGCCATAACATTAAAACCACTGACAGCTGAAGTGAGTAACATTGATTATTTTGTTAAAATGGCACGTCAAGGGGTGGAATATATGAGGCAGCAAGTAAACACAAAGTTCTTAAAGCTGATGTGTTGGAAGCACGAAACATTGCTCAGGAATGGTTTGAGGAGCATGCCAAAAAGTTCAAAGTGTTGACTCGGCCTCCAAATTCTCCAGATACCAGTCTGAATGAGCTGCTGGAAAAAGAAGTCCATGGAAGCCCCACCTTGCAATTTACAGGACTTAAAGAATCTTCTGCTAATTTCTTGGTGCCATTTATCAAAAACCATCTTTAGAGGTCTTGAATGTAATCCTCCTCCTCCCTCATCTATATGTTCATTAATGTGCATCCTCTCACTCATCTATATGCTCATTAATGTGCTCTCCCCATCCGTAATCTGTATGTCCATTAATGTGCCTTGTCTATATGCTTCCTTCTCTGATCCGTATGTCCATTCATGTGTTCTTCCCTTCCTTATATGTATGTTTACTGTATGTGCTCTCTTCCCCCTCCATCATCTGTATTTCCATTAGTGATGTGCGCCGGAAATTTTTTTGGTTTTCTGTTTTGGTTTTGGATTCGGTTCCGCGCCCGTGTTTTGGATTCGGACGCGTTTTGGCAATACCGCCCTGAAAATTTTTTGTTGTTTTTTGGATTCGGGTGTTTTTTTTACAAAAAACCCTCAAAAACAGCTTAAATCATAGAATTTGGGGGTCATTTTGATTAACCTCAATAACCATAATTTCCACTCATTTCCAGTCTATTCTGAACACCTCACAATATTATTTTTAGTCCTAAAATTTACACCGAGGTCGCTGGATGACTAAGCTAAGCGACCCAAGTGGCCGACACAAACACCTGGCCCATCTAGGAGTGGCACTGCAGTGTCAGACAGGATGGCAGATTTAAAAAATAGTCCCCAAACAGCACATGATGCAAAGAAAAAAAGAGGTGCACCAAGGTCACTGGATGGCTAAGCTAAGCGACCCAAGTGGCCGACACAAACACCTGGCCCATCTAGGAGTGGCACTGCAGTTTTCTAGCGAGAGGATGAGTGCTTCCATCCTCATGTGAATCTGAACCACTAGCCATGAACATAGGCCAGGGCCTCAGCCGTTCCTTGCCACTCCGTGTCGTAAATGGCACATTGGCAAATTTACGCTTCTCATCAGACACTTTTAATTTAGATTTTTGGGTCATTTTACTGAAAGTTTGTAGTATACTTGACGACACAGAGGTAGAGCAGTGGACTACTGTACCGTACTGATATATATATATATACTGGTGGTCAGCAAAATTCTGCACTGTCCTCCTACTATATACTGCGCACAACTAAAATGCAGCACAGGTATGGATGCATAGTATACTTGACGACACAGAGATAGAGCAGTGGACTACTGTACCGTACTGCTATATATATACTGGTGGTCAGCAAAATTCTGCACTGTCCTACTACTATATACTGCGCACAACTAAAATGCAGCACAGGTATGGATGCATAGTATACTTGACAACACAGAGGTAGAGCAGTGGACTACTGTACCGTACTGCTATATATATACTAGTGGCCAGCAAAATTCTGCACTGTCCTACTATATACTGCGCACAACTAAAATGCAGCACAGGTATGGATGCATAGTATACCTGACGATACAGAGGTAGAGCAGTGGACTACTGTACCGTATTGCTATATATATACTGGTGGTCAGCAAAATTCTGCACTTTCCTCCTACTATATACTGCGCACAACTTAAAAGCAGCACAGGTATGGATGCATAGTATACTTGACGACACAGAGGTAGAGCAGTGGACTACTGTACCGTACTGCTATATATATACTGGTGGTCAGCAAAATTCTGCACTGTCCTCCTACTATATACTGCGCACAACTAAAATGCAGCACAGGGATAAATGCATAGTATACTTGACGACACAGAGGTAGAGCAGTGGACTACTGTACCGTACTGCTATATATATACTGGTGGTCAGCAAAATTCTGCACTGTCCTCCTACTATATACTGCGCACAACTAAAATGCAGCACAGGTATGGATGCATAGTATACTTGATGACACAGAGGTAGAGCAGTGGACTACTGTACCGTACTGCTATATATATACTGGTGGTCAGCAAAATTCTGCACTGTCCTCCTACTATATACTGCGCACAACTAAAATGCAGCACAGGTATGGATGCATAGTATACTTGACGACACAGAGGTAGAGCAGTGGACTACAGTACCGTACTGCTATATATATACTGGTGGTCAGCAAAATTCTGCACTGTCCTCCTACTATATACTGCGCACAACTAAAATGCAGCACAGGGATAAATGCATAGTATACTTGATGACACAGAGGTAGAGCAGTGGACTACTGTACCGTACTGCTATATATATACTGGTGGTCAGCAAAATTCTGCACTGTCCTCCTACTATATACTGCGCACAACTAAAATGCAGCACAGGTATGGATGCATAGTATACTTGACGACACAGAGGTAGAGCAGTGGACTACTGTACCATACTGCTATATATATACTGGTGGTCAGCAAAATTCTGCACTGTCCTCCTAATATATACTGCGCACAACTAACATGTAGCACAGGTATGGATGCATAGTATACTTGACGACACAGAGGTAGAGCAGTGGACTACTGTACCGTACTGCTATATATATACTGGTGGTCAGCAAAATTCTGCACTGTCCTCCTACTATATACTGCGCACAACTAAAATGCAGCACAGGTATGGATGCATAGTATACTTGAAAACACAGAGGTAGAGCAGTGGACTACTGTACCGTACTGCTATATATATACTGGTGGTCAGCAAAATTCTGCACTGTCCTCCTACTATATACTGCGCACAACTAAAATGCAGCACAGGTATGGATGCATAGTATACTTAATGACACAGAGGTAGAGCAGTGGACTACTGTACCGTACTGCTATATATATACTGGTGGTCAGCAAAATTCTGCACTGTCCTCCTACTATATACTGCGCACAACTAAAATGCAGCACAGGTATGGATGCATAGTATACTTGACGACACAGAGGTAGAGCAGTGGACTACTGTACCATACTGCTATATATATACTGGTGGTCAGCAAAATTCTGCACTGTCCTCCTACTATATACTGCGCACAACTAAAATGCAGCACAGGTATGGATGCATAGTATACTTAATGACACTGAGGTAGAGCAGTGGACTACTGTACCGTACTGCTATATATATACTGGTGGTCAGCAAAATTCTGCACTGTCCTCCTACTATATACTGCGCACAACTAAAATGCAGCACAGGTATGGATGCATAGTATACTTGATGACACAGAGGTAGAGCAGTGGACTACTGTACCGTACTGATATATATATACTAGTGGTCAGCAAAATCTACACTGTCCTCCTACTATATACTGCGCACAACTAAAATGCAGCACAGGTTTGGATACATAGTATACTTGCCGACACAGAGGTAGAGCAGTGGACTACTGTACCGTACTGCTATATATATACTGGTGGTCAGCAAAATTCTGCACTGTCCTCCTACTATATACTGCGCACAACTAAAATGCAGCACAGGTATGGATGCATAGTATACTTAATGACACAGAGGTAGAGTAGTGGACTACTGTACCGTACTGCTATATATATACTGGTGGTCAGCAAAATTCTGCACTGTCCTCCTACTATATACTGCGCACAACTAAAATGCAGCACAGGTATGGATGCATAGTATACTTGATGACACAGAGGTAGAGCAGTGGACTACTGTACCGTACTGATATATATATATACTAGTGGTCAGCAAAATTCTGCACTGTCCTCCTACTATATACTGCGCACAACTAAAATGCAGCACAGGTATGGATACATAGTATACTTGCCGACACAGAGGTAGAGCAGTGGACTACTGTACCGTACTGCTATATATATACTGGTGGTCAGCAAAATTCTGCTCTGTCCTCCTACTATATACTGCACACAACTAAAATGCAGCACAGGTATGGATGCATAGTATACTTGACGACACAGAGGTAGAGCAGTGGACTACTGTACCATACTGCTATAGCTATACTGGTGGTCACAGCAAAATTCTGCACTGTCCTCCTACTATATACTACAATGCAGCACAGATATGGAGCGTTTTTCAGGCAGAGAACGTAGATATTTTCAGCACACTGAGCACAGATATTTGCAAGCACACTGAGCACAGATATGTGCAGCACACTGAGCACAGATATTTGCAGCACACTGAACACAGAAACTGAGAGAACGCAGCCACGTCCTCTCGCTATCATCGCCAAAGTACGAGTGAAAATGGCGGCGACGCACGGCTCCTTATATAGAATACGAATCTCGCGAGAATTCAACAGCGGGATGATGACGTTCGGGCGCGCTCGGGTTAACCGAGCAAGGCGGGAAGATCTGAGGCTGCCTCGGAACCGTGTAAAATGGGTGAAGTTTGGGGGGGTTCGGATCTCGGGGAACCGAACCCGCTCATCACTAATTTCCATGCATATGCTCTATTCCCCCCTCCCTCATCTGTACCTCCATGTATGAGTTCTCCGCACTCCCTCATGTGTATACTCAAGCATGTGCTCCCACCCAGTAGCGGATCTTGCCACGGGCAAGCAGGACTTTTGCCTGGGGCGCCGCCTTCCGGAGGGCGCTTGCACCATCTGAAGGGCGCCGCACCATGGCAAGATCTGCTACTGCTGTGCCCCCCGCTGCCCGCTGTGTCCCCCTTTGGTCCCGCTGGTTCCCCGCTGTGAAGGGAACTAGACGCTACGCGTCTAGTTTCCCTTCGTGGAGAGGACCTTTGCTGTGCGGTGCGCGATGACGTCATCGCACACCGCACAGCATTGTGGGACTGACACAGATGCTAGGGGTCATAATTGACCTCTAGTGTCTGTCTATGCCAGATCTGAGGAGAGGAGCGGTGCCGGCGGAGGTCTGCAGCTGTCGGGAGCAGGGATAGTAAGTATTAATTTTTTTTTTCTTTTTCAGCGGCGCTACTCTACTGTACAGGGGGCGTAATTGATGCCCCCTGTATGAAGCCACGCCCCCATTTCCCGTGCGAGGCGCCAAAAGGGCAAGAACTGGCCCTGCTCCCACCTCCACCCCAGTAGTCAACTTACCATTTTCTCTTCTATCTTTTCTGCAATGTAGCTCAGCTGAGTTGGACCCTCATCTTCTCCAGCTTCAGTCTCAACCCAGGTCTTTCTGGCAACTCTACTGTGACAGCATCAGCAGATCACTGGCACTGCAACGTCATTAATGCAATCTTGTCGGTGAGTGGCCCATGGTCCATACACCTTATGTCTTCATGGGAAACTGGTGGCAGTAGTGCATTGGTGGGTGGCCCTAGATATGGCCTTTTATCAGCCATTAGAGATGCCATCAAGGTTAAATATCTTACAGCAGTGCTTATGCTATTATATCCCAACACATCATGCTTGTGTCCATACTTCTATATACAAAACCAACAGAGTACTCATATGATTATATACCACATTAGCAAATTGCCTACATAATTATATATTTTCCATATAGTCCTGGTGGTTCACAGGAGTGACTGGTGCAATGGCTCAGTGAATGAAAGGCTAAATGAGCACTGTAGAAGAACTAATGGTGCAGTTTTGACAAAGCCGATTTCTTAGAAAGATAACTGTGAGGTGACACAATGCCTTATAGTACATTAAGTATCCAGTTTTTTTATTCCCCTGAAATATGGGCCTGATTAACATTTAGGAGTAAATAAAAAAGAGCAAAAACAGTAGCAAAGTTGCATGGCATGTGGGCAGAATTAGAGAACATGCTAAGAGATTAGAGAAGGGAAGGACTGCGTATTCGCTTAGTTTTCATTTTTAGTATAAAAAGAAAGTTGTCCAGTATTCTTCCTGACAGTCCAAAAAATACCTGATTTGTTTCAGGAGCAAGTTGCTCATTTATTGCTTTTTTATTTTATCCCAACTCCAAATCAGGCCCACTATATCATAAAGCCTGTGGTCCATGATATCATTCCTGTATCTCACTGATTGTCAGTAATAAAGGAATATGTTTTAAAAAAGTTATTGAAAGATAGTTATACAGGTATTTAAATAAATAATATACGGCAGGAAATTAATATCTTACGAAGTCAATTTTTTTGGAATATTATAAATGGGGATATATTTATGATGCCAATTAACCCCTACACTGTGAAGGATGAGTGGGGCTCGTCCTCAGTATTGATAAGATCCCTATTTGATAATAACTATTTTCTTTGTCAGAATTAGGACATTTAATCTGGACAACCTTGTATACCATCTACTTCTTTCACACATGTCACACACTGCTATCACAAGCCTTATAGTATTATTTGACTTACGTGTATTTACTTTTACATGACCTGAGACCTATTCCTCCTTCAAGCGTTAACCAAAGTAATACTTAAAATCAGAATAATACAGACTCCGTGAAGGCTGACCCATACACTCAATAATTCATATGATGGTCAACAAGGTTTTAAGTTAACAGATAAGTTAACACAATAGAAGCAATCTCTCAGCCTATAAGCAGACCTATATCTTAGCCTACAGCCATGGCAACAGCCCTGTGCCGGAAAGAACAAATTTCCTTTTCCTCTGTATATTTAGTGGCCGCCAGTGGTTAGATGAAATGTGGTAACAAGAGAGCTGTGCTGTCAGATCATGGCGTGCCCTGAAAGTTGTGGGTCTGCTTATAGGCTGAAATATTCTTCCAACCCACATACCTATCCTTGGAAGGAAGTTTTTTCCAATACATCAGTCAGCTAAGGAGCTACTGTACTTTGAAGTCACATCAAGGAATTACTCTGATATTGTGAGTACTCATAGCATTTATAATTATCTAAGCTCCACCATATGGCTACAATTCCACAGAGACCTGTTTGACACAGTGTTCTATATGTAGAGAATCCATTGACACAGTTTCAATATTATAATGACTTTATTAAAAAAGTTATATTGTGTTATACAATTTTGTTTCGCACCCATTTTGAGCTAATTGTGTTCTTAATTTGTCTATGATTATTTTAGCTGTCCATATCACACAAGCATTGCAATTCTGTCTATTAAACACAATATAATAAATACTTGCTTGCATCAATATTTTCAAAACATAAATATTAATCATAATTGCTGTCAATTAATTTTCAAAGTCCATTTAATATTTGTTTAATATTTGTTTTATATATATATAAATAAGTAGAGGCATTGCTTTATCAGTATATACACCCAGACTGCTAAAGATTAGCCCCACTTGTCCTCTACAGTGAGGGGCAGGCAAAAAAGTTTTAAAGTTTTACAGTGAAACACATACTCACTAATAGGCGTCTATCTGCTTTTGAAGCATTGTGCCTCAGACGCTCTTCCACTAAAGGACTGATTTCTTTTATGTATACACTGCTCTCTGATGGTTCCACATCCCAACAAACCTCCTATGAAAGAGCCTGGGAAGTGGATCTTAACGCTACTCTCACTGAGGACGAGTGGTCAGAGATATGTGATAATGTGGCCTCTAGCTCTATATGTGTCAAAATAATGGAGAACATTTATAAGTTATTATATCGGTGGTACTATGACCCTCCAGACTTAGTAAGATCTACCCTGATACCTCCGACAGGTGTTGGAGAGGGTGTAACGTAGAGGGCTCATTTATGCACATATGGTGGTCTTGCCCCAAGATAACTAGCTTATGGACTGAAGTCGTCAACTTCATTGCATTCCTATTGCATATCCCCATTCCAAATGACACCAAATATTTTCTTCTACCACTAGATATTCCAACATTATCCAAGCAACAAAATAAACTGATACGCCATGTGATCTCTGTGTCTACCTGCCAAATTGCAATGGACTGGAAACAATTAGCTGCCCCCTCTCTGCACACTATAATGTCCCGAATTTGGTATGTGTACCGTATGCAGTATATGATGAGTATCCTTAATAATTATTCAAAAATGTCCATTGCCATTTGGTCTCAATGGATCTCCCTTCAACAAATCAGCTCTCCTTTTGCTATTTGATACTTACCCACACTAGTAGTATTTTGATATACAGAATCGTCTAATCTTTTACTTCTTCTTATCAAGGGTCCATCCCCCGCCCCTTCTTTCTTCTCTTCTTTTCCTCTCTTATCCCTTTCCCCTCTTTTTTCTTACTCTTTGCCTTTTCTTATGTTTACCTTCTTAAATAATCACACCATCCAGAAGTTTGTCTTTTCTCTTTATTTCTTTAAAAAAAGGATAAAATGGATCACATACAGAAATTTAATATTACACTGATACTCAAGTTTTCACACGTGCTTTTATTGTACTGGATTGTGAAAGTCGGAATTTGCATTATTGATGTATTGTGATCTTCCAATAAATAAATCTTAAAAAAAAAGTTTTTAAGTTTTTCCCACTGGACTGGATTACAATGTGATCACCACAAAAATCCTCCTACTCTATGGAAAACTCATGGAGTTCAGTGATAAGGGAAGATTTCTCCAACCTGGCTTCCAAAAGTACTTAGTACCTATTACCTGTTTATCACCTACTGTATGATGGCCAGGGTATATATATTTTCCTGTATTATGGAAAATGTATGTTTTCTATATAAAGGGATAGGGTGATAAATATTCTATCACACTTACAGTATATCACACTTATAATGACACCTGCAGTTCTGGGGAACCCATATTTGAAAGACAGTAGCCCCCTCCTTCAAGTGATGTACCCTCCTAGTAGCTATTGTTTTGGGATCATCTGTGACCACTACACAGTATCATCCAGCAATACAGAAAACATAACATTTCTGTATATGGGCCGGAGGCACACACCTATAATAACACCTGTAAAGTTGGGGGCAGCTACATATCAGAAAAAGGAGTTCCCTAATTTAAAATGACTTAGCAACAATTGTTTAGTGATCACCAAATAAAATCACCAGTCAATGACTGAAACTATACTCAAAAATAAAATTTCCTGTAGAGAGGGGGGAACCTATAGCACACATATACCACATTTTGTATCAAACAAACACAAAAGTAGAAATCATTTAATGCAGTAGTTTGTTTTGTTTAATTGAGATTGGTCGAAAGTTAGGAAAAAAATGTGTTTCCATTTCAAATACAGATTTTTGTTTGTCAAAACCTACACATACTGTAGCATTGTACATTTCACAAACGTCCTAGAGGATGCTGGGGACTCCGTAAGGACCATGGGGTATAGACGGGATCTGCAGGAGACATGAGCACACTATAAGACTTTGAATGGGTGTGAACTGGCTCCTCCCTCTATGCCCCTCCTCCAGACCTCAATTAGACTTTGTGCCCAGAAGTGATGGGACACACACTAGGGGAGCTCTTCTGAGTTTCTCGGAAATACTTTATGTTAGGTTTTTTATTTTCAGGGAGACCTGCTGGCTACAGGCTCCCTGCATCGAGGGACTGAGGGGAGAGAAGTCAGACCTACTTCTTCTTAGTTAAAGGCTCTGCTTCTTAGGCTACTGGACACCATTAGCTCCAGAGAGTTCGATCACTTGGTTCGCCTAGCTGCTTGTTCCCAGAGCCGCGCCGTCACCCCCCTCACAGAAGCCAGAAGACAGAAGCCGGGTGAGTATGTGAAGAAAAGAAGACTTCAGTGACGGCAGAAGACTTCAGCAACGGAGGTAACAGCAGCGGTAGCGCTGCGCTCCATGCTCCCAGACACCAACGGCACTTCCAGGGTGCAGACCGCTGGGGGGGAGCGCCCTGGGCAGCAGGTTACCGAGGGTCAAAATAGCTGGCTGGGGGACATACTGGGTGCCCGAGCACCGGGTACGATACCCCGCCAGTGTAGCGCGGCGGTCCCGCCGCGCGCCATTGCTCCCACACATCAATGGCTTACGAGGGTGCAGGGCGCAGGGGGGGTGCCCTGGGCAGCGATGTATGTACATATACAGCGGGTAAGCGCTGTATGTGGACCCCCCAGCACATTATATATATATATATTTAGTGGGACTTAAGCGTGCCGGGAAGGGGCGGAGCTTATGCCTCACAACTGTTTCAGCGCCATTTTCCCCAGGTCCCCGCCAAGATTATGTATACTGTACAAATGAGGGGGGGGGGCACAGTATTTAGTGCTATATGGAGTGCAATATAGCACTATTTTCAGTAATTGCTGTATTTTTTCATTGTTGTGGTGCATGTATCTGTGTTTTCCTGTCAGATTACCCACTATAATGTTTAGTCGACATATGTAGATATGTGTGAGGGTTCTGTCACGAGCAGCTGTGGGGATCACTGTCGGCATCGCCGACGCCTGTTGGTACTTGGTTCGGAAGATGCAGTATCAACAGGTCGGTAGTTGTATGTTTGTACAACACGGTATGGGAGACACAGTCGTATGTGGGTGCCCTGTCGGTATCAACTGTAATTATTTGGTAAAAAATTAACACGCTTTACATGCCTTATACCTGTATATGTATTTATAGGTATATTGTGGGGGGAGTGTTATTAAAATTATATAAGTATGCTTCCCTCAGACCCCTCGGGGTTCCAAGAATGTTTTTTTTGCCTGCTCAATTTTCCCTGCTGTCAACGAATAATAGGTTTTCTGTCGACCAAAATGTTCCTGGTAGATCCACAACTAGGGCAGGTCAGTACATGGTCATACACATTCAGAACACATTACTGTCACTAGGGACCTGATGGGTCCGGACAATCCACTTATGTATATGTTTTTATATATATCTATATATACATGGTTAGGATATTTGTGTTATATTGTGTATTCCGTTATGTATATTTATGAATGCTGAAGTAATAGTATTTCTTTTTATGTGCTGGTCGCTCTGTTGATTAAGCTCTAGGTCGGCCGTGATGAGTTGGTCTTCGATCCTCTCAAGGAGTCTGAATGGTTATTCTCTCCCCGACGTGGAGAAAATAGTGTGGACGTCAACTCCTGCTCGACGCGGAGACCTGGTACAAAGGATCATTCGCAGGAAGCTAAGTGATATTTTATTTTTATATTTTGGACTTATTTGCATTGCATGCAGATGGGGCAGGGCCGTCTTTTCGTATGGGCTCAATGGACTCTTGCCCAAGAGCCCCAGGAGTATAAGGGCCCTAGACTGATAGCTGAGCGTCCCCTCTTTCCAGGGGTACCAGATTTTTGAAAATCGGCCCTGGGGTACCGGAGATATACGACTTGAAAGCAGTGGTCCCCATCCAACCCTGTTAATTGCTCTTCCCAGACAGATTTCTCGGGTTCTGTCTGACTTAGAGTTTTTATGAGGATGTATTCCAAAAGCTGGGACTCTCCCCTTTTGGTGGACACTGGCAGCTTCTTTCTACTATGCCGAGAACCAGAGATATCGACCTTCAAGCAACTGGTCCCTGCTCCAGCTCCACACGCCTAATATGCAGTTTTAGATGTTCATTGGTAAATTGCTCTGTCTCCTGAACTCTGATCCCCAAGTCCCCAGAACCTTCTGAAAGGTGGGACTCTCTAGTTTGTTATCCCATTCAAAGCTAAGAAATATATTGTCAGGAACTTGAGATCTGCAGTCAAGCAAGCTGCCCTCCTACCCGAAAATTATAAATATTAAGCACACTCCGCTATCCACCCCTCCCCTACGTATTAAACCCCCCCTACCACCCTGGAAGTCATGCACCAGGGCTTCTTCATTCAGCCCAATGCCCCATTCTACAATTTAGACCCATCTGTGCAGTAAAGGAATAATTAGCAGAAATGACTGCTTCAGGTCCTACATGCTGAGCAGAAGACAGAACACCCCCTACCGCCTGTCGGACATTAAAGCTGATGCTGATAGCACCCCCCACCCATACCGTTGGGGGATGGGTAGGGGGCCCAGTGCATTGCTGTGCCCAGGGGCCTACACTGCTGTTAAGATGGCCCTGAGATGGGGGAGTGTTATATTCGGATAGGCATCCGATAGAATTTCCCTAAAGAGAGTGGGTAAGGTTTCTTATGTTGATTCTGCTCTATATAACATTGCAGCAGGCAGGAGGTGTGGCTGGGAAAATGCTGAGGTTGTCTCAGAGTGATACTGTAATTCAGCTATTTGGGGATGCCTCAGTTCAGTCAATCTCGGCGGATACCTATGGTGGATCTAACTTTGTAAATTAGACTCCTTCACAACGTTGGTGATACATTCTTTTGTAGGATGCAGTCGTTTTAACCGGTTCGATACCATTCTTTTTTTTCCCTTTTCTGTGCATACAGTGGAATGTGAAAAGGTAAGAGTTCTGCAACCGTGTTAGGTTCGCAGAAGCGGATGTCGTTTTCTATTTCTACCACATCTACCACATGTCGCTGAGTCTATCTGGCTGGACCCCGCTCCGGTGGGGACTTGTCTACTACTTTCAGTTAGTCCAGGAATAGACTAGGACCTGTGAGTTGTTTATAGAATCCAAAGGGAGTCATTCTGAGTGACAGATGTTTCCCCTCACTGATTTTCTGTTAGATCTTGCCGGTACCCCTCTGGAAGGGGAGATAATACACAAAGCCATACAGAGGTGCGTCAGGTTTAGGACTTTGTCCTGCTATCCCTGTAAAAAAAAAAAGTGGTTTAAATGTGTTGTTCTCAGCATTCAGTTTACCTGGGTGGTTATACAGGATTGTCTTTGCCATTTCACCGGAGTGATGGCAGTATGATGGTTCTTTCATTACTTAAAGCCATTGTTATTCTGTACTGAGATGCTCTGCGGATTAAGGCGAGGTCAAGAAACAAGTGCAAATCGTTGTTCTCCCTGTCTGTTCTTCAACACAGGGAAAGGCGGTTGTTCCCAACGACGCAGATGTCGGAGATGGGTATCAGAGTAGATACTGACCGGTTGAGGTTCTGGGTTTTCCCTGTGGAAAGAGGCTTGAGGATCCAGAGTCGGTTCAGAATTGCTGTGACAATCCATCAATAGGTTCCGTTAATGAAGCAGATGGGTGCGGCCTAAGAGGCCTTTTCGGTGAGCAGGTCATATGCCAGAGTGGTTTTCAGGGGACCAGTTGGAAACATGGTCCGGGTCTCACCAGCACATGCACTGGAATATAATCCTAATGGCCAGGACATAGCTCCTGTGGGGTCTGCTCGGTTCTCACCTTCTAGAAGGCCAAAGGTTTGGGATCCAGGATTAGATCCTGGTGTCCTTGCTTGCGGATCTCCGAAGCTGGGGAGCAGTCTTTGCAAGGGACATGTTTCCAGAGGAAAAGGTCAAGCTGGGAAGCTTCTCTGCAATAAGCTTACATGAATTAAGAGGTGTTTTCGACGAAAATATTCTTTGTGATCTGCCCGTGTTAGTTCTGGAGGACGACTTGGCAGCAGAGGCGTAAGTAAGCCGCTAGGGCTGAACAATGCGCACAACGGCAATAGCAGTAGATGCAACAGTTTGCCACTAGGTGTAAAGACTGGTAATCGCTATTTTAGCAGTCTTCGTTCTGGAGGTAAATGATGGAGAAATAGATTTCCTCTGCAGACGCGATCTACACCCGGAAGATATACAGTCGCCATCGAGAAGTTTTCACAGAAGTGATAAGTTTTGAGGGGTGCCTCAATTTGGACTAATTGGCGTCTCGCCTCAACGAGAGGTCTCTGGGATATTGTTCCAGGTCAAGAGACACTTAAGCTATAGCAGGGGACGCCCTCGTGACACCGTAGGTGTTTTCAGTCGGTCTACGTGTTCCCCCCCGCTTTCACTTTTTTTGAGGGTGATAAACGTAAGAAAAACAAGGGTTCAGGCGTTCCTCTTTGCTCCGGTATAGCCAAAGAGAGCTTGGTTTCCAGTTTTGCATAATTTGCTCATAGCAGGTCCCTGGCCTCTTCCTCTACGTGAGGAACTGTTGCACCAAGATCAGAGCGTGTTTTAGAACTTACCGCGGCTGCATTGGCCGGCGTGGCGGTCGAATGCCACATCCTGGTCTGGAGGGGAATTCCCAGTGAAGTCATTTCCACGCTTCTTCAGGCTGGAAAAGAAGTAACGGCAAAGCCTTATCACCATAGTTGGCGTAAATATGGGGCTTGGCGTGAATCCAAGAAGGCTCCTACGGAAGTTTTTCATCTGGGTCGTGCTTCTCCATTCTTTACAAGCAGGTGTGGAGGCAGGCCTGCAGTTAGGCTCCATTTCAGTACGGTTTTGGCCTTATAAGTTTTCTCTTAAAAAAAAGAAAAAGAAAAAAAAAAGAAAACAGAATTGGCCACCTTTCCGGAAGTTGGACGTTCGTGAAAGGCATATTGCACATACAACTTCCTTTGGTGCCCCATTAGCACCGTGGGACCTTGAAGTGGTGTTGCGTTTCTTGTGTCACACTGCTTGAAACCTTTATGATAGGTTGTGTTACAAGTTTCTCTCTTGACGAGTGGTCATGTTATTGGCTTTGGCGTCCGCAAGGAGGGTGTCGGAAGTTGCGGCTTTGTCTCACAAAAACCCCTGTTGGTTCTTCCATGTGGATAGAGCGGAATTGAGAACTCGGATAATAGTTCTGCCGAAAGTGGTTTCGGTGTTTCGTAGAAACCAGCCTATTTTGTTGTTTGTGGTTACTTAAGCTTGGGCTCTTTCAAAGTCTTGATAAAGTCGGGGCTTTAAATTTTTTATGCTGCCATTTTGGCTCAGATTGGGGAAACAGAGGCTCTGTTTGTCCGGTAGGCTCCCAGCATGATTGGGGTGCCTGCGTCTATGCAGTTGGTTTCACGCTGGATCTGTGATACGATTCGGTGTGCTAATTCTACAGCTGGATGGCCGTTACCGAAGTTGGTGGAGACCAATTCTACTAGGAAGATGGGCGCTTCTTGGGCGGATGCCCGAGGTGTCTCGGCGGTTCAACCTTGCCGAATGGCTAGTTGGTCAGGTTCAAACATTTTTGCTAAGCTCTACAAGTTTGATACCCTGGCTGATGGGACTTCCTGTTGCTCAATCGGTGTTGCAGAGTCGTCCGCACTCTCCCGCCTGGTCTGGAGCTTTGGTATAAACCCCATGGTCCTTACGGAGTCCCCAGCATCCTCTAGGACATTTGAGAAAATAGGATTTTAATACCTACCGGTAAATCCTTTTCTCTTAGTCCGTAGAGGATGCTGGGCGCCCGTCCCAGTGCGTACTGTGTCTGCAGTTATTGGTGATGGTTACGCTCTTGTGGTGTTTCTTTTCTATCAGGCTGTTGCTGACGTTGTGCAGGCCTTGGCAGGCGGTGTCTTATTATTGGTTGTGTTCACACACTGGTTGTGTTACATATTCTTTCAGCATGTGGCTGTGTATTTTTTCATGCCGTTGGCTGGTATTCTATTGAATGCCACATACTTCGGTATGTTCGTGGTGTGAGCTCGAAATGTCCGTCTCCCTGGGCACAGTTTCTAACTGAGGTCTGGAGGAGGGGCATAGAGGGAGGAGCCAGTTCACACCCATTCAAAGTCTTATAGTGTGCCCATGTCTCCTGCGGATTCCGTCTATACTCCATACTCCTTACGGAGTCCCCAGCATCCTCTACGGACTAAGAGAAAAGGATTTACCGGTAGGTCTTAAAATCCTATTTTCTTTCTAAATAGGAAAGTTGATTAATGCTGAAACAAACCACTAAATATTTCTTGTTGTGTTTATGATGAAAATAAAGTCACATTTGCTTTTGGCTCGCTTTCTTGAAATTTCAATGAAATAAAATCAAATTTTTTGACCATTTCAGTTACATTTTATTTGACATATTAGAAAAATTTACAAAAAGACTAATTGCCTTTTCTGAAAATACAACAGTCTTCTTTGTGAGTACTGCATAAAAAGAATTAAGTGATATTAATGTTGGAAAGTGGGCTGCTAAAATTGTTGTCCTCCAATCAGATAGTCGCCGCCCAAGGGGAGTGTATATTCACTGAGCAAATGTGCGATCGCATGTGTACGCTGAGCAGCTAAAAAATCCCTCAGTCAGCGGACAGCTACAAATCCATTCGTACCTCACTCACCAGTGGATGGTTTTAAGCAGTGTGTACAGTCTGTGCGCAGCCCAGGACTTACTCCTACAGTGCGATCAGAACGGAGCTGCTTGGGAATGCCTGTGTTTTTCCTGACACTCCCAGAAAATGGTCAGTTACCACCCACAAACGGCCTCCTCCTGTCAACCAGCATGTGAATGGCTGTGTGATTTGAATTTTCGTACCAGCCTGTCGCTGACCGGCGATGCCTGTTGCTGTGTGCCAATGCACGTGTGCATTGCGATGCATACGCATGCACAGTCAATCGCTGATCGCCCACTGAGAAAACCCTCAAGCAGTGAAGGGGATAAAACATTTTGAAACTCCTGCTTTGCAAGTTTAAGGACTCAGGGGTCTATTTACTAAGCCTTGGATGGAGATAAAGGGGACGGAGATAAAGTACCAGCCAGAGCCGGCCTTAGGCATAGGCAAACTAGGCAAATGCCTAGGGCATTTGGTATGCTTAGGGGCACCAGCAGCTTCTGCTGATTAAAATGATATGCAGCATGCCTATATTCTGTGTGACTGCGTCTGTGTCTGCATATGAAATGCTACGTTGCAGTGTACTCCTGGAAATCACTGTAATGTAGCATTTCATATGCAGATACAGCCGCAGTCGCACACAGAATATAGGCATACTGCATATCATTTTAATCAGCAGAAGCTACTTGTGCGTCCTAGCCACATAGTAATGCAAATAAGATGTATTTTCATAAGCAAAAGGCGACCAACGTTAGCAGAGCTGCCAACTGACTCATGCCAGTCATCTCCTGCAGAACTAGCGGCGGTGCTAGGGGGCACCAGCCAAAATCTTGCATAGGGCATCATATTGGTTAGGGCCAGCTCTGGTACCAGCCAATCAGTTCCTAACTGTCATTTTTCAAATACAGCCTGTGACATAGTATTTAGGAGCTGATTGGCTGGTACTTTATCTCTGTCCACTTTATCTCCATCCAAGGCTTAGTAAATATACCCCATAATTTGGTGTCACCAATATGTAACATCAAAGATATCTCCTGCTGTCCGTTTGGCAGCCATCTCAGAAACTGTCCCCATAGTTTACTACAGGGACAGTGTTGCGGGGCAATGTAACCAGCTCTGAAATGTGTAGCTTTCCAGAGCCTGCATACATTATCTAATACCATTTTAAGATGGCCTTAGCATGCTTAATTGAGTTGAGAAGCCCTGCTGGAGATGGGTCTTGAGATCCGTCTCTGCTGGGTTGAAGGTGATTGCGATGTCCATAGCAAGCTGTTCAAAATGCACATGAAGAAACCTTGAAGAAAAGTAAGCTGGGTCTGGCTGTTACTGGAGTCTGTGTACTAATGACTAATACATACCCACACAAAAAAAATATTTCTTATTGCTGAAATATGTCAAGATAAGAATTGATCATTATTAGAAGCATTAATGCAACTTTTAAAAATATGCTCCATAATAAGATTGTGAATGTCTGAGACAAAACCGTATGTTGTAAAACATAGTATTCATGTGCTAGAATCTTATCATTGGTTTGCTACCTCAGACACATAAGTGGAGATACAATCAGCCATAACTTGAACCATGTAGTCTCTGCTTCGGGATAGAGTGCTGGGGGCTATTCATTTAGCAGGGCCGGTTCTTGCCCTTGTGGCGCCCCGGGCAAAACGATAGGGACATGGCTTCATCCGGGGGCCTGGTCAGTTACGCCCCCATTTGTGCCCCCTGTAGCGCAGCTGGAAAAGAAAAAAAAATGTATACTTACTATCCCCGCTCCTGATTCCAGACCGCTGCAGTCAGCCGCCGGCGCCGCTCCTCTCCTCGGATCAGCATAGACACTAGAGGTCAATTATGACCCCTAGCATCTGTGCCACAATGCTGTGCGGTGCGCAATGACGTTATCGCGCACCGCACAGCAAAGGTCCCCTCCACGAAGGGAAACTAGACGCGTAGCGTCTGGTTCCCTTCACAGCAGGGAGCACAGCGGGGGGCACAGCGGCAGGGGCACAGTAGCGGATCTTGCCATGGTGCAGCACCCCCCGGATGGCGCCGCCCCGGGCAAAAGTCCTGCTTGCCTGTCGCAAGATCCGCTACTGTCATTTAGATGCATGCAATCAACCCGTGACTAGCCCTAAGGCAGCATTTAATGTGATTTCTGCTTACACCCTCCAGAGGTGCAGGCAAAAATCCACGTTAAGTACTTTTTTCTGGGTTAGTCGCGGGATGATTGCAGCTACTTGGATAATCCTCTTGGGGCTTATTGCGGCTAATTGAATCTCCCCCATAAAGGAAAATGTAGATGTATAGGATTTACACTTTCTTTCAGTTGAAATAAAGCAACAAAAAAAACAATAAACTGAAGGTAATTTGTTTAATCGTTATCATCATCATCATCATCATCATCATCATCATCATCATCATCATCATCATCATCATCATCATCATCACTGCATATAATAGCTCTTACCCTCCACTCTGACAAAAGTAAATTCGCACAGTAATATTGGATTATTAACTAAATCTCAGAACTGCAGTGTTTGCTCATTCTAAACATATTTATTTGCTCTATATCTCTATAAATGTCATCATTTCAAAGTGGTTGTGCATGGTATTCCATTTGGGTCATAAAACTTATATTTTGTGACATTTTGAAAAGCAGCCAGCGGAAATTGTTGGTTATGTGTCTCTTATATAGTTCATGGCAAGATCTTTTACGGCATAATTGCTAATTAGGCTTTCTGATTTGATCCCTATGTTATTTAAAAGCTTTTTAATTTTATCTGTGACTACCCGGACTTTAGTTGTTTTATTATACAGTATTGTTCTCATGATCATTTTATACCAGTTTTAATATAAAAGACAACTGCCTGGAGCTTATCTGATTAAAGGGAAATGTTGAATTGATTTTTCATCTCAGATTTCAGAAATCAGGTAATGTAGAAATATTTTTGCAAACACAGAATTATGTAGACCTAAGCAATAAACAGTGCACATTTTATATATGGTTGTATTCCTGTATTCCAATAGGAAGAATGGATTTTCCATCAGTATCGCTCATGCTCACTCTATTGAGTAAACTAATTATGTGAGTTATGTTGTCTTTGGGGAGATGATTAAATAGCTTATGTTTGGCAAATAAAAGGTGGTACAACACACCACAGCAGTACTGTACTACTTTGTTATGTCTCTGAATCACGCATCCATTTGGTACAGTACTTGCATTACCTTAGATAGCACAGACTGCATTAGGATTCTGTATTACCTCTGATTGGTTTGGGATGGAATCCTGGAGGTCAGTATACCAACACCGGGATCCCGGCAGTCAGAATGCCGGCAGCAGGGCGAGCACTAGAAAGCCCCACCCTGCACTCACCACAGGTTCTATTCCCACTCTATGGGTGTCGTGGACACCCACGAGTTGGAATAGCCCTGGCGCAGCTGTCAGCATTCTCGGCGGTCGGGATCCTGGACGTTGGTATTCTAACCACTGGGATATTAACTACATCCCCCTCTGACACTGTGTATTGCACTGCAGTGCATGTGTATGTCACTGCACAGGCAGAACACAATTCTTAGCAGTCTGCAGCTGCTCTAGAAGTCAGGTGCACATCACATGAGCAGTGTCCGGCCAGTGACAGTTGAAAGCGAGCGGTAGTTGGTAAGGGCAGAGCTGAGGTAATTGGTCTGAAGAGCAGCGCTGTGCTGTGAGGAGGCGCGCATAGGATGGTGTGAGAAGCAGCGGCAGCACCTACTGGATGTAGGAGCGGGCTGCCTGGTCCCTGGTGCATTGTCCCCACCTACAGATCCCACTGCTGTCTGGGCCCCAGCACCTGTGCAATATAGCTGACATGCGCAGTAGTGGTGATGGTACTGCGCATGTGCAAAACCCTGGCTTCTATGGCTTGCATTGGCTGCAGCCCATAGACGCCTGCTACGGCTGAAAGGCAGGAAGTGGCTTTTCGCAGGCCAGTCTGGCAGTCCCAAAGGGAGGAAACTGCTACCATTGAGACCGCCTGTAATCACACAACACAGTAAGCCACTTCTTCAGAAACTAAACAATTTGGCTTTCTACACTGTAAAACTTTGTAACAAAACAAATGTATTTCTCAGGAATACAGTAACACTCTGTGGTTTGCCCCAGGTGTGTCCCACTCACCAGGTGACCAGTCAGTCAGTGGTGCCCCTCCCCACCTCCCTGCTGCCGCTGGGTCCAGACAGCAAGGGGGGGCAGATAGAGCTGTGGGCAGCATGTCTGTGTCCCTGATTATCCAGGGGCCAATGGCGGAACCTGTGAGTGGTGGGCCCAGGTACACATATATACTTTGGGCCCTCCTCCTCTGACTCACCCCAAGTTCATAATATGCAATCACCAGTGGGTGACAGGGAGAAGCAGTGGGTGGCAGAGAGAGGCACAGAGTGAAAGGGTGAGGTAACAGGGAAAGGCAGTGTGTGACAGGGAGAGGGTGACAAGAGTACAATCACTGTGCTGTGTGGAGACCAGGGGGGTGTACCTTTGTGGGGGTGTGTGTTGAAAGAAGTGTGCTACTGCACAGACTCTAGTCTTCCTGTCCTCCAGGGAGGCCTCATGCCCTATCCCAAGATGGCCACCAAGATCACTTTTGAGTTTGTGTAGGGGCCGTCCTATTTGTATACTGTATAAGGCTATATAGTGACATGGTGGGAGAAATAAGTCTCCTACTTAGCTTCTATGAGAAACCTGGTTAATACTTACCATAAAGCTGTTCCAGCATCCCTCCATGACTACCCGATTGCAGTATACACTCACCATCTGGTGAGCTGTATGAAACCTTGATCTGCTCCAGCTCCGCTTCATCACCAGTATACATGTAATAATGGTTATGGCTGTATCTGCTATCTCAACACCACTGGTTAAGTATCTGAGTTGTTCATAGTTTGAGTCATCCAGTGGTGTGTGCCTATATAACTGTGTGTGCCTATATAACTGCAATATCAACACCTACACACACATCATTTCCAACAGCTAGAAAACAGAGGCCACTGCCCTGTCTGTCAGAGGAGGCCCCACCCCCTGTGCTTTCCTTAGTCTAGGCCAGTGATTTTCAACCTTTTTTTACTCGCGGCACACCAAACAATATTTTAAAATTGCCAAGGCACACCATCAGTAAAAAAAAAATCCACACATACATTTGCCTACACAGAAAAAACAATCACAATGCTCCCCACATAAATCATGTTGCTCCCTACATAAATCCTATTGCTCCCCACATAAATCAATCACATTGCTCCCCACATAAATCCATAAATCCTTATTCTCCCCACATAAATCCTATTGCACCCCACAGGAGAAATAACATAACAAATATTAGCCCCTACCGGTCAGCTGTCCTCCGTGTCCCTCAGTGGCGGGGGTTATTCATAGTGGAGTTCTTCGAATACTGAGCAGCGGGTGTTCGGGTATGTGTGGATGTGGGTGTGCAAAGAAAGCTGTGTATGCAGGCAGGAACTGGAAGATGCATATTGCAGGCGGGTGGGCTGGCTGGGTGGTGAGACGCGGCAGCCGTGACCTATGATATCACACCACTGCGTCTTCAAGGCATAGGTCACGGCCGGAGCACGACTGATCCTTTAAGAAGAGCCTGGGCCAACAGTTCACTCTGAAGGTGCAGGAAGCTGCTCTGGCTCCGCGGCACACCTTGCAACTGGTCGCGGCACACTAGTGTGCCACGGCACACTGGTTGAAAATGCCTGGTCTAGGCTCTGACAGCACCAATTACACTGGCTATTGTGATACCCGGGACTAGAGACTTATTGCCTGAACCAAAGGCGGGTATCACTGGGTGGGAGTACAGCCTGCAGCAGAGATTCATAGGCTGCAGAGACACTGAGCTGGGGTTGAGAGAGGGAGGTTACTAAGACCCAGGGGAGAAGTGGAAAAACTAAGAGAGTGTCCCCGCGCTGCTGGCGAGACAGATACGGGCACTCCAGCAAGGATGAGATAAAAAGGGAGCTCGAGCGGTTAATGGTTGGTGTGTGTCGTCGGTGAACAAAGGAGAACAGGCAAGGCGCAGAGCAGTGAACATGGCTGAAAATTAAGCACCGGGGAGCACTCGGAATGAGAGAGAGAGACCCGTGACTTACTGTGAGTGAAGAGAGCCGGGTGTTGGTGGTCCGGGCGGGGCAGAGCGGAGCTTCACAGAGTGCCGGCAGCCATCGCAAGAGACCAGCAGGAACCGCGGGAGGAGATGTCTTGTTCCCAGTGATTGACTGCTTGCTGAGAGATAGAAAGAGAGAGAGCAGGAGGAGGCGACTTCCCCGTGAGTGACAGAGATAGGGCCATCCGCAGCTGGAATCGACCACCCAGCCGGTAGCAGGGCAGTCAGTGAGACTGAGCAGCACCTCCCCTAGCAACTAGACACTGCTCAGCGGAAAGCAGTAGCCAACGCCAGAAAAGGTATTTCTGCTGCGGGGTACGCTGGGCTCCACAAGGAATTGACAATGGGGTGTAGAGTAGGATCTTGATCCGGGGCACCAACAGGCTCAAAGCTTTGACTGTTCCCAGAATGCATAGCGCCGCCTCCTATATCACCCTGCCTCCCTGCACAGGATCTCAGTTTTGTAGTTGGTGCTGCAGTAGCAGGCACTTAACAGAGGGGCTGCTCCAGGTAGCCCTAAGAAGAGCTTTTTTTCTGAGGAAAAAAGTGCAGACTTCAAGGGCAGCAGCGGTGTTACATGTCAGTGGACATTCACGGCTGCAGGTACGGCTCTCCCCAGCAGCGCTGTACACTCCCGAGCCCTGGTTGCCGGGTAACTACAGCAGGAGGCTCCGGTTTTCTTCTTGTCAGGCACACACGACGGGGGCTCTCTGGGATCGCGTGGTCGCGCTTTGGGAGGTGGTAAGTGGGTCCCGCTTGTGGGACCCGGTCTTTATCGCGATCCGGCGCGGTCAGTGGGAGGCGGGCCGCGGGCGCTGGCGGTGGACACTGTGGCAGTACAGGCGATCCCACTAGATCACCAGGGCATGGGGAGGGGCAGGGGACCAGGGGGATAGAGCTTGGACCTGAAGCCCCTCCCCCAGTCCCAGGGCGCCATTTTCTGCAAATGTTCCCGCCCTGGAGCTGCATATCTGTCTCTCCCTCACTCCCTGGCAGTGTCTGCGGCGCCATTATACCTCAGCTTACTGTTCCTGGGAATGCTTGGGCAAATCCTCCTATGTAAAGCTGCCTGGTTGTCAGTGCTGTGACTTTACAAGACACTTAAGTATTCTACCTGCCTTTTTTAGTCAGTGTTAGTTAAGAAAGAGTGCATTTAGTCAGGGTTTCCTAGTACAATTACCCTGTGATATACATCCAGTTCTTACTGTGTACTGTTTTATCTATTGTTATATAGCTGTGTAAGCTAGTCCAGTGCAGTATTATTGTTAGTAATAACCTCTGCATTGTGCAAACTGTGACTATTTGTGTGTGCATTTGATAGCTGAGTGGTGTCCATCTTGTGTCTTTCACTCAACCTGCTATCCCTATATTCTATAACCTGAGGGGGCTTGGTGCATCAGGTTTTATCTAATATAGAGTTTTCACAAAGATATACTGTATTACGTATTTTTCTCTGTGATTTAGTCACCATATCTCTCCTTTATCTCTGCTGATGCTGACTACACTGCGCAGGGGTTTGGGCTAGAGGTATTGTGCTGCTGACAAATTGTACTGTGTTACCTGATACTGCAAGTTATATCATGACTGCTTCTGAGGGTAACGGTTCTGGGGCTGAACACACTGCCGGTGTTGCTGAAGCCGCAGGTACCTATGAGGAGAATATAGCAGCTTTGGGCACTGGTTCTGGGGGCGGTGGCAACGGGGGCAAATAATGACCCGCCGTGGGCCGCTTTTTCCACGCTTCTGCATACGCTAGTTCATAATCTAACACCCCCTATGGGACCCCCAATGCCGGTACAACCGTTTGTGGTCTCTGCAGCTAACCCTCCGTGGGCGGATGATTTATCTGCTCAAATAAAGAAGTTGAACCAGTCCCTGACAACTAAAAAGTCTGACCGTCACTCGCCTACGTCCAAGGGGTCCTCTAAGCGAGCGCTTGTCTCCTCACAATCCACTGCTGTCACTGACTCCTCGTCGGATGAAGACAGCACTTACACTGACCCCACAGGTTCTGATTCAGATATGGCTGATGGGGAGGGTGGTTCACATGTGGATGTTCCTGATCTCTTGGAGGCTATTAGTTAATTTTACAGATTACGGATGATCCCGAGCCATCCGTTCCTCCTAAGAAACCAGATAGGTTCAAGCGTCAGAAGGTGATTAAACAAATTTTACCTCACTCTGACCACCTAATTGATATACGTCAGGAACACTGGGAAAACCCGGGTACGAAGTTTGTGCCTCAAAAGAGGATGCTGGCTCGCTATCCCCTCGCGCCGGAGCTGTCTAAGAATTGGGAAACGCCTCCTCCGGTGGACTCACATGTGGCTAGGATGGTGGTTTCCTCAGCTCTACCGGTCACCACCTACGGATAAACGTGTTGAGGGTTGTCTGAAAGCGATTTACACCCTCACGGGTGCTGCACAAAGGCCCACTATTGCAGCTACTTGGGCTGCAGAGGCCATTGAAGCATGGGCCTTGGAGTTAGATGCTGAAATCTCCTCTGACCATGCTAGACAATGCTTGTCTTATATTGTCACAGCTTCTCGTTATATTAAAGAGGCGACTTCTGATGCCGGTATCCTGGCAGCCAAGGCCTCTACTACGTCAGTCCTGGCTCGCCGGATATTGTGGCTGAGATATTGGTCTGTGGATCTGGACTCTAGAAAAACCCTGGAGGTACTCCCTTTTAAGGGAGATATTCTGTTTGGGGAGGATTTAAATAAGATTGTGGCTGACTTGGCTACTGCCAAAACTGCCTGTCTGCCAAGTACTGCTCCTTCTGTGTTGAAGGCTAAAGGTACTTCCTTTCGCCCCTTTCGTCCTTCTGGTAAAGCAAAAGGTCAGGCGTACAACAAGCAGGCCCGCACTTCCAAACCTGGTAAGCCGAAGCCCAAAAGAGCCTGGGAGGCCCGTCAGCCAGCTTCCAAGACAGATAAGCCTGCCGCATGATGGGGCGGGCCTCCCTCTGGGGGATCCCAGGGTGGGGGGCCGGCTTCTAGGGTATACCCAGGAATGGTTGAAGACCACTTCAGATGCCTGGGTACGGGAAGTCGTCACTCGAGGTTACGCCATAGCCTTCAAAAACCGACCCCCTCATCGATTTTGCCAGACAGATGTCCCGTTGGACAAGACAAAGGCAAACACTCTACATTCGGTGGTACAGACCCTCCTGGATACAGGAGTCGTAGTACAGGTGCCTCTTGCGCAGAGGGGCCGGGGGTACTATTCTCCGCTGTTTCTAGTCCCGAAACCGAATGGGTCCTCCCGGCCCATTCTCAACCTCAAGGCATTGAACAGGTTTGTGAAGGTTTCCAAGTTCCGGATGGAGACCCTTCGCTCTATAGTTCTGGCCTTGGAACCTGGGGACTTCATGGTCTCCCTGGATATACAGGATGCTTACCTGCATATTCCTATAGCAGTGTCTCATCAGCAATACCTGAGATTTGCGATTGCCAACTGCCATTACCAGTTTCGGGCGTTACCTTTTGGTTTAACAACAGCTCCGCAAGTCTTTACAAAAGTCATGGCGGTGATGACGGTGGTACTCCGCCGTCAAGGGGTCAGGATACTGCCGTATTTGGACGACTTGTTAATCCTGGCAAATTCCCAAGGACTGGATCATCTAGATGTGACGGTCCGGTTTCTGTAAGCCCATGGGTGGCTCATCAACTGGAAGTCATCCCTGATCCCTGCTCAGAGCATGGTGCATCTGGGAGCACTATTGGACACTCACAACCAGCGGTTGTTCCTGTCTCAGGAGAAAGTCCTGAAACTTCAGGACAGGATTCGTTGTTTCCTATCTCGTCCGCAAGTGTCGATACATTCGGCGATGCAGGTGCTGGGCCTCATGGTGTCAGCATTCGACATGGTGGAGTACTCTCAATTTCACACTCGCCCTCTCCAGAGGCTGATTCTAGCCAAATGGGACGGCATGCCTCACCGGATCAGGTCTCAAATGATCTCATTGACTCCGGAGGTCCGTCTATAACTGCTCTGGTGGCTCCGGGACCAACAACTGTGCAGGGGCCGTCCGTTCTGGATATCCGACTGGGTCCTGTTGATGACAGATGCCAGTCTAAGAGGTTGGTGCACGGTGCTGGAGCAACACTCCCTTCAGGGTCGGTGGACCAAGGAGGAGTCCCTCCTCTCGATCAATATTCTGGAGTTGCCTTGAACCTAGCCCAACATTTAATTCAGAACCGTCCTGTTCAAGTACAGTCGGACAACGCCACCACAGTGGCTTACATAAATCATCAAGGCGGCACTCCAAGCCGCCTAGCAATGAAGGAAGTCTCATTGATTCTACAGTGGGCAGAACGCCATCTACCGGCCATATCGGCAATATTCATTTCGGGAGTCCTGAATTGGGAAGCGGACTTTCTCAGTCATCAGGACGTGCATGCCGGTGAGTGGAGCCTCCATCCAGAAATGTTTCAATTCCTAGGGAAAGGTGGGGCCTTCCAGACGTAGATCTGATGGCGTCTCGACACAATCACAAGGTTCCGGTCTTCGGAGCAAGGACAAGGGATCCTCAAGCAGCATTCGTGGATGCGCTGGCGGTACCGTGGAGGTTTCGGCTGCCGTACGTGTTCCCTCCGGTGTCACCCCTTCCCAGGGTAATTCGGAAGTTCAAGCAAGAAAAAGGAATTCTGCTTCTCATAGCTCCAGCGTGGCCCAGACGGCACTGGTTCTCAGACCTGCAAGGCCTATCGTCAGAGCGTCCAATTCTACTTCCACAATGCCCAGACCTCCTCGTTCAGGGCCCTGTGTCTACCAGGACCTAGCCCTGTCTTTGACGGCGTGGCTCTTGAAGCTTCCGTCTTAAGGGCTAAAGGGTTTTCTGAGGCGGTCATTCAAACTATGTTGCGGGCCCGGAAACCGGCTTCAGCTCGGATTTACTATAGGGTCTGGCATTCTTACTTTGTTTGGTGCGCATCTAACGATTATGACACTTCCATGTTTAGTATAGCCAAGTTGTTGGCTTTTCGTCAGCAGGGCCTGGACTTAGGCCTGCGTCTGGCCTCCCTCAAGGTTCAAATATCTGCCTTGTCGGTGTGGTTTCAGAGAAAAATTGCGACCTTACCTGATGTGCATACCTTTACTCAGGGCGTGTTGCATATCCAACCTCCCTATGTCCCGCCTGTGGCTCCTTGGGACTAGTCGGTGGTTTTGGAGGCGTTACAAGAGTCTCCGTTTGAACCTCTTGGTTCAGCTGACCTTAAGTGGTTTTCCCTTAAGGTGGTGTTTCTGCTGGCTATTGCTTCAGCTAGAAGAGTGTCGGATTTGGGTGCCTTGTCCTGTAGTTCCCCATATCTGATATTTCACCGTGACCGGGCGGTTCTTAGGACTCGTCCCGGCTATCTACCTAAGGTGGTTTCTTCATTCCACCTTAATCAGGAGATTGTAGTTCCGGCACTTGTTTCTCCTGATCTGTCTCCCAAAGAGCGGTCTTTGGATGTGGTACGGGCTCTCCGTATCTATGTGAAGAGAACTGCTCCTATTAGGAAATCTGATTCTCTTTTTGTTGTGTTTGGGTTTCACAAATGTGGCTGGCCTGCTCACAAGCAAACTCTGGCCAGATGGATTAGAATGGTGATTTGCACATGCTTATGTGAAGGCTGGTCTCTCTGCTCCTGATCACATTAAGGCCCATTCTACTCGGTCAGTTGGACCTTCTTGGGCGCCAGAACGTGGTGCGACCCTTGAACAATTGTGCAAGGCGGCTACGTGGTCCTCTGTGAACACGTTCATAAGGTTCTATGCCTTCGATACTGACGCTTCCCAGGATGCTTCCTTTGGACGCCGGGTTCTTGTGCCCGCTACAGTGCGTCCCCTCCCATAAGGAACTGCTTTAGGACATCCCCATTGTCCATTCCTTGTGGAGCTCAGTGTACCCCGCAGCAGAAAACAAGTTTTATGGTAAGAACTTACCTTTGTTAAAACTCTTTCTGCGAGGTACACTGGGCTCCACAAGGCTCCCACCCTGATGCACTTAGCTTCTTTGGGTTGGTATGGCATTAGCCGCTGACACGTTTCCTGTCGCGAGAATGCGGTGTTGTGGCTACTAACCGTTGTCGTCTCTTTTCCTGCTACTGCATTGGACTGGTTAACTAAAAACTGAGATCCTGTGCAGGGAGGCGGGGTGATATAGGAGGCGGCGCTATGAATTCTGGGAACAGTCAAAGCTTTGAGCCTGTTGGTGCCTCGGATCAAGATCCTACTCTACACCCCATTGTCCATTCCTTGTGGAGCCCTGTGTACCTCGCAGAAAGAGTTTTAACAAAGGTAAGTTCTTACCATAAAACTCGTTTTTAGTAGAGATGAGCGGGTTCGGTTCCTCTGAATCCGAACCCGCCCGAACTTCAGGTTTTTTACACGGGTCCGAGCAGGCTCGGATCTTCCCGCCTTGCTTGGCTAACCCGAGCGCGCCCGAACGTCATCATCACGCTGTCGGATTCTCGCGAGGCTCGGATTCTATCGCGAGACTCGGATTCTATATAAGGAGCCGCGCGTCGCCGCCATTTTCACACGTGCATTGAGAGTCATAGGGAGAGGACGTGGCTGGCGTCCTCTCCGTTTAGAGAAGAGAGAGACACAGTATTTTCGGGGAGCATTATTAGGAGGAGTACTACTGTATACTACTATACTACTTGCTGAAGTGATATTTATAGATTAGATAGTGTGACTGTAAGTGTATTATCTGACTTGTGGGGGAGACACTGACAGTGGGGAGCAGTTAGAGTCTGAGAGCAGGACTCAGGAGTACATATAACGTACAGTGCACACTTTTGCTGCCAGAGTCAGTGCCACACTGCCATTGTTGTGACCACACTGACCACCAGTATAATAATATATTTTGTGATTGTCTGCTTAGGCCTCGGAGTACTAGTTGCAAGTTGCAACGTGACCTGTCCTGAAGTGACCACCAGTTTAATAATCAATCACCACCAGTTTAATATATATATATATATATATATATATATATAATTGTATATAATATATATATATATATATATATATAATATTGTATACCACCTACCCGTGTTTTTTTTTTTTTTCATTCTTCTTTATAGTAGCTTACTGTAGCAGTCTGCGGTGCTGTGCTGACCTGACAGTGTCCAGCAGGTCCGTCATCAGTCATTACATAATAAATATATATAGTACCTGTCCGGCTGCAGTACTAGTGATATTATATTGATTTCATCTCATTATCAATAATTTATCATCCAGTCTAGACTCTATATTAGCAGCAGACACAGTACGTTAGTCCACGGCTGTAGCTACCTCTGTGTCGGCACTCGGCAGTCCATCCATAATTGTATACCACCTACCCGTGGTTTTTTTCTTTTCTTTCTTCTTTGTACATACTACTATAGAGTATAGTAGCTTACTGTAGCAGTCTGCGGTGCTGCTGAGCTGACAGTGTCCAGCAGGTCCGTCATCAGTCATCATTACCTAATAAATATATTATCTACCTGTCCGGCTGCAGTACTAGTGATATTATATATACATACATATATATATTGATTTCATCTCATTATCAATCATCCAGTCTATATTAGCAGCAGACACAGTACGTTAGTCCACGGCTGTAGCTACCTCTGTGTCGGCACTCAGCAGTCCATCCATAATTGTATACCACCTACCCGTGGTTTTTTTTTTTCTTTCTTCTTTGTACATACTACTATAGTATAGTAGCTTACTGTAGCAGTCTGCGGTGCTGCTGAGCTGACAGTGTCCAGCAGGTCCGTCATCAGTCATCATTACCTAATAAATATATTATCTACCTGTCCGGCTGCAGTACTAGTGATATTATATATACATACATATATATATTGATTTCATCTCATTATCAATCATCCAGTCTATATTAGCAGCAGACACAGTACGTTAGTCCACGGCTGTAGCTACCTCTGTGTCGGCACTCGGCAGTCCATCCATAATTGTATACCACCTACCCGTGTTTTTTTTTTCTTTCTTCTTTGTACATACTACTATAGAGTATAGTAGCTTACTGTAGCAGTCTGCGGTGCTGCTGAGCTGACAGTGTCCAGCAGGTCCGTCATCAGTCATCATTACCTAATAAATATATTATCTACCTGTCCGGCTGCAGTACTAGTGATATTATATATACATACATATATATATTGATTTCATCTCATTATCAATCATCCAGTCTATATTAGCAGCAGACACAGTACGTTAGTCCACGGCTGTAGCTACCTCTGTGTCGGCACTCAGCAGTCCATCCATAATTGTATACCACCTACCCGTGGTTTTTTTTTTTCTTTCTTCTTTGTACATACTACTATAGTATAGTAGCTTACTGTAGCAGTCTGCGGTGCTGCTGAGCTGACAGTGTCCAGCAGGTCCGTCATCAGTCATCATTACCTAATAAATATATTATCTACCTGTCCGGCTGCAGTACTAGTGATATTATATATACATACATATATATATTGATTTCATCTAATTATCAATCATCCAGTCTATATTAGCAGCAGACACAGTACGTTAGTCCACGGCTGTAGCTACCTCTGTGTCGGCACTCGGCAGTCCATCCATAATTGTATACCACCTACCCGTGGTTTTTTTTTTTTTCTTTCTTCTTTGTACATACTATTATAGTATAGTAGCTTACTGTAGCAGTCTGCGGTGCTGCTGAGCTGACAGTGTCCAGCAGGTCCGTCATCAGTCATCATTACCTAATAAATATATTATCTACCTGTCCGGCTGCAGTACTAGTGATATTATATATACATACATATATATATTGATTTCATCTCATTATCAATCATCCAGTCTATATTAGCAGCAGACACAGTACGTTAGTCCACGGCTGTAGCTACCTCTGTGTCGGCACTCGGCAGTCCATCCATAATTGTATACCACCTACCCCTGGTTTTTTTTTTCTTTCTTCTTTGTACATACTACTATAGTATAGTAGCTTACTGTAGCAGTCTGCGGTGCTGCTGAGCTGACAGTGTCCAGCAGGTCCGTCATCAGTCATCATTACCTAATAAATATATTATCTACCTGTCCGGCTGCAGTACTAGTGATATTATATATACATACATATATATATTGATTTCATCTCATTATCAATCATCCAGTCTATATTAGCAGCAGACACAGTACGTTAGTCCACGGCTGTAGCTACCTCTGTGTCGGCACTCGGCAGTCCATCCATAAGTATACTAGTATCCATCCATCTCCATTGTTTACCTGAGGTGCCTTTTAGTTGTGCCTATTAAAATATGGAGAACAAAAATGTTGAGGTTCCAAAATTAGGGAAAGATCAAGATCCACTTCCACCTCGTGCTGAAGCTGCTGCCACTAGTCATGGCCGAGACGATGAAATGCCAGCAATGTCGTCTGCCAAGGCCGATGCCCAATGTCATAGTACAGAGCATGTCAAATCCAAAACACCAAATATCAGTAAAAAAAGGACTCCAAAACCTAAAATAAAATTGTCGGAGGAGAAGCGTAAACTTGCCAATATGCCATTTACCACACGGAGTGGCAAGGAACGGCTGAGGCTGAGGATGGAAGCACTCAGCCTCTCGCTAGAAAACTGAAAAGACTCAAGCTGGCAAAAGCACCGCAAAGAACTGTGCGTTCTTCGAAATCCCAAATCCACAAGGAGAGTCCAATTGTGTCGGTTGCGATGCCTGACCTTCCCAACACTGGACGTGAAGAGCATGCGCCTTCCACCATTTGCACGCCCCCTGCAAGTGCTGGAAGGAGCACCCGCAGTCCAGTTCCTGATAGTCAGATTGAAGATGTCAGTGTTGAAGTACACCAGGATGAGGAGGATATGGGTGTTGCTGGCGCTGGGGAGGAAATTGACCAGGAGGATTCTGATGGTGAGGTGGTTTGTTTAAGTCAGGCACCCGGGGAGACACCTGTTGTCCGTGGGAGGAATATGGCCGTTGACATGCCTGGTGAAAATACCAAAAAAATCAGCTCTTCAGTGTGGAGGTATTTTAACAGAAAAGCGGACAACAGGTGTCAAGCCATGTGTTGCCTTTGTCAAGCTGTAATAAGTAGGGGTAAGGACGTTAACCACCTCGGAACATCCTCCCTTATACGTCACCTGCAGCGCATTCAGAATAAGTCAGTGACAAGTTCAAAAACTTTGGGCGACAGCGGAAGCAGTCCACTGACCAGTAAATCCCTTCCTCTTGTAACCAAGCTCACGCAAACCACCCCACCAACTCCCTCAGTGTCAATTTCCTCCTTCCCCAGGAATGCCAATAGTCCTGCAGGCCATGTCACTGGCAATTCTGACGAGTCCTCTCCTGCCTGGGATTCCTCCGATGCATCCTTGCGTGTAACGCCTACTGCTGCTGGCGCTGCTGTTGTTGCTGCTGGGAGTCGATGGTCATCCCTGATGGGAAGTCGTAAGCCCACTTGTACTACTTCCAGTAAGCAATTGACTGTCCAACAGTCCTTTGCGAGGAAGATGAAATATCACAGCAGTCATCCTGCTGCAAAGCGGATAACTGAGGCCTTGACAACTATGTTGGTGTTAGACGTGCGTCCGGTATCCGCCGTTAGTTCACAGGGAACTAGACAATTTATTGAGGCAGTGTGCCCCCGTTACCAAATACCATCTAGGTTCCACTTCTCTAGGCAGGCGATACCGAGAATGTACACGGACGTCAGAAAAAGACTCACCAGTGTCCAAAAAAATGCAGTTGTACCCAATGTCCACTTAACCACGGACATGTGGACAAGTGGAGCAGGGCAGGGTCAGGACTATATGACTGTGACAGCCCACTGGGTAGATGTATGGACTCCCGCCGCAAGAACAGCAGCGGCGGCACCAGTAGCAGCATCTCGCAAACGCCAACTCTTTCCTAGGCAGGCTACGCTTTGTATCACCGCTTTCCAGAATACGCACACAGCTGAAAACCTCTTACGGCAACTGAGGAAGATCATCGCGGAATGGCTTACCCCAATTGGACTCTCCTGTGGATTTGTGGCATCGGACAACGCCAGCAATATTGTGTGTGCATTAAATATGGGCAAATTCCAGCACGTCCCATGTTTTGCACATACCTTGAATTTGGTGGTGCAGAATTTTTTAAAAAACGACAGGGGCGTGCAAGAGATGCTGTCGGTGGCCAGAAGAATTGCGGGACACTTTCGGAGTACAGGCACCACGTACAGAAGACTGGAGCACCACCAAAAACTACTGAACCTGCCCTGCCATCATCTGAAGCAAGAAGTGGTAACGAGGTGGAATTCAACCCTCTATATGCTTCAGAGGTTGGAGGAGCAGCAAAAGGCCATTCAAGCCTATACAATTGAGCACGATATAGGAGGTGGAATGCACCTGTCTCAAGTGCAGTGGAGAATGATTTCAACGTTGTGCAAGGTTCTGATGCCCTTTGAACTTGCCACACGTGAAGTCAGTTCAGACACTGCCAGCCTGAGTCAGGTCATTCCCCTCATCAGGCTTTTGCAGAAGAAGCTGGAGACATTGAAGGAGGAGCTAACACGGAGCGATTCCGCTAGGCATGTGGGACTTGTGGATGGAGCCCTTAATTCGCTTAACAAGGATTCACGGGTGGTCAATCTGTTGAAATCAGAGCACTACATTTTGGCCACCGTGCTCGATCCTAGATTTAAAGCCTACCTTGGATCTCTCTTTCCGGCAGACACAAGTCTGCTGGGGTTGAAAGACCTGCTGGTGAGAAAATTGTCAAGTCAAGCGGAACGCGACCTGTCAACATCTCCTCCTTCACATTCTCCCGCAACTGGGGGTGCGAGGAAAAGGCTCAGAATTCCGAGCCCACCCGCTGGCGGTGATGCAGGGCAGTCTGGAGCGACTGCTGATGCTGACATCTGGTCCGGACTGAAGGACCTGACAACGATTACGGACATGTCGTCTACTGTCACTGCATATGATTCTCTCACCATTGAAAGAATGGTGGAGGATTATATGAGTGACCGCATCCAAGTAGGCACGTCACACAGTCCGTACTTATACTGGCAGGAAAAAGAGGCAATTTGGAGGCCCCTGCACAAACTGGCTTTATTCTACCTAAGTTTCCCTCCCACAAGTGTGTACTCCGAAAGAGTGTTTAGTGCCGCCGCTCACCTTGTCAGCAATCGGCGTACGAGGTTACATCCAGAAAATGTGGAGAAGATGATGTTCATTAAAATGAATTATAATCAATTCCTCCGTGGAGACATTGACCAGCAGCAATTGCCTCCACAAAGTACACAGGGAGCTGAGATGGTGGATTCCAGTGGGGACGAATTGATAATCTGTGAGGAGGGGGATGTACACGGTGATATATCGGAGGATGATGATGAGGTGGACATCTTGCCTCTGTAGAGCCAGTTTGTGCAAGGAGAGATTAATTGCTTCTTTTTTGGTGGGGGTCCAAACCAACCCGTCATTTCAGTCACAGTCGTGTGGCAGACCCTGTCACTGAAATGATGGGTTGGTTAAAGTGTGCATGTCCTGTTTATACAACATAAGGGTGGGTGGGAGGGCCCAAGGACAATTCCATCTTGCACCTCTTTTTTCTTTAATTTTTCTTTGCGTCATGTGCTGTTTGGGGAGGGTTTTTTGGAAGGGACATCCTGCGTGACACTGCAGTGACACTCCTAGATGGGCCCGGTGTTTGTGTCGGCCACTAGGGTCGCTTATCTTACTCACACAGCTACCTCATTGCGCCTCTTTTTTTCTTTGCGTCATGTGCTGTTTGGGGAGGGTTTTTTGGAAGGGACATCCTGCGTGACACTGCAGTGACACTCCTAGATGGGCCCGGTGTTTGTGTCGGCCACTAGGGTCGCTTATCTTACTCACACAGCTACCTCATTGCGCCTCTTTTTTTCTTTGCGTCATGTGCTGTTTGGGCAGGGTTTTTTGGAAGGGACATCCTGCGTGACACTGCAGTGACACTCCTAGATGGGCCCGGTGTTTGTGTCGGCCACTAGGGTCGCTTATCTTACTCACACAGCTACCTCATTGCGCCTCTTTTTTTATTTGCGTCATGTGCTGTTTGGGGAGGGTTTTTTGGAAGGGACATCCTGCGTGACACTGCAGTGCCACTCCTAGATGGGCCCGGTGTTTGTGTCGGCCACTAGGGTCGCTTATCTTACTCACACAGCTACCTCATTGCGCCTCTTTTTTTCTTTGCGTCATGTGCTGTTTGGGGAGGGTTTTTTGGAAGGGACATCCTGCGTGACACTGCAGTGACACTCCTAGATGGGCCCGGTGTTTGTGTCGGCCACTAGGGTCGCTTATCTTACTCACACAGCTACCTCATTGCGCCTCTTTTTTTCTTTGCGTCATGTGCTGTTTGGGGAGGGTTTTTTGGAAGGGACATCCTGCGTGACACTGCAGTGCCACTCCTAGATGGGCCCGGTGTTTGTGTCGGCCACTAGGGTCGCTTATCTTACTCACACAGCTACCTCATTGCGCCTCTTTTTTTCTTTGCGTCATGTGCTGTTTGGGGAGGGTTTTTTGGAAGGGACATCCTGCGTGACACTGCAGTGACACTCCTAGATGGGCCCGGTGTTTGTGTCGGCCACTAGGGTCGCTTATCTTACTCACACAGCTACCTCATTGCGCCTCTTTTTTTCTTTGCGTCATGTGCTGTTTGGGGAGGGTTTTTTGGAAGGGACATCCTGCGTGACACTGCAGTGACACTCCTAGATGGGCCCGGTGTTTGTGTCGGCCACTAGGGTCGCTTAGCTTAGTCATCCAGCGACCTAGGTGCAAATTTTAGGACTAAAAATAATATTGTGAGGTGTGAGGTATTCAGAATAGACTGAAAATGAGTGTAAATAATGGTTTTTGAGGTTAATAATACTTTGGGATCAAAATGACCCCCAAATTCTATGATTTAAGCTGTTTTTTAGTGTTTTTTGAAAAAAACACCCGAATCCAAAACACACCCGAATCCGACAAAAAAAATTCGGTGAGGTTTTGCCAAAACGCGGTCGAACCCAAAACACGGCCACGGAACCGAACCCAAAACCAAAACACAAAACCCGAAAAATTTCCGGCGCTCATCTCTAGTTTTTAGCCCAAAATACTGTCTACTTTACACCCAGCGGGCAAAGCAATCAAGTAAGGCAAGGAGAAGCTTAGTGAGAGTTAAGCAGCCAGGGCTCTTGTCAGCAATCCTCTCCCATCACCTGGTGAGGTAATGAACAATTACAGTGCCGCTAGCCCTCATGATTAACCCACTTCACTCAGCATAGCAAAGCGACCTGCAGTTCACATTAAAACGGAGGGTAGTGGAATTAGACAGACGGAGAACTTAGCTTTCATTGAAAGACTTAGGGGTCTAATCATGAAGCGGTGAAAACTGTGGAGAAGTGAGCCAGTGGAGAAGTTGCCATTGGCAACCAATTAGCTGCTCTGTATAATTTTATAGTATGCAAATTATAAATGTTACTTAAAAGCTGATTGGTTCTTCTGCACTGGCTCACTTCTACACAGTTTTCACTGCTTCATGAATAGAACCCTAAGTTATTTATTCACGTTTGTTCACTCAGATGAGGAGATAGTGGTGATAGAAATCCAGGAGCTGTCACTGTAAGCACGGTAGTACCCGATCACCTCCCCTCAGCATAGTCAGCGAAGGATCAACCAACCCCCACTTTGTTCATAGACAGGACAAGTATAGTACCCGGGTCCTAGTACAAATTAGTGAAAGGCTGTTCCTCCATTTGTAACAAAAGTGTGACTGATACTGAAGGAGATACTGTTACGCTCCTAGTCAGAACTAACTGCAACCTTAAAACTAATATAACCTCCAGAGGATAGGTGAGCAAGTAATAGAACTCTATACAGGATTTCCTTAAACCACCGTACTGCTCTACAGAGGTTTAAAGGAAGCTTAACAAAAAGAAGCTAGCAAGCAACTAGGAGATAAATATATAAATTCATGTATGTGCACCAACGTATGAAGATTCAGCTGAACTGTGTTTATTCAGGGGAATTTCAGTACTGAAAAGGAATATTGTTATTTTGTATTGTTTCACGTGTCATGTAAATGTATGAGTACAATATAATAGTTCTTTAAACGTATGATATACTAACCATTATTTAGGTAATGGGAATCTGATCGAAGTGACAAAGCAACTGTGTTCCAGGTTCCAGTTTAATAAACAATTCGTTCTTGATGTTGTAAAATTTCATTGAAGTTAGTTGTGCAATAACATCTGTGGGCTTCCCAAAGTCATATAGCACGAGGGAGTTAGGTTAGTCTAAGGAACTTGTCTAACATGGATGACGTAACTGAGACATGAGCTGCATGATCATCCCCTCTTGACACTCGACGAGGCGTAGAAACCTGTGGAGTGAGAACAGAGAAAGAACGGTAAACCCATAAACCCTTTGAGAACTTACCAGGTAGACACCTCAACAGAATTCTTATTATCATTAAATACTTATATTCAAACACCATCCTATGGGAGTATTACACTATGAGCTACCTTTAATTCAGATTCAAGAAGAATTTTCAGCTTTGTGAATTAGAGGCAGTATGCACCTGTCATCAGCAGTGCTGACAGGCAACAGGCCTCCCCTATAGGTGTGTATACATGCACCAATGCAGGCTAACGGCCGATACTGACTACATTTACCCGGAGGCGGGACCGCGCATCGCCATCGCAAGTGCACACACACGGTGCGATATGCACTGTTTCCATGCGATATGGACTAAATCGCACTGTGGGTATGCAGCTTAACAGTCTGGCTCAGATGGCAGACTGATGCACCAGCACACATAAGCAGTGGGGCCCAACCTTCTCCCTTTGCTGAGCCAGTCATCTGACTTTGCTCAAAATGGTCATGTGGTGGCTCAGGAGAAACCTCATAGCTGGTATGGTCAGCAGTGGGCCTCATAGTCCCCAGTAATGCACCTGCTGCACCAATGGTAGTTATGACTCTGCCAGTGGCACACGGCTGCCATTTTAGTCAACTTTAGGGCACACATTTGTCCTGGTACCACACTTCCACACTTGGGGAGGCATAAGTAAAATCCACCACTGGTGAGAAGCCCATCCCAATCACCTCTATAGCCAATAGATTGCAAAGTACTGTGAGTACAAAGCATTAAAGCTGTACACCAGATTGGCAAAACAAATAACAGCACTAACTGTGCATATCTCAGGCATCTGAGTATTCTGGTAGTAACTTGAAAGAAGATTGTCAATTATCATCATCTCTAGGCCTACAGTAACTTCTACTGTATATAGTAAGCTGTATATTATTATAGTTAGATAGGACTTTACACTCAACTATTTATTGAATATGAGTGCAAAGCAGCTATTATAGACATTTTAAGTAATGCACAAGTTGACATAATGACAATATGAAACAAACACACTAAAGAGTTTATACCCTTGCTATTAAAGTTGCATTCATGTTAATTCTTCCACACTTCTACAAGCCCTGGCAGCAAAGTTATGCAAGCACTGTTCAAGTGTTCGCCATAGCAAGACCACCTCTGCACCTGCTAATAGCATCAGTGTATCGTCTCAGCTAAGGGGTACTGACTTTGCCACCGCTAATACCTGGGAAAATAAATAAAATAATTGACTACATATGTGCACCAATGTAGTGGTATCTGGCAACCAGATAGTATACAGTAAATCCCGTTAACAAATTATTAAAGGTTATTTCTCTGACGTCCTAAGTGGATGCTGGGGACTCCGTCAGGACCATGGGGAATAGCGGCTCCGCAGGAGACAGGGCACAAAAATAAAGCTTTAGGATCAGGTGGTGTGCACTGGCTCCTCCCCCTATGACCCTCCTCCAAGCCTCAGTTAGGTTTTTGTGCCCGTCCGAGCAGGGTGCAATCTAGGTGGCTCTCTTAAGGAGCTGCTTAGAAAAAGTTTTTAGGTTTTTTATGTTCAGTGAGTCCTGCTGGCAACAGGCTCACTGCATCGAGGGACTTAGGGGAGAGAAGTTCAACTCACCTGCGTGCAGGATGGATTGGCTTCTTAGGCTACTGGACACCATTAGCTCCAGAGGGAGTCGGAACACAGGTCTCACCCTGGGGTTCGTCCCGGAGCCGCGCCGCCGACCCCCCTTGCAGATGCTGAAGATTGAAGGTCCAGAAACCGGCGGCAGAAGGCTTTTCAGTCTTCATGAAGGTAGCGCACAGCACTGCAGCTGTGCGCCATTGTTGTCACACACTTCACACCATAGGTCACGGAGGGTGCAGGGCGCTGCTGGGGGCGCCCTGGGCAGCAATGTATAATACCTTTTATGGCTAAAAAATACATCACATATAGCCCTTGAGGCTATATGGATGTATTAAACCCATGCCAGATATCTCAAACTCCGGGAGAAAAGCCCGCCGGAATAGGGGGCGGGGCTTATTCTCATCAGCACACAGCGCCATTTTCCTGCTCAGCTCCGCTGTGAGGAAGGCTCCCAGGACTCTCCCCTGCACTGCACTACAGAAACAGGGTAAAACAGAGAGGGGGGGCACCTTTTTTGGCGATATTTGATATATTTAAGCTGCTATAAGGATACAACACTTATATAAGGTTGTTCCCATATATATTATAGCGCTTGGGTGTGTGCTGGCAAACTCTCCCTCTGTCTCCCCAAAGGGCTAGTGGGGTCCTGTCTTCGATAAGAGCATTCCCTGTGTGTCTGCTGTGTGTCGGTACGTGTGTGTCGACATGTATGAGGACGATGTTGGTGTGGAGGCAGAGCAATTGCCGATAATGGTGATGTCACCCCCCAGGGAGTCGACACCGGAGTGGATGGCTTTGTTTATGGAATTACGTGATAATGTCAGCACATTACAAAAATCAGTTGACGACATGAGACGGCCGGAAAACCAGTTGGTACCTGCCCAGGCGTCTCAGACACCGTCAGGGGCTGTAAAACGCCCTTTACCTCAGTCGGGCGACACAGACCCAGACACGGACACTGAATCTAGTGTCGACGGTGAAGAAACAAACGTATTTTCAAGTAGGGCCACACGTTATATGATCACGGCAATGAAGGAGGCTTTGCATATCTCTGATACTGCAAGTACCACAAAAAGGGGTATTATGTGGGGGGTGAAAAAACTACCTGTAGTTTTTCCTGAATCAGAGGAATTGAATGATGTATGTGATGAAGCGTGGGTTAACCCAGATAGAAAAGTGCTAATTTCAAAAAAGTTATTGGCATTATACCCTTTCCCGCCAGAGGTTAGGGCGCGCTGGGAAACACCCCCTAGGGTGGATAAGGCGCTCACATGCTTATCAAAACAAGTGGCGTTACCGTCTCCTGATACGGCCGCCCTCAAGGATCCAGCTGATAGGAGGCTGGAAACTACCCTAAAAAGTATATACACACATACTGGTGTTATACTGCGACCAGCCATCGCCTCAGCCTGGATGTGCAGTGCTGGGGTGGTCTGGTCGGATTCCCTGACTGAAAATATTGATACCCTGGATAAGGGACAGTATTTTATTGACTATAGAGCAATTAAAGGATGCTTTTCTTTATATGCGAGATGCTCAGAGGGATATTTGCACTCTGGCATCGAGAGTAAATGCGATGTCCATATCTGCCAGAAGAAGTTTATGGACGCGACAGTGGTCAGGTGATGCGGATTCTAAACGACATATGGAAGTATTGCCGTATAAAGGGGAGGAATTATTTGGCGTCGGTCTATCGGATCTGGTGGCCACGGCAACTGCCGGAAAATCCACCTTTTTACCTCAGACCCCCTCCCAACAGAAAAAGACACCGTCTTTTCAGCCGCAGTCCTTTCGGTCCTATAAGAACAAGCGGGCAAAAGGACAGTCATATCTGCCCCGGGGCAGAGGAAGGGGTAAGAGAGGACAGCAAGCTGCCCCTGCCCAGGAACAGAAGCCCTCCCAGGGTTCTGCAAAGCCCTCAGCATGACGCTGGGGCTTTACAAGCGGACTCAGGAGCAGTGGGGGGTCGACTCAAGAATTTCAGCGCACAGTGGGCTTGCTCACAGGTGGACCCCTGGATCCTGCAGGTAGTATCTCAGGGTTACAGGTTGGAATTCGAGAAGTCTCCCCCTCGCCGGTTCCTAAAGTCTGCTTTGCCAACGTCTCCCTCAGACAGGGCGACGGTATTGGAAGCCATTCACAAGCTGTTTTCTCAGCAGGTGATAGTCAAGGTACCCCTCCTACAACAAGGAAAAGGGTATTACTCCACGCTATTTGTGGTACCGAAGCCGGACGGCTCGGTAAGACCTATTCTAAATCTGAAATCTTTGAATCTGTACATACAGAAATTCAAATTCAAGATGGAGTCACTCAGAGCAGTGATAGCGAATCTGGAAGAAGGGGACTTTATGGTGTCCCTGGACATAAAGGATGCTTACCTGCATGTCCCAATTTGCCCTTCACATCAAGGGTACCTCAGGTTCGTGGTGCAAAACTGTCATTATCAGTTTCAGACGCTGCCGTTTGGATTGTCCACGGCACCTCGGGTCTTTACCAAGGTAATGGCCGAAATGATGATTCTTCTTCGAAGAAGAGGCGTATTAATTATCCCTTACTTGGACGATCTCCTGATAAGGGCAAGGTCCAGAGAACAGCTGGAGGATGGAGTAGCACTAACCCAATTAGTGCTGCAACAACACGGGTGGATTCTGAATTTTCCAAAATTTCAGTTGACACCGACAACACGTCTGCTGTTCCTGGGAATGATTCTGGACACGGTTCAGAAAAAGGTGTTTCTTCCGGAGGAGAAAGCCAAGGAGTTATCCAAACTTGTCAGGAACCTCCTAAAACCAGGAAAAGTGTCTGTGCATCAATGCACAAGAGTCCTGGGAAAGATGGTGGCTTCTTACGAAGCGATTCCATTCGGCAGATTCCACGCACGAACTTTTCAGTGGGATCTGTTGGACAAATGGTCCGGATCGCATCTGCAGATGCACCAGCGGATAACCTTATCACCACGGACAAGGGTGTCTCTTCTGTGGTGGTTGCAGAGTGCTCATCTGTTAGAGGGCCGCAGATTCGGCATACAGGACTGGGTCCTGGTGACCACGGATGCCAGTCTGAGAGGCTGGGGAGCGGTCACACAGGGAAGAAACTTCCAGGGAGTATGGTCAAGCCTGGAGATGTCTTTTCACATAAACATACTGGAGCTAAGAGCGATTTACAATGCTCTAAGTCTGGCAAAACCCCTGCTTCAAGGTCAGCCGGTGTTGATCCAGTCGGACAACATAACGGCAGTCGCCCACGTAAACAGACAGGGCGGCACAAGAAGCAGGACAGCAATGGCAGAAGCTGCAAGGATTCTTCGCTGGGCGGAAGATCATGTGATAGCACTGTCAGCAGTGTTCATTCCGGGAGTGGACAACTGGGAAGCAGACTTCCTCAGCAGACACGATCTACACCCGGGAGAGTGGGGACTTCATCCAGAAGTCTTCCACATGATTGTGAACCGTTGGGAAAAACCAAAGGTGGATATGATGGCGTCCCGCCTCAACAAAAAACTGGACAGGTATTGCGCCAGGTCAAGAGACCCTCAGGCAATAGCTGTGGACGCTCTGGTAACACCGTGGGTGTTCCAGTCAGTGTATGTGTTCCCTCCTCTGCCTCTCATACCAAAGTACTGAGAATTATACGGCAAAGGGGAGTAAGAACGATACTCGTGGCTCCGGATTTGCCAAGAAGAACTTGGTACCCGGAACTTCAAGAGATGCTCACGGAGGATCCGTGGCCTCTACCTCTAAGACGGGACCTGCTTCAGCAGGGACCGTGTCTATTCCAAGACTTACCGCGGCTGCGTTTGACGGCATGGCGGTTGAACGCCGAATTCTAAGGGAAAAAGGCATTCCGGAAGAGGTCATTCCTACACTGGTAAAAGCCAGGAAGGAGGTGACTGCACAACATTATCACCGCATTTGAAAAAAATATGTTGCGTGGTGTGAGGCCAGGAAGGCCCCCACGGAGGAATTTCAATTGGGTCGATTCCTACATTTCCTGCAAACAGGATTGTCTATGGGCCTCAAATTGGGGTCCATTAAGGTTCAAATTTCGGCCCTGTCGATTTTCTTCCAGAAAGAATTGGCTTCAGTTCCTGAAGTCCAGACTTTTGTAAAAGGAGTACTACATATACAGCCCCCGGTTGTGCCCCCAGTGGCTCCGTGGGACCTTAATGTAGTTTTGGATTTTCTCAAATCCCATTGGTTTGAGCCACTCAAATCGGCGGATTTGAAATATCTTACATGGAAAGTAACCATGCTACTGGCCCTGGCTTCAGCCAGGAGAGTGTCAGAATTGGCGGCTTTATCCTATAAAAGCCCATATCTGATTTTCCATTCGGACAGGGCAGAACTGCGGACGCGTCCTCATTTTCTGCCTAAGGTGGTGTCAGCGTTTCACCTGAACCAGCCTATTGTGGTGCCTGCGGCTACTAGCGATTTGGAGGATTCCAAGTTGTTGGACGTGGTCCGGGCATTGAAAATATATATTTCAAGAACTGCTGGAGTCAGAAAGTCTGACTCGCTGTTTATATTGTATGCACCCAACAAGCTGGGTGCTCCTGCTTCTAAGCAGACGATTGCTCGTTGGATTTGTAGCACAATTCAACTTGCACATTCTGTGGCAGGCCTGCCACAGCCTAAATCTGTCAAGGCCCATTCCACAAGGAAAGTGGGCTCATCCTGGGCGGCTGCCCGGGGGGTCTCGGCATTACAACTCTGCCGAGCAGCTACGTGGTCGGGGGAGAACACGTTTGTAAAATTCTACAAATTTGATACCCTGGCTAAAGAGGACCTGGAGTTCTCTCATTCGGTGCTGCAGAGTCATCCGCACTCTCCCGCCCGTTTGGGAGCTTTGGTATAATCCCCATGGTCCTGACGGAGTCCCCAGCATCCACTTAGGACGTCAGAGAAAATAAGATTTTACTTACCGATAAATCTATTTCTCGTAGTCCGTAGTGGATGCTGGGCGCCCATCCCAAGTGCGGATTGTCTGCAATACTTGTACATAGTTATTGTTACAAAAAAATCGGGTTGTTATTGTTGTGAGCCGTCTGTTCAGAGGCTCCTACGTTTGTCATACTGTTAACTGGGTTCAGATCACAAGTTGTACGGTGTGATTGGTGTGGCTGGTATGAGTCTTACCCGGGATTCATTATCCTTCCTTATTGTGTACGCTCGTCCGGGCACAGTATCCTAACTGAGGCTTGGAGGAGGGTCATAGGGGGAGGAGCCAGTGCACACCACCTGATCCTAAAGCTTTATTTTTGTGCCCTGTCTCCTGCGGAGCCGCTATTCCCCATGGTCCTGACGGAGTCCCCAGCATCCACTACGGACTACGAGAAATAGATTTATCGGTAAGTAAAATCTTATTTTTGTTTTGGAACTTAAATAGAAATTATTTATGTGGAAATAACACATACTGTTCAGTGGTAGGGCTAGGACAGGAAAGTTTACTGACTTGTGAAAAATGACTCTGTTATAGTGTAATAAATCTCTTTAGGAAATGTATAACTTCTTACATATTCAGTATTATCCTGGTTTGCACAGTGTTTCTAATTTATGAGATGTGGAATTATACAGTGCAAGTTGCCAGAGTTCCTGCTGTATAAACATTTGGGTGCAATAAATGTCATTGCAAGTGTTTAATATTCTTGAAACTAATGTATTGAGTTAAGATTGTTTGTATATATCACATTAATGTTTTTAGATGTATTGTGCTACTGGTTCTGTCCGTAATTTGGCCCTCATTCCGAGTTGATCGCTAGCTGCCGTTGTTCGCTGTGTAGCGATAAGTAAAAAAAATGGCAAAACTGCGCATGCGTATGCACCGCAATGCGCATGCGCGGTGTATGGGTACAAAGAGCATCGTGCTTTTGCACAGGTTCTAGCGAAGCTTTCAGTCGCACAGCCGATCGCAAGGAGATTGACAGAAAGTGGGAGTTTCTGGGTGTCAACTGACCGTTTTCTGGGAGTGGTTGGAAAAACGCAGGTGTGGCCGGGCATTTGCTGGGCGGGTATCTGACGTCATTACCGTGTCATTCGTCGCAGCAATCATCGCACAGAATAAGTAACTACAGGGCTGGTCTTGTTTTGCACAAAATGTGTTTGCAGCCGCTCTGCTGCACAGGCGTTCGCACTCCTGCAAAGCGAAAATACACTCCCCCGTGAGCGGCAACTATGCATTTGCACGGCTGCTAAAAGTAGCTAGTGAGCGATCAATTCGGAATGAGGGCCTTTGTGCGGACCCGCTACACCTCCGGATTGCGGTGAAGTGGGTCCAGATTGCCTGAATGTATGAAGCAGTCTTTTGCCGAAAAGGGAGAATATTAACTCACCCGCTTGGCGAAATTCCCTTTCCCTCTGTCAGCTTGTGACTGGCGCTTGCAGAACTTCTGAGCATGCGCCAGTCATCTCCCAGCAGCACCCACGGCTTAATAAAAAAACTAAAACTTTTGTTCTTTTTTGTTCCATTGTGAGCACAATCCCTGGCTGTTGGAATCGACAGCAAGGGACAGTGCTGTGTGGTATGGGAACGACAGCTGCAGCTATCAAAAGCGATAGCTGCAATTGTCGGAATGGCCAGTGCCAATGACCGACCATTTATATATTTACCTGCTCATCGGCGCACTATCTTGAAAATAGGCACATCGATAATGATGGGGGTGTAGAGCATCCCTATCATTTTTGATCACTTCCCTGCATTATTACATAATGTGTCCAGTTACCGATTTTGCCCCTATCGACCCTTCATACATCTCCTCCATATTATCTGCCGTAAATAAAGAAATTTCAATTTGAAAAAGGGACTTGATCATTGTGTTTGGGGATGACCCTCTTTACCTCTCTGGTGGAACACAAGGAAAAGAAAAAACAAAATAACTCCTATCGGGGTATTATCCAGTGTTATTAATTCTGCCACAGATCGTCTACATGGAGCCAGCTTCTTAGATTTCTGCTACTCTTTGTCACTGATACATTGGGAGTGTTGTTATGTTCAAGCACCATGCTCTCTGTCTGAAAAGCAGAACAAGTTGCCCCTACTGTACCTCTGGATTTTTAAAGTAAAAGGAAGTAACATCCATGGAGCCCGACCGCCGGCATACTGAAGACCACCCATCCATGGAGATACCAATTCTGAGTGGTGAAGTGGGGATCATCTATGGCACTCTCAGAGCTTGTGTTAACCCTGGTTAGATGTAAATAAGTAAATAAAGTGGCATGGCATCGTTGATATAATCCTTAAATAGTGGTTTGTCGGTATAAACAAAGTAGATTTTAAAAATCTGAGGTGGTGGGGAATTGTAACTGTGGAAACTTCACTACCACAATAAACCGGCAACATGAAAATTTGGAGGCTGTAATGTCTGCACATGGTATGTTCATTGTTTTATTTTCAATCAGTTAAATTGAACAAACAAATTGTACAATAAATTATGCATAAATATGCCACATTTAATTTTGTACATTGAGGTTCTGTCTCACCTACATATTCAGGGAAACATGCAATGTGATCATGGTTGGCTAAACTTTTCCATAACATATACTGTATATATATATATACTTTTTCAAAATATACAAATCGTGACATTGCAAACATCTCATGCACAAGGGTGCTTACAGGGATACACATCTCAAACATATAGTGGTTGGCACAGCGGCGGATCCTACCTTTTAGGTAGGGGGTGTGCCGCTACCCATGCCAGTGAGTAGAGTCCCGTGCCCCAGCTCCTGTACAATGGAACTGACAGGCACCGGGTCCTGTCGCATTCGCTCAAGTGGCGGCCTAAGTTCGCATGCGCAACCACCGGCTTCTATGGACTGTATCGGCTGCAGCCCATAGAAGCTGGATTGGACTGAAGATCAGGCAGGGAGTGGCTTCCTACAGGAAGCCGGCTCTCTGCTAATCGCAGTCCGGTCAACCAGTCCTGGATGGAGGAAACACCTCTCAATGGAAATTTAATAAAAGTCCAAATGTGTCAGCAGTTTAGTGGAGTCAGAGTACTACAATCTCAGTGTATTTACTTTACTTTTGTTTCAACAGTGCAGGACAGGTTGAGTACCCAAAATTCCGAAATTCTAAATTTTTGGAAACTTGAAAGAGATTGTGATACCTTTGCTTTCTGATGGTTCAGTGTACACAAACTGTGTTTCATGCACAAAATTAATAAACATATGGTATAAAATTACCATCAGGCTGTTCCTAATGTGTATATGAAATATACAAACATTTTGACTTGAGTCCCATCCCCAAGATATCTTATGTTATTTATATAGCATATCTGGACTCCCCCCCCAAAAAAACTCCTGCGTGTGCCCCTGATTACTGTGTGTGGTGTAAAGAGGGCATTAGGTATAATGTGTAAGGAGCATTATTGTATGATGCATAATGTGAAAGGGGCATTACAATGTGTGGCATAATGTGTAAGACACGTTCTGGTGTGTGATATAATGTGTAAGGGGCATTATGGTGTGTGCCATAATGTGTAAGGGGCATTACAATGTGTGGCATAATGTGTAAGAGGCATTCTGGTGTGTGGTATAATGTGTAAGGAGCATTATGGTGTGTGCCATAATGTTTAAGGGGCATTATGAAGTGTGCCATATTGTGTAAGGGGCATTATGGTGTGTTGAATAAAGTATAAGGGGCATTACGGTGTATTGCATAAAGTATAAGGGGCATTACTATTAGGAGGAAAAATGCCATACTAATGTAAGGGGCATGAATTAGCTATGAAAATATAGTGCTATGGATTGTTGAGGGAGGGGGTCCCAAACCGGTATCTCGCATAGGTCCTCATGAGGTCGAAATCCGGCTCTGTGTCCAGTCGATCCCAGACAATTCCCAATCAATGAGTGAAGAGCTCAGCAAATGTGGCCGCTCAGTCCAGGGATGGAAGTCATATTATACCCTCCTACAAGATGTACACCCAACAGTGACCAATGCAACCAGTTAGATACTTGAGAGATCTTTATACATTTATTAAAAATGTATTTTCCCAATAAAACATTTTTTCAATAATTGTTTTATTCCCAATCACTGTTTACATAAACTAATATTAAGGTGAGTTCACACTTTTACTGCTGTTGTAAATCTGCTACTCTCTGTTTTGCTCTACTAGTAGGACGAAAGTTCCTGACAGAGGTAGCTTACAGTACTGGGGGTGCAAACTCCAGATGCCCAATGTGTTTTGTCATTGCAGACTTCATTAGGGGTGTAACAATGGCCCTCATTCCGAGTTGATTGCACGTAGCAACTTTTTGCTGCTCGTGCGATCAACTAGACACCACCTATGGGGGAGTGTATTTTAGCATAGCAGGGCTGCGATCGCTTGTGCAGCCCTGCTATGCTAAAAAAGTTTCCTGCAAAACAAGACCAGGGTAAGACTTACTTACCCAGTGCGACGGATCCAGCGACGAAGGTCCCGGGACTGACGTCAGACATCCGCCCTCCAAACGCCTGGACACGCCTGCGTTCACCTCACCACGCCTGTAAAACGGTCAGTTGATACCCGGAACGCCTCCCGTCTGTCAGTCTTCTTGCGATCGCCGTTGCGATCACTTTATAAGCTGGCGCCGTCGCTGCCCGATGACAGCCATCGCCGGGCAACAGCACAAGTGTGCATTGTGGGCGCCGCGCACGCAGTCCTGACCCGTTCGCACCGAAGTGATGAACCGCTGCGTGCGAATGGGTTGGAATAACCCCCAATAGTGGGTAGTATGATGCAAATTCCAGCACTTTTTATAAAACACCATAAGGTAAATCAAATGAGTGGCCCCATACCAATAAAATAAAGTGATAAAGCTTATCTGAAATCTCAGAATTACTTCACATGTGATTCTTCACAAACCAATTCTTCTTTAATAAAGCTCATAAAAAGACGAAAGAAACAAAACATTCTGTTTGAGTAAACACAATTACCAAAGTAGTGGAATCACAAATACACTTTGTAAATAATAATGTAGCATATCTCACAGTAAATAGGAAGACATCAGGTAATTATACGCGTTTTATACTAGTGCATAAACAATGGTTACAGTCAGACTTCCTCAGGGGCATGAGGATATTGTTATATATAATCCTCTAGATTGTAAGTTTGCGAGCAGGGCCTTCCTACCGCTATGTCTGTCTTTGCCCTGTTTTGTTCTATAACTGTTGTTCTAATTGTAAAGCGCAACGGAATATGCTGCGCTATATAAGAAACTGCTAATAAATAAATAATATAAGTGGACACTGTAATTGAAGGCAAAAGTTAGAAAATGGGGGGTCATTCCGAGTTGATCGTAGCCCTGCAAAATTTTGCAGGGCTCTGAACATGTCCATAGACATGCGGCGGGACGCCCAGCACAGGGCTATCCCGCCCCGCATGTAAGTCCGGACCGTGCGGGGGGTGGCCCGCAGCGGCTGCGTGTGACGCCACGCAGCTGCTGCGGCCCACCCCCCGCACTGTCCGGCCACGCCTGCGACGGACGGACCACGCCCACAAAACAGGGGCCCAACACCGCCATTCTGCCTCCCCCCCCCGCCCGTCAACCGCCTCTGCCTGTCAATCAGGCAGAGGCGATCGTAACACCGTCGGGCATGTGCCATCACACTGTGGCCTGGCGCATGAGCAGTTCTGACCCGATCGTGCCGCTGCGATAAACTGCAGCGTGCGATTGGGTCAGAATGACCCCCATGGTTCAGTATCAGGTGTAAAAGTCACTGTTTAATATAATCCTATAATACTGTAGACCAGTGATTTTCAACCTTTTTTTACTCGCGGCACACCAAACAATATTTTAAAATTGCCAAGGCACACCATCAGTAAAAAAAAAATCCACACATACATTTGCCTACACAGAAAAAACAATCACATTGCTCCCCACATAAATCATGTTGCTCCCTACATAAATCCTATTGCTCCCCACATAAATCAATCACATTGCTCCCCACATAAATCCATAAATCCTTATTCTCCCCACATAAATCCTATTGCACCCCACAGGAGAAATAACATAACAAATATTAGCCCCTACCGGTCAGCTGTCCTCCGTGTCCCTCAGTGGCGGGGGTTATTCATAGTGGAGTTCTTCGAATACTGAGCAGCGGGTGTTCGGGTATGTGTGGATGTGGGTGTGCAAAGAAAGCTGTGTATGCAGGCAGGAACTGGAAGATGCATATTGCAGGCGGGTGGGCTGGCTGGGTGGTGAGACGCGGCAGCCGTGACCTATGATATCACACCACTGCGTCTTCAAGGCATAGGTCACGGCCGGAGCACGACTGATCCTTTAAGAAGAGCCTGGGCCAACAGTTCACTCTGAAGGTGCAGGAAGCTGCTCTGGCTCCGCGGCACACCTTGCAACTGGTCGCGGCACACTAGTGTGCCACGGCACACTGGTTGAAAATGGCTGCTGTAGACAGTTTGTATATTTCACCTCTTTGAGATGTTAGTTAATTTTATTATTGTTTCCCACTTCACTTACTGTATTACCTCCGATGTATCTGTACTACATGTACTGTACAGGTAATTGAAATGGCCACATAGTGGGTTATTGCCTTCAACATTTACCTTGTATGCTATCTGCCTCCTCTGTGACAAGCTGGAGCACACATGTGGTTAAGGTATCTGTGCCCTCTTCTCTATTCCTCACAAAACATTCCTAGCATCACTGCAGACATTTTTTTTAGTGGAGCTGGTGCTGCCATAATCCCTCTTCGAGAACTTCATGCACCTCTATAGGTTAGAAACATGGCATCATACACATGATACACAGAGATAAATATAGCACAGATATGAATCAGGGTAATTACCAGCTAGAGCTATACTGCAATGCACCTCTCAAATGCCTGACCATGCCTCATCCACCCTGTCTTGCCATGCCTCATCCACCCTGTCTTGCCATGCCTCATCCACCCTGCCTGGTCATGCCTCATCCACCCTGCCTGGCCATGCCTCATCCACCCTGCCTGGCCATGCCTCATCCACCCTGTCTGGCCATGCCTCATCCACCATGCCTGGCCTGGCCATGCCTCATCCACCCTGCCTGGCCATGCCTCATCTACCCTGCCTGGCCATGCCTCATCCACCCTGCCTGGCCACACCTCATCTGCCCTGCCTGGCCATGCCTCTTCCGCCCTGCCTGGCCATGCCTCATCCAACCATTTGCAATTCTAAATGAGGTGAAATAGAGTTCAGAGAAGCTCATATACTAGGTATGATTTAGAGTGTGTCAGGTCTGTGTCTGTTCCCGGAGGGGGCACTAGTGGATCAGTGGTGGTGCAGTGGAGGAAACGAGGAGGCTGCAATAAGTTCCTGCACATGTGCGCAATGATGTTTTATTGAAGGCACACAGAGAATATAATAATCACTGGAGCAAAATGGCAAATACAGCAGAATCTCAGCGTGGAAGCTGACAGTCTTTAGTTAAACAATCACATACAATGGATTGGGCTGGAAACCAATAACAACTGGTGATTAACGGTCGGCCTGGAAGTCGATGGCAACTAGAGTCAATACTTTGATGGTAAGTAATACAACCGATGATCGGCCTGGAAACCGATGATGATTTGTAACGGAATAATACAGGCAATTGGTAACTCCGTTAATCGGCCTGGAAACCGATAGCAATTTGTAATAAGATCACACAGTCAGTTAGAAATGCACAATAACCACAGAGCCGGGCTAAGCTAGTAGACAGTTGGTACTTTTAAGTTGGTTGCTTTAGTGCTGGATGGATAGCACAGTGCTGATGCAGAATAACAACACACAGGTGAGTGTGGAAAGGCAGCACCTGGAGAGAGTCTCTTACTGCAATTAGAAGTGGTAGCAGACTGTGGAAGGAGCTGTAGCAGAGCTGGATGGCTGGTGACTGTAGTTCCATGGAGGAGCTGACACTAGGAAGTCTCAGGAGACAGGAACTGGAGCCAGGAGATGCTATGCACTGGATGCGAGGCAATGAGACTGAGCCGATGTTCTGGCTTTATACCTCTTGGTCAGCAGGCATTGAATGATTGAGTCATGTGTGCAGACACAGCGCAGGATTGGATGTTTCAGGTCAGCTGACCGCAAGTGTCATGGTGGTGCCCATGCATCACAGATGGTGGGAACACAGCGGGGTACACGGCAGATGGAATTGAGGGGTGCACAGCGGTAATGGGTTCTGTGCACCGCAGACAGAGTACTCATGCAGCACCAAGCTGGGGACATGACCTCCAGTGGCCTGCACACTAGCGTGCTGGTAAGTGAGATACCGCTGAACGCTGATTCCTGACAGTACCCCCCCTTTTATGAGGCTTGGAAGGAAAAAGTCTGTGAAAAGCTTGAACTAACCGTGGAGCATGTAAATCAGTGGCGTTCACCCAACTCCTCTCTTCAGGACCATATCCGGACCAGTCAATCAGATACTACAGATGACCATACAGACAACGGAAATTCAAACGCCCGGATGAGTTTGATCCTTTGAAGCCGCTGAAAGAACTTTTTGAAAACGGTTAAGAATCAACGGTCTAAGGAGAGAAATATGAAATGAGTTGGGAATTTTTAAGTATGGAGGCAATTTCAACTTGTAGGCCACGGAGTTGATGACACACTCGACTGGAAACGGACCAATGAACCGTGGAGCGAACTTCATTGTAGGAACTCTGAGATGGAGATTACGGGTAGATAACTAGACTTTATCACCTGGTTTTAAACTAGGGAACTGCTTGCCTTTTCCAATCAACGAAGACCTTGTAGTGTCAAGATACTTTCTTGAGAGAAAGATTAATTTTTTTCCAAACCTGGGAGAACTGCTGAAGAACTGAAGTAGCAGCAAGCACATTGAGAGCTGGAAGATATTGGAAATCTGGGATGTTGACTGTAAACTGCAAAGAAAGTAGTAGTATTGGTTGCTGTATGATAACGGAAGTTATGAGCAAATTCTGCCAAAGGTAATAAATCTACCCAGTCATTCTGTGACAAAGAAATATAGAGTCTTAAAAAGGTGTCAAGCTCCTGGTTTACTCTCTCTGTCTGCACATTCGTTTGAGGATGATATGCTATAGAGAACTTGAGTTTGACTTACAACGCAGAGCATAAAGCCCTCCAGAATCTTGCCACAAATTGAACTCCACGGTCATATATAATTTCAGTTGGAAGTCCATGTAACCTAAAGATTTCACATAAGAATATTTGCGCAAGCTTTGAAGCAGAAGGCACGCCAATGAGTGGAACAAAATGGGCCATCTTTGAGAAGCTGTCGACCACTACCCAGATGGTATCATACCCTTTTGGAGGGAGGTAAATCCGAAATAAAATGCATCAACGGGTGAGACCAGGGACGACTTGGTATAGAATTTGGCAACAGATGACCAGCAGGAGACTGACAAGGAACTTTGTGCTGGGAACACTTGAGACATGTAATGAGGCTACCAGTAGGATTGAGACAAAAACTTATAAGTCTTTAGGACCCCACGATATCCAGTGAACTTGGAAGTATGAGCCCAAGACAGATGATTTGGACAGAGCTCAGGGGAAACAAACATCTTGCCAGTAAGTGGAACAGGAGACACTTGAGTTTATGCAAAGACTACAGGGTTGAGAACTGGGTGAGAGACTTGGGGGTAAATTTACTAAGCTCCCGATTTTGACCGAGATGCCGTTTTTTCATCAAAGTGTCATCTCGGTAATTTACTGAGCAATAATCACGGCAGTGATGAGGGCATTCGTAATATTTTGAAGTCCAAGAAAAAAATCACGAATGAATACACCATCGGTCAAAACGCGGCTGTTTAAGTATGAATCTCGGTCATTTACTAAGAAGTGCACAGCAAAAAAAAAACAAACACTGCCGTGAAAAATTACAACTCGTAAAAAAGTGCTAAAAAAAAACAGACCTACTTTTTTTTCCCGTGATTGGATAGGCATGCAGGGATCCATGAGATCCGTGCATGTATATCAGTGGGAAGGGGTGGGAAAGTTGTTATTTTATTAAAAAAAATTGCGTGGGGTCCCCCCTCCTAAGCATAACCAGCCTCGGGCTCTTTGAGCCGATCCTGGTTGCAGAAATATGGGGAAAAAATTGACAGGGGTTCCCCCATATTTAAGCAACCAGCATCGGGCTCTGCGCCTGGTCCTGGTTCCAAAAATACGGGGGACAAAAAGAGTAGGGGTCCCCCGTATTTTTAAAACCAGCACCGGGCTCCACTAGCTGGACAGATAATGCCACAGCCGGGGGTCACTTTTATATAGTGCCCTGCGGCCGTGGCATCAAAAATCCAACTAGTCACTCCTGGCCGGGGTACCCTGGGGGAGTGGGGACCCCTTCAATCAAGGGGTCCCCCCCCCAGCCACCCAAGGGCCAGGGGTGAAGCCCGAGGCTGTCCCCCCCCCATCCAATGGGCTGCGGATGGGGAGGCTGATAGTCTTTGTTGTAAAAGAAAAGATATTGTTTTTAGTAGCAGTACTACAAGTCCCAGCAAGCCTCCCCCGCATGCTGGTACTTGGAGAACCACAAGTACCAGCATGCGGCGGAAAAACGGGCCCGCTGGTACCTGTAGTACTACTACTAAAAAAATACCCAAAAAAAGACAAGACACACACACCGTGAAAGTATAATTTTATTACATACATACACACATACATACATGCTTACCTTATGTTCCCACGCAGGTCGGTCCTCTTCTCCAGTAGAATCCAAGGGGTACCTGTTGAAGAAATTATACTCACGAGATCCAGGGGCCCAGGGTCCTCGGAGAAATCCTTTGTAATCCACGTACTTGAAAAAAAAAAAAAAAACGCTTACCCGAGCCACGCACTAAAAGGGGACCCATGTTTGCACATGGATCCCCTTTTCCCGACTGCCAGAAAACCCACTCTGACTGATGTCTAAGTGGGTTTCCTCAGCCAATCAGGGAGCGCCACGTTGTAGCACTCTCCTGATCGGCTGTGTGCTCCTGTCCTAACTGACAGGCGGCACACGGCAGTGTTACAATGTAGCGCCTATGCGCTACATTGTAACCAATGCTGGGAACTTTCTTGCTCAGCGGTGACGTCACTTTAGGTCAACCGCAGGGCAGAAAGTTCCCATCATTGGTTACAATGTAGCGCATAGGCGCTACATTGTAACACTGCCGTGTGCTGCCTGTCAGTGAGGACAGGAGCACACAGCTGATCAGGAGAGTGCTACAACGTGGCGCTCCCTGATTGGCTGAAGAAACCCACTTAGACAGAAGTCAAAGTGGGTTTCTGGCATTCGTGGAAAGGTGACCCATGTGCAAACATGGGTCCCCTTTCAGTTCGTGGTCGGGACACCGTTTTTTTTTTTTTTCAAGTACGTGGATTACCCCTGGATTTCCCGAGGAGCCTGGACCCCTGGATCTCGTGAGTATAATTTCTTCAACAGGTACCCCTTGGATTCTACTGGAGAAGAGGACCGACCTGCGTGGGAACTTAAGGTAAGTATGTATGTATGTGTGTATGTATGTAATAAAATTATACTTTCACGGTGTGTGTGTCTTGTCTTTTTTTGGGTATTTTTTTAGTAGTAGTACTACAGGTACCAGCGGGCCCGTTTTTCCGTCGCATGCTGGTACTTGTGGTTCTCCAAGTACCAGCATGCGGGGGAGGCTTGCTGGGCCTTGTAGTACTGCTACTAAAAACAATATCTTTTCTTTTACAACAAAGGCTATCAGCCTCCCCATCCGCAGCCCATTGGAAGGGGGGGACAGCCTCGGGCTTCACCCCTGGCCCTTGGGTGGCTGGGGGGGGGGACCCCTTGATTGAAGGGGTCCCCACTCGCCCAGGGTACCCCGGCCAGGAGTGACTAGTTGGATTTTTGATGCCACGGCCGCAGGGCACTATATAAAAGTGACCCCCGGCTGTGGCATTATCTGTCCAGCTAGTGGAGCCCGGTGCTGGTTTTAAAAATACGGGGGACCCCTACTCTTTTTGTCCCCCGTATTTTTGGAACCAGGACCAGGCGCAGAGCCCGATGCTGGTTGCTTAAATATGGGGGAACCCCTGTCAATTTTTTTCCCATATTTCGGCAACCAGGATCGGCTCAAAGAGCCCGAGGCTGGTTATGCTTAGGAGGGGGGACCCCACGCAATTTTTTTTTAAAATTTTACAGTGTTTAATTAAAAAAAAAAAAAAAATAGAACCCCAGCACGGAACACACAGATCCGGCCGAGATTAATTGTAAAAAAGTCGGCAGTGTTTTGCTAATCACTGCCGTAAAAAACACAAAAAAAACACGAATGACATCGACATCGGAAGAAAAGAAAAACCAGAATACGACAGCTTAGTAAATCCATCGTAACAAATTCAAAAAGTTGCAGTTTTACACTTTCGATGTCATTCGTGATTGAACTTTGACCTTTTTTCGGAAATTACGAATGTTAGTAAATGTACCCCTTGGTCTGAAGATTCTTCACTGGAACTCATAGAGTGTGATAAAGCATCCGCTTTAACATTCTGAGAGCCAGGACAGAACTGCAACTTGAAATTAAAATGAGAGAAGAATAAAGCCCACGTTGCTTGTCATGGATTTAGACACTGCGCTGCCTTTAAGTAAAGAAGGTTCTTATGGTCGGTATAGATGGTGATGGGAAACGTTGCGTCCTCCAAAAGATACCTCCATTCTTCAAGGGCCAGTTTAATTGCCAGGAGCTCCTGGTCACCGATGGAGTAGTTAATCTCAGTAGGTAGAAATCTACAGGAGAAAAACCAACAAGGGTGAGTCTTACCATCGGCACCAGTTTGAGACAACACTGCGCAAATGCCAACTGTTAAGGTGTCCACCTCCAGATCGGAGGCTCTGTTGACATTTGGTTGCTTTAACACAAAGCTGAAACAAAAGCTTGTCTCATTTTTTGAAAAGCAAACAGCGCTTCTTCAGACCATTAGGAGGATTTGCTCCTTTCCGTGTGAGGCAAGTAATTGGGGCTATCAATGTATAAAATCCTTTGATGAACTTTCTATAATAGTTGGCAAAGCCAATGAAACGCTGAACAAACTTGAGTGTAGTGGGAAGAGACCAGTTCTCTATTGCTTCCAGTTTGACTGGATCCATTTGAAGATCTGAACCGGAAATGCTATACCCTATCGAAGGGCATTGATGAAGCTTCAAAGGTACACTTAGATAATTTTCCATAAAGATGATTCTGTCGAAGAACCTCTTTTACCTGTTGGGAAGTCAAATCTCGGGAAAAAATCAGTATCTCATCTAGATAGACTATCACATAATTGTACAGAACATCTCGAAATATATCATTGACAAAGTTCTGGAACACAGCTGGGGCATTACTTAATCCGAAGGGCATCACGAGATATTCATAGTGGCCATCGCGGGTGTTGAAAGTGGTCTTTCACTCATCGCCACTTCATATTCTGATGAGATTGTATGCCCCACGGAGATCCAGTTTGGTAAAGATACTGCCACCTTTGACTCTGTCAAACATTCCTGTAATTAGCGGCAAAGGGTAGCTGTTCTTAATGGTAATATCATTTAATCCTTGATAATCAATGCGGGGGCGTAATCCTCCGTCTTTTTTTAACAAAGAAAAACCCCGCCCCCGCTGGTGATGAAGAAGGATGGATAAAGCCTTTCTGTAGGCTCGCTTTTATATACTCACTCATGGCTTGAGTCTCAGGAATGGAGAGAGGATACGTGCATCCTCTAGGCGGCTTTCTCCCCGGGATGAGATCAATGGGACAATCCCACTCCCAATACGGAGGCAGAACATCAGTGGCCATTTCACTGAAGACGTCAGCAAAGTCTTTGTAGGCCTCGGGAAGATCAGACTGGAACTTTAACCCTGAAGATCTCACAGGATGGACTTGATTCAGGCAGGAGTGGAAACATGAGGAACTCCATGCGGTGAGCTGTAACATAGACCAGTCAATTTGTGGATTGTGCAACTGAAGCTAGGACATACCCAGCACAATCTCATAAGTGGCTTTAGGGATGACCAGGAATTCTATGAGCTTAGAATGAAGAAAGCCTACTCCCAGGACCATTGGCTTAGTTTGCTGAACAATGGAGCCCTCAGCAATACGACTGCCGTTCACGGCAGTGAGGTAGAATGGATGAGACAGCTTTGACACTGGGAGATGAATTTTGTCAACTGCAGCCTGCGTAATAAAGTTGCCAGCAGCACCGCAGTCCACTAGAGCAGAAAAAGACTGTAGGCCACTCTGTGTTTCCAAGGTAACCGGCAGGATGAGATCTCGGGAAGAAGGAGCTTTGGTTGAAGTTCCTAACTCGACTCCTCCTTTATAAGTTAGGACCTGGTGTTTACCGAATGAGTAGGACAGGAACTAATCAAGTGACCGCCAGCAGCACAATATAAACACAGTCTTTCCCATAACCTTCTTGACCGCTCCTCAGGGGTTAAACGGGACCTATTCACTTGCATAGGCTCCTCAGAAGTGGTAGACTGGGACTGTACTTGAGGCATAACTCGATGCTTGCGAGAGTCACTTCGGGAGCGTTCACTGGTACAAGTCCAATTTTACACATAAAGAAATCAAAGCTTCCAGTTGCTATGGGAGATCTCGGGTAGTGAACTCATCTCTAATACGATCGGATAGTCCATGCCAGAATGCAGCAACCAATGCCTAATTATTACACTGTACCTCTGATGCCAATGTCTGGAACTGGATGACATATTGTCCCATGGTACGTGTTCCCTGGCGAATCTGGAGGATGTCTGAGGAAGCAGATGTTGTATGCTCAGGTTCATCAAAGATGCGCGGAATGCAGCACCAAACTCTGTATAGTTGGTTAAGAGAGAATCTGCTCGCTCCCATAACAGGGAGACCCAATTCAAGGCAGGACCAGTCAGGAGAGACACATTGTATGCAACCTTTGCTCTGGGTGTCGTGAAGTTGTGCTGCAGCAGTTCAAAGTGGACTTCGCACTGATTCAAAAATACACGACACATCTTGGGGTTGCCATCAAATTTACTTGGCGTAGGAAGATTGAGGTGAGATACAGGAACGGTAGCAACTGGAGAAACTGAAGCTGTCGTACTGGAAGCTGAAATTGGAGCTGGAGAGACAGAACTTGGAAAGGACTGTTGTAGAGTGTCCAGTCAGGAAGACATCCCTTGCAGGAACTGTATGATTTGTTGTTGTGCAGCCTCTTGACCATCGAATTGTGACACCAAACTTTGAAGGGCCCTGCCCCCACACTCTGACCGTCGTCCGAGTCCATGGGCCTCGAACAAACTGTCAGGTCTGTGTCTATTCCCGGAAGGGGACACTAGTGGGTCAGTGGTGGAGGAAACGAGGAGGCTGCAATAAGTTCCTGCGCATGTGAGCAATGATGTTTTATTGAAAGCACACAGAGAATATAATAATCACTGGAGCAAAATGGCAAATACAGCAGAATCTCAGCGTGGAAGCTGACAGAGTCTTTAGTTAAACAACCAATACTGAATCTAGCGCTCTGTCACTCCAATCAATATGCTGCCAGTAACATAGGGCTACTCACCCCTATTAGATTAAAAAATCAAACAAGCAACAAAGAAAACTAATGTTACAGCGCATATGGATTAGAATTTATAAGGGTCTTTTTATTAAAACACATATATATATATAAAATATGCAATTTATACCACCGGCCGGTCAATATACCTTTACAATGATTATTTCACATATAAACTAGATGTAGCATATATTGTAACAAGTTACTCTATATCCACTTAGAATTTCTTAACAACACCTATTGTAATGGTTAAAATATAATTTATCCAATATTTACTGAGGCTGAATGATACACACAATGTTCTTTTCTGTGGGGCTATATCACAGTCACTTCGATGAAGAAATGATGAAATAAAGTTATTCCTCACATGGAATGCGGGTATATGCGCTTTATATAGCCACAGCCTATAAATAATGTGAGCCAATGCTCCCTCTAAAAGCGTGTCTGGCCAGACATTTATGCAGTGCGGTCTCACCACTCCTGTGTATGGATTATTTCACCCGGAATGTCCTCCCCGGCTGCTGGTGCTTTCAACCTTTTATCATGCAGTCATCTCTGGGGGATCATAAGAAAAGGTGAAGAATTCCAACTACAACCTGCTGGAGTGTATGTGTTAGTTGTCGAGACCTCCGGATAGTGGTATATATAGCAATTTAAATGAGTAGTTGACGCGTTTCCCCGCCTCCCTCCGGGTTCAGCGGCTTCATCAGAATGCTGATGAAGCCGCTGAACCCGGAGGGAGGCGGGGAAACGCGTCAACTACTCATTTAAATTGCTATATATACCACTATCCGGAGGTCTCGACAACTAACACATACACTCCAGCAGGTTGTAGTTAAATTATATTTTAACCATTACAATAGGTGTTGTTAAGAAATTCTAAGTGGATATAGAGTAACTTGTTACAATATATGCTACATCTAGTTTATATGTGAAATAATCTGTCACAACTGAGGGCCTGAGCTGACGGGAGGCAGCCTCAGTTGTAGGGGCTGAGATGTACCGGAACCTGGGAGGTTGTATCAGACCCCTGGACATGTAAGTAACATGAATAATAACTGCCCGAAGGCGTGACCACGACAACTTGGATAAAAGTCAATGATGTTTATTATGACAACTCCGCAACACAGCAGCAGTAAATGAAAACATAAAAGTCAGCAAAGAATAAATGCAGTTCCTGGGTACTACAGGATGGCAGGAGCCACAGGGCACTGGTAGTGTGAGATAGTTCTTATGATCTTCTAGATGGAAAGTCCTTACCAGGCCCGACTGTAGCAATGGAGATAACCCAGGATTGTGCCAGCTGGTGTTCCAGGAAAAGCTGGGTTGCTGAAGATAAAACAGCTGCTGTGGATACTGGCTGGAACCAGACTGTTGTTAGCACGGAGTGGATACTGGCTGGAACCAGTTAAATAATAAATGAACTTGGGAGCGATGAAATATGAACTGAAATGTAGAACTTGAGAGCGGAGAAATAATAATACCGGTGGAGAGTGGTAAAGTGTAGAAAGGACACCGGCCCTTTAAGGGAAGCTGTACTCTGCTGGAAGCTGAGCTGGAAGCAGGTAATATTGTAGCTGGAAACAGATGGATCCACAATGGATTGGAGAGTCAGGCTACACCGCAGGTGGAATGCTGGTGCGGGTCTCTATGGTGGAAGTCTTGAGACAGGAGCTGGAACCTGGAAGACAATCACAGGAGAGAGACAAACAGGAACTAGGTTTGACAACCAAAGCACTGACGCCTTCCTTGCTCAGGCACAGTGTATTTATACCTGCAGCAAGGAAGGGATTGGCTAGGCAATTATGCAGATTATCAATACTGAGAACAGATTGGTGGAAATGATCAGCTGACAGAATCCAAGATGGCTGCGCCCATGCAGACACTTGGAGGGAAGTTTGGTTTGTAATCCATGTGGTAATGAAAACAGTAATGGCGGCGCCGGCCACCGGAGACAGGAGGCGCCAGGCTGACAGATGCACATCCAACCACGCGGACACAGCGGAGGCCGCGGCTGACGTAATCGCCACTCAGACACTCTGCATGCAGAAGTTCAGGGACGGCGGCGGAGGCCGCGAGAGACGCCATGCCAGGTGTAATATGGCGTTTACTGTGACAGCGTCCCAGAGTGACAGGAGAGGATACAGGAATGTACACATCAGGATAACAGATGGGATCCGGTCCTGGAGCGCTGAGCCAGCCTTAGGAGGCATCTGATGGGTAAGAAATGGCGTCCAGATACCCGGATCGTGACAGCACCCCCCCCTTTAGGAGTGGCCCCAGGACACTTCTTTGGCTTTTGAGGAAACTTGGAATGGAATCTCCGGACCAAGGCAGGAGCATGGACATCAGAAGCATTGGTCCATGAACGTTCCTCAGGACCATAACCCTTCCAGTCAATAAGATATTGTAGTTGACCGTAACGGTGACGTGAGTCCAGGATCTTGGCCACTTCATACTCAACGCCTCGTTGAGTTTGGACTTTCGGAGTTGGAGGAAGTGAGGAATGAAACCGATTCAAGATCAGCGGTTTCAACAGGGAAACATGGAATGTCCTGGGTATTTTTAAGAAGGGAGGCAACTGGAGTCTGTAAGCAACAGGATTGATGACTTGTTCAATCTTGAAAGGACCGATATAGCGAGGTGCAAACTTCATACTGGGAACTCTTAACCTCAAATTCTTCGTGGATAACCATACCCGATCACCCACCTTGAGAGCAGGAACTGCTCGACGCTTCTTATCCGCAAACTTCATGTACCTGAACGATGCCTTGAGCAGAGCTGATCGTACGCTCTTCCAGATATTGGCAAACTGATGCAAGGTGATATCCACTGCGGGAACAGAAGTTGCTGGAAGCGGTTGGAACTCAGGGACTTTAGGGTGGAATCCAAAGTTAGTGAAGAATGGTGTTGAAGCAGATGAAGAATGATACTGGTTGTTATGACAGAACTCGGCCCAGGGAAGTAATTGAACCCAGTCATCTTGAGAGGAGGACACATAGATGCGGAGGAAGGCCTCCAAGTCCTGATTCACCCTCTCGGTTTGACCATTGGTCTGAGGATGGTAAGCCGTGGAAAACTTTAGCTTGACTTGGAGGACTTGACATAAACTTCGCCAGAATTTGGCTGTGAATTGAACTCCTCGATCTGAGATAATTTCTTCAGGAAGACCGTGGAGTCGGAAGATCTCTTGTATGAATACTTGAGCCAACTTGGAAGCTGACGGAAGACCGGTGAGAGGAATGAAGTGTGCCATCTTGGTGAACCGGTCAACTACCACCCAGATGGTATTGAACTTGTTGCACATGGGTAAGTCTGTAATGAAATCCATCGACAAGTGGGTCCATGGTCGACGGGGAACGGATAGTGGAACCAGTTGCCCCGCAGGCGACTGGCGGGATACTTTATGTTGGGCACACTTTGGGCAAGATGCAATAAACTCCAAGACGTCCTTTTTCAGAGTTGGCCACCAATAGGACCTAGAGATAAACTCCAGGGTTTTTTGGATACCTGTATGTCCGGCAAAACGGGAAGCATGGGCCCAATGCATGAGCTTCTTCCTTAGCATCGGCTTCACAAAACTTTTCCCTGATGGGGGCGTAGAGTCCATCCCTACCGAGGAGAATGCCAACGGATTTATAATAGGATGCTTGTCTGAAGACTCTGACTCATTTTCTTGCTCCCATGAGCGGGAAAGGGCATCGGCCTTGCGATTCTGAGAGCCCGGACAGAACTGGAGTTTAAAGTCGAACCTGGAAAAGAAAAGTGCCCATCTGGCCTGACGAGGGTTGAGACATTGTGCGCCCTTCAGGTATAAAAGGTTCTTGTGGTCTGTAAGTATGGTGAATGAATGAGAAGCTCCCTCCAACAGATACCTCCACTCTTCTAGAGCGAGCTTGATGGCTAGCAACTCCTGGTCGCCAATGGCATAGTTGCGCTCAGCTGGGGAGAACTTCCGGGAGAAGAAACTGCAAGGGTGTAAATGGCCATCTTTAGCCCTCTGAGATAACACCGCTCCTACTCCAACGGAGGAGGCATCCACCTCTAAGATGAAAGGAGAGTCGATGTCAGGCTGTTTCAGAACAGGCGCAGAGATGAACCTTTGTTTTAAAAGATGAAATGCTTGCATGGCTTCTTCAGACCACTTGGATGGGTTAGCACCCTTCTTAGTGAAAGCAGTAATAGGCGCCACAATGGTGGAAAAGTCTCGTATAAACTTTCGGTAATAGTTGGCGAACCCTAAGAACCTCTGGACCCCTTTGAGGGTTAAGGGTACCGGCCAATTTTGGATTGCTTGTAGTTTCTCAGGATCCATCTCTAGTCCGGAACCGGACACAATGTACCCTAGAAACGGAATGGACTTGACTTCAAAGATGCATTTTTCTAATTTGCAATAGAGATGATTGACACGGAGACGGGACAGAACCTCTTTAACCCAAAAACGATGTTCCTCTAAATCGTTGGCAAAAATGAGGATATCGTCTAGATAGACCACGACATGACGGTATAGAATGTCTCTGAAGATCTCATTGACAAAATGCTGGAAGACAGCTGGAGCATTGCTCAATCCGAAGGGCATGACGAGGTACTCATAATGTCCGTCACGGGTGTTAAAGGCGGTCTTCCACTCGTCACCCTCACGGATCCGGATGAGATTGTATGCACCTCGCAAGTCCAGCTTTGTAAAGAGGTAGCTCCGCTAACTCTGTCAAAGAGCTCAGTAATCAGGGGTAAAGGATAACGGTTCTTGATGGTAATGTCGTTCAAACCTCTGTAGTCGATGCACGGCCGCAGACCACCATCTTTCTTTTTTACAAAAAAGAAGCCTGCGCCGGCTGGAGAAGAAGAAGGTCGAATGAACCCCTTTGCTAGGTTCTCTTTAATATATTCCTCCATAGAATGCGTCTCAGGCAGAGACAACGGATAAGTTCGGCCTCGAGGTGGAACCTTCCCTGGAACGAGATCAATCGGACAGTCCCATTCTCTATGAGGAGGAAGGATATCAGCAGAAGCTTTACTGAACACATCCGTGAAATCTTGATATGGAGGAGGTGGAACATCAGACGACCTGGGGGAGGAAGAACAGACAGGCAATACTTTAAACAAACATGTCTCAGCACAGGAGGAACCCCATGCCAGGATTTGCGTAGTCGTCCAATCAATTGTAGGATTGTGAAGACGGAGCCATGGAAGGCCCAGGACCACAGGATGTGTGGCTCTTGGAATCACTAGAAAAGAAATAAGTTCGGAATGAAGAACTCCCACTCTCAGACGAACTGGTAGAGTCCTTAAAGAAATAACTGCATCAAAAATTTTGCTGCCATCCACGGCAGTTAAAGAAATGGACGAAGGAAGTCTCTCGGTGGGTAGGGACCACCGTTTAACATAGGCTTCGGTAATAAAGTTCCCAGCTGCTCCGGAATCAAGGAGGGCAATGACGTTCCGATAACGTTGAGCAACTTGAAGCGAGACTGGGAGATTACAATCTTGAGGAGATGGAGAGGAGATCATTACTCCTAGCCGGCCCTCTCCTTGGCGAGCTAGGATTTGGAGTTTCCCGGACGTTTGGGACAGGCATTAATGGTGTGAGACGGAGCTGCACAATAGAGACAGAGAAACTCGGAGAGACGTCTTCGGCGCTCAGCAGGAGTTAAACGGGAACGGCCAAGTTGCATGGGCTCATCTTTAGATGGTGACAGTTGACGAGGAGGAGGAGCAGAAGATTTTGGAGCAGATGATCTTCCACGCTCAGTTGCTCTCTCTCTGAAACGTAAATCAACTTTCGTGCAGAGTGAGATTAGCTCATCTAACTTAGAAGGTAAGTCTCTGGTAGCTAACTCATCTTTAATACGCTCAGATAAGCCATGCCAGAATGCAGCATACAGGGCATCGTCGTTCCATGCCAGTTCGGATGCCAGGATCTGGAACTGTATCAGATATTGTCCTACAGTACGTGACCCCTGGCGTAAACGGAGAATCTCGGATGAAGCTGAGGTTACCCGGCCTGGCTCGTCGAAGATGCGCCTGAATGTTGACACGAAGACAGTGTAGGAAGATAGCAGGGTGTCGGACCTCTCCCATAACGGTGATGCCCAATCAAGGGCTGAGCCACTGAGAAGAGAAATAATGTAGGCAATTTTTGTACGGTCACTGGGAAAATTGCCAGGTTGTAGCTCAAACTGAATCTCACACTGGTTGAGAAATCCCCTGCAGAATCTTGGAGATCCGTCAAATTTTGCTGGCATTGGAAGATGAAGACGTGGAGCAGAAATGGGTAAGGTGGGTGGGGTTATAGCTGGAGTCACTGTGGTTGACGCACCAGACGCGCCTGATCCACGGAGAGTTGTCTGAATCCCATCCAGCCGAGTAGAGAGATCCTGGAGACAGCGGATGATGTGGCCCTGTGCAGCCTCCTGATGTTCTAGTCGGGCTGCCAGTTCTTGCATCGGCCTGGCCGCTTGAGCCTGGTCTCCGGCTGGATTCATTAGGTCAGTGCTTACTGTCACAACTGAGGGCCTGAGCTGACGGGAGGCAGCCTCAGTTGTAGGGGCTGAGATGTACCGGAACCTGGGAGGTTGTATCAGACCCCTGGACATGTAAGTAACATGAATAATAACTGCCCGAAGGCGTGACCACGACAACTTGGATAAAAGTCAATGATGTTTATTATGACAACTCCGCAACACAGCAGCAGTAAATGAAAACATAAAAGTCAGCAAAGAATAAATGCAGTTCCTGGGTACTACAGGATGGCAGGAGCCACAGGGCACTGGTAGTGTGAGATAGTTCTTATGATCTTCTAGATGGAAAGTCCTTACCAGGCCCGACTGTAGCAATGGAGATAACCCAGGATTGTGCCAGCTGGTGTTCCAGGAAAAGCTGGGTTGCTGAAGATAAAACAGCTGCTGTGGATACTGGCTGGAACCAGACTGTTGTTAGCACGGAGTGGATACTGGCTGGAACCAGTTAAATAATAAATGAACTTGGGAGCGATGAAATATGAACTGAAATGTAGAACTTGAGAGCGGAGAAATAATAATACCGGTGGAGAGTGGTAAAGTGTAGAAAGGACACCGGCCCTTTAAGGGAAGCTGTACTCTGCTGGAAGCTGAGCTGGAAGCAGGTAATATTGTAGCTGGAAACAGATGGATCCACAATGGATTGGAGAGTCAGGCTACACCGCAGGTGGAATGCTGGTGCGGGTCTCTATGGTGGAAGTCTTGAGACAGGAGCTGGAACCTGGAAGACAATCACAGGAGAGAGACAAACAGGAACTAGGTTTGACAACCAAAGCACTGACGCCTTCCTTGCTCAGGCACAGTGTATTTATACCTGCAGCAAGGAAGGGATTGGCTAGGCAATTATGCAGATTATCAATACTGAGAACAGATTGGTGGAAATGATCAGCTGACAGAATCCAAGATGGCTGCGCCCATGCAGACACTTGGAGGGAAGTTTGGTTTGTAATCCATGTGGTAATGAAAACAGTAATGGCGGCGCCGGCCACCGGAGACAGGAGGCGCCAGGCTGACAGATGCACATCCAACCACGCGGACACAGCGGAGGCCGCGGCTGACGTAATCGCCACTCAGACACTCTGCATGCAGAAGTTCAGGGACGGCGGCGGAGGCCGCGGGAGACGCCATGCCAGGTGTAATATGGCGTTTACTGTGACAGCGTCCCAGAGTGACAGGAGAGGATACAGGAATGTACACATCAGGATAACAGATGGGATCCGGTCCTGGAGCGCTGAGCCAGCCTTAGGAGGCATCTGATGGGTAAGAAATGGCGTCCAGATACCCGGATCGTGACATAATCATTGTAAAGGTATATTGACCGGCCGGTGGTATAAATTGCATATTTTATATATATATGTGTTTTAATAAAAAGACCCTTATAAATTCTAATCCATATGCGCTGTAACATTAGTTTTCTTTAGTTAAACAGTCACATACAATGGATTGGTCTAGAAACCAATAACAACTGGTGATTAACGATGGTCGGCCTGGAAGCCGAAGGCAACTAAAGTCAATACTTTGATGGTAAGTAATACAACCGATGATCGGCCTGGAAACCGATGACGATTTGTAACGGAATAATACAGGCAATTGGTAACTCCGGTAATCGGCCTGGAAACCGATAGCAATTTGTAATAAGATCACACAGTCAGTTAAAAATGCACAATAACCACATAGCCAGGCTAGGCTATTAGCAGTAGACAGTTGGTACTTTTAAGCTGATTGCTTTAGTGCTGGATGGATAGCACAGTGTTGATGCAGAGTAACAACACACAGGTGAGTGTGGAAAGGCAGCACCTGGAGAGAGTCTCTTACTGCAATTAGAAGTGGTAGCAGACTGTGGAAGGAGCTGTAGCAGAGCTGGATGGCTGGTGCCTGTAGTTCCACGGAGGAGCTGACACTAGTAAAGTCTCAGGAGACAGGAACTGGAGCCAGGAGACGCTATGCACTGGATGTGACGCGTTGTTCAAGGCAATGAGACTGAGCCGCTGTTCTGGCTTGATACCCCTTGGTCAGCAGGCATTGGATGCTTAAGTCATGTGTGTAGACACAGCACAGGATTGGATGTTTCAGGTCAGCTGACCGCAAGTGTCATGGCGGCACCCATGTAGTACAGATGGCGGGAACACAGCAGGGTACACACCAAATGGTATTCAGGGGTGCACAGCAATAATGGGTTCTGTGCACCGTGGACAGAGTAGTCATGCAGCATCAAGCTGGGGACGTGACCTACGGAGGCCCGCACACTAGCGTGCTGGTAAATGAGATACCGCTGAACGCTGATTCCTGACAGAGTCTAGGACAGTGATTTTCAACCTTTTTTTACTCGCGGCACACCAAACAATATTTTAAAATTGCCAAGGCACACCATCAGTAAAAAAAAAATCCACACATACATTTGCCTACACAGAAAAAACAATCACATTGCTCCCCACATAAATCATGTTGCTCCCTACATAAATCCTATTGCTCCCCACATAAATCAATCACATTGCTCCCCACATAAATCCATAAATCCTTATTCTCCCCACATAAATCCTATTGCACCCCACAGGAGAAATAACATAACACGACTGATCCTTTAAGAAGAGCCTGGGCCAACAGTTCACTCTGAAGGTGCAGGAAGCTGCTCTGGCTCCGCGGAACACCTTGCAACTGGTCGCGGCACACTAGTGTGCCACGGCACACTGGTTGAAAATGCCTGGTCTAGGAGGTAAAATTTTATGAAAAATCAGAATCTAATTTTAGTCTCATAGCTTTAGCAGTTCCACTACTAAGTGACAATAGACAGGCTGGTCTACAAGTTCTTTTATATGAAAACATTATTATTAGAGATGAGCGGGTTCGGTTCGCAGAGAACCGAACCATACCGAACTTCACCATTCGACTCCGGATCTGAGAGAGGCTCGGGTTTTCCCACCTGACTCGGAAACCAGAACGAGGCAAAACGTCATCATTCCGCTGTCGGATTCTCATGGGGTTTGGATTCCATATAAGGAGCCGCGCGTACCCGCCATGTTCTAATGCTAGGCGGAGTCACAGCGGTGGGCAGGGTCAGCAGCAAGTGCAGGTAGACATACGATGCCCTGTGACAACACTAGCTGCACTACAGTATAGGGAGGTGGCCAGCGGTAGCAGCAGACACAGGTCCTGCCAGCACACAGGCGATACCCTCCGCACATGGACACTGCAGGTGGATGGACACGGCACCTCTCCCGGTAACGCCACTGACACCCATGCCGGGGACCCCTCCCTCATACAACTCCATATCACTGCCTGCCGTACGCACCACCCACTCACCACTGTTGATCACATGGAGCTCCTGCCACTGCAGCCTTCAGCCGCACCACGCTCCACTCCGGAAACAAAACAGTAGGAGGCGGCAGGTGGACGGTCGCTGCACCACACCAGGCGCCTTACACACACCCCACGCCGGGAAGCCCTCCATCATACATCCCACGGTCTACTGTACACAGCCAGCGAGGGGGTCATGCGAACAGGCAGGCGGCGAGGAACATGGTCAGCGGGACGCCGCACGGACCACCCTCTCCCCAAACCCCACTGCTGCTCAGACGGATATCCCATCCATTGCGTCATGTGCTGTTTGGGGAGGGTTTTTTGGAAGGGACATCCTGCGTGACACTGCAGTGACACTCCTAGATGGGCCCGGTGTTTGTGTCGGCCACTAGGGTCGCTTATCTTACTCACACAGCTACCTCATTGCGCCTCTTTTTTTCTTTGCGTCATGTGCTGTTTGGGGAGGGTTTTTTGGAAGGGACATCCTGCGTGACACTGCAGTGACACTCCTAGATGGGCCCGGTGTTTGTGTCGGCCACTAGGGTCGCTTATCTTACTCACACAGCTACCTCATTGCGCCTCTTTTTTTCTTTGCGTCATGTGCTGTTTGGGGAGGGTTTTTTGGAAGGGACATCCTGCGTGACACTGCAGTGACACTCCTAGATGGGCCCGGTGTTTGTGTCGGCCACTAGGGTCGCTTAGCTTAGTCATCCAGCGACCTAGGTGCAAATTTTAGGACTAAAAATAATATTGTGAGGTGTGAGGTATTCAGAATAGACTGAAAATGAGTGTAAATTATGGTTTTTGAGGTTAATAATACTTTGGGATCAAAATGACCCCCAAATTCTATGATTTAAGCTGTTTTTTAGTGTTTTTTGAAAAAAACACCCGAATCCAAAACACACCCGAATCCGACAAAAAAAATTTGGGTGCAATAAATGTCATTGCAAGTGTTTAATATTCTTGAAACTAATGTATTGAGTTAAGATTGTTTGTATATATCACATTAATGTTTTTAGATGTATTGTGCTACTGGTTCTGTCCGTAATTTGGCCCTCATTCCGAGTTGATCGCTAGCTGCCGTTGTTCGCTGTGTAGCGATAAGTAAAAAAAATGGCAAAACTGCGCATGCGTATGCACCGCAATGCGCATGCGCGGTGTATGGGTACAAAGAGCATCGTGCTTTTGCACAGGTTCTAGCGAAGCTTTCAGTCGCACAGCCGATCGCAAGGAGATAGACAGAAAGTGGGAGTTTCTGGGTGTCAACTGACCGTTTTCTGGGAGTGGTTGGAAAAACGCAGGTGTGGCCGGGCATTTGCTGGGCGGGTATCTGACGTCATTACCGTGTCATTCGTCGCAGCAATCATCGCACAGAATAAGTAACTACAGGGCTGGTCTTGTTTTGCACAAAATGTGTTTGCAGCCGCTCTGCTGCACAGGCGTTCGCACTCCTGCAAAGCGAAAATACACTCCCCCGTGAGCGGCAACTATGCGTTTGCACGGCTGCTAAAAGTAGCTAGTGAGCGATCAATTCGGAATGAGGGCCTTTGTGCGGACCCGCTACACCTCCGGATTGCGGTGAAGTGGGTCCAGATTGCCTGAATGTATGAAGCAGTCTTTTGCCGAAAAGGGAGAATATTAACTCACCCGCTTGGCGAAATTCCCTTTCCCTCTGTCAGCTTGTGACTGGCGCTTGCAGAACTTCTGAGCATGCGCCAGTCATCTCCCAGCAGCACCCACGGCTTAATAAAAAAACTAAAAACTTTTGTTCTTTTTTGTTCCATTGTGAGCACAATCCCTGGCTGTTGGAATCGACAGCAAGGGACAGTGCTGTGTGGTATGAAAGAAATTTCAATTTGAAAAAGGGACTTGATCATTGTGTTTGGGGATGACCCTCTTTACCTCTCTGGTGGAACACAAGGAAAAGAAAAAACAAAATAACTCCTATCGGGGTATTATCCAGTGTTATTAATTCTGCCACAGATCGTCTACATGGAGCCAGCTTCTTAGATTTCTGCTACTCTTTGTCACTGATACATTGGGAGTGTTGTTATGTTCAAGCACCATGCTCTCTGTCTGAAAAGCAGAACAAGTTGCCCCTACTGTACCTCTGGATTTTTAAAGTAAAAGGAAGTAACATCCATGGAGCCCGACCGCCGGCATACTGAAGACCACCCATCCATGGAGATACCAATTCTGAGTGGTGAAGTGGGGATCATCTATGGCACTCTCAGAGCTTGTGTTAACCCTGGTTAGATGTAAATAAGTAAATAAAGTGGCATGGCATCGTTGATATAATCCTTAAATAGTGGTTTGTCGGTATAAACAAAGTAGATTTTAAAAATCTGAGGTGGTGGGGAATTGTAACTGTGGAAACTTCACTACCACAATAAACCGGCAACATAAAAATTTGGAGGCTGTAATGTCTGCACATGGTATGTTCATTGTTTTATTTTCAATCAGTTAAATTGAACAAACAAATTGTACAATAAATTATGCATAAATATGCCACATTTAATTTTGTACATTGAGGTTCTGTCTCACCTACATATTCAGGGAAACATGCAATGTGATCATGGTTGGCTAAACTTTTCCATAACATATACTGTATATATATATATACTTTTTCAAAATATACAAATCGTGACATTGCAAACATCTCATGCACAAGGGTGCTTACAGGGATACACATCTCAAACATATAGTGGTTGGCACAGCGGCGGATCCTACCTTTTAGGTAGGGGGTGTGCCGCTACCCATGCCAGTGAGTAGAGTCCCGTGCCCCAGCTCCTGTACAATGGAACTGACAGGCACCGGGTCCTGTCGCATTCGCTCAAGTGGCGGCCTAAGTTCGCATGCGCAACCACCGGCTTCTATGGACTGTATCGGCTGCAGCCCATAGAAGCTGGATTGGACTGAAGATCAGGCAGGGAGTGGCTTCCTACAGGAAGCCGGCTCTCTGCTAATCGCAGTCCGGTCAACCAGTCCTGGATGGAGGAAACACCTCTCAATGGAAATTTAATAAAAGTCCAAATGTGTCAGCAGTTTAGTGGAGTCAGAGTACTACAATCTCAGTGTATTTACTTTACTTTTGTTTCAACAGTGCAGGACAGGTTGAGTACCCAAAATTCCGAAATTCTAAATTTTTGGAAACTTGAAAGAGATTGTGATACCTTTGCTTTCTGATGGTTCAGTGTACACAAACTGTGTTTCATGCACAAAATTAATAAACATATGGTATAAAATTACCATCAGGCTGTTCCTAATGTGTATATGAAATATACAAACATTTTGACTTGAGTCCCATCCCCAAGATATCTTATGTTATTTATATAGCATATCTGGACTCCCCCCCAAAAAAACTCCTGCGTGTGCCCCTGATTACTGTGTGTGGTGTAAAGAGGGCATTAGGTATAATGTGTAAGGAGCATTATTGTATGATGCATAATGTGAAAGGGGCATTACAATGTGTGGCATAATGTGTAAGACACGTTCTGGTGTGTGATATAATGTGTAAGGGGCATTATGGTGTGTGCCATAATGTGTAAGGGGCATTACAATGTGTGGCATAATGTGTAAGAGGCATTCTGGTGTGTGGTATAATGTGTAAGGAGCATTATGGTGTGTGCCATAATGTTTAAGGGGCATTATGAAGTGTGCCATATTGTGTAAGGGGCATTATGGTGTGTTGAATAAAGTATAAGGGGCATTACGGTGTATTGCATAAAGTATAAGGGGCATTACTATTAGGAGGAAAAATGCCATACTAATGTAAGGGGCATGAATTAGCTATGAAAATATAGTGCTATGGATTGTTGAGGGAGGGGGTCCCAAACCGGTATCTCGCATAGGTCCTCATGAGGTCGAAATCCGGCTCTGTGTCCAGTCGATCCCAGACAATTCCCAATCAATGAGTGAAGAGCTCAGCAAATGTGGCCGCTCAGTCCAGGGATGGAAGTCATATTATACCCTCCTACAAGATGTACACCCAACAGTGACCAATGCAACCAGTTAGATACTTGAGAGATCTTTATACATTTATTAAAAATGTATTTTCCCAATAAAACATTTTTTCAATAATTGTTTTATTCCCAATCACTGTTTACATAAACTAATATTAAGGTGAGTTCACACTTTTACTGCTGTTGTACATCTGCTACTCTCTGTTTTGCTCTACTAGTAGGACGAAAGTTCCTGACAGAGGTAGCTTACAGTACTGGGGGTGCAAACTCCAGATGCCCAATGTGTTTTGTCATTGCAGACTTCATTAGGGGTGTAACAATGGCCCTCATTCCGAGTTGATTGCACGTAGCAACTTTTTGCTGCTCGTGCGATCAACTAGACACCACCTATGGGGGAGTGTATTTTAGCATAGCAGGGCTGCGATCGCTTGTGCAGCCCTGCTATGCTAAAAAAGTTTCCTGCAAAACAAGACCAGGGTAAGACTTACTTACCCAGTGCGACGGATCCAGCGACGAAGGTCCCGGGACTGACGTCAGACATCCGCCCTCCAAACGCCTGGACACGCCTGCGTTCACCTCACCACGCCTGTAAAACGGTCAGTTGATGCCCCGGAACGCCTCCCGTCTGTCAGTCTTCTTGCGATCGCCGTTGCGATCACTTTATAAGCTGGCGCCGTCGCTGCCCGATGACAGCCATCGCCGGGCAACGGCACAAGTGTGCATTGTGGGCGCCGCGCACGCAGTCCTGACCCGTTCGCACCGAAGTGATGAACCGCTGCGTGCGAATGGGTTGGAATAACCCCCAATAGTGGGTAGTATGATGCAAATTCCAGCACTTTTTATAAAACACCATAAGGTAAATCAAATGAGTGGCCCCATACCAATAAAATAAAGTGATAAAGCTTATCTGAAATCTCAGAATTACTTCACATGTGATTCTTCACAAACCAATTCTTCTTTAATAAAGCTCATAAAAAGACGAAAGAAACAAAACATTCTGTTTGAGTAAACACAATTACCAAAGTAGTGGAATCACAAATACACTTTGTAAATAATAATGTAGCATATCTCACAGTAAATAGGAAGACATCAGGTAATTATACGCGTTTTATACTAGTGCATAAACAATGGTTACAGTCAGACTTCCTCAGGGGCATGAGGATATTGTTTCATATAATCCTCTAGATTGTAAGTTTGCGAGCAGGGCCTTCCTACCGCTATGTCTGTCTTTGCCCTGTTTTGTTCTATAACTGTTGTTCTAATTGTAAAGCGCAACGGAATATGCTGCGCTATATAAGAAACTGCTAATAAATAAATAATATAAGTGGACACTGTAATTGAAGGCAAAAGTTAGAAAATGGGGGGTCATTCCGAGTTGATCGTAGCCCTGCAAAATTTTGCAGGGCTCTGAACATGTCCATAGACATGCGGGGGGACGCCCAGCACAGGGCTATCCCGCCCCGCATGTAAGTCCGGACCGTGCGGGGGGGTGGCCTGCAGCGGCTGCGTGTGACGCCACGCAGCTGCTGCGGCCCACCCCCCGCACTGTCCGGCCACGCCTGCGACGGACGGACCACGCCCACAAAACAGGGGCCCAACACCGCCATTCTGCCTCCCCCCCCCGCCCGTCAACCGCCTCTGCCTGTCAATCAGGCAGAGGCGATCGTAACACCGTCGGGCATGTGCCATCACACTGTGGCCTGGCGCATAAGCAGTTCTGACCCGATCATGCCGCTGCGATAAACTGCAGCGTGCGATTGGGTCAGAATGACCCCCATGGTTCAGTATCAGGTGTAAAAGTCACTGTTTAATATAATCCTATAATACTGTAGACCAGTGATTTTCAACCTTTTTTTACTCGCGGCACACCAAACAATATTTTAAAATTGCCAAGGCACACCATCAGTAAAAAAAAAATCCACACATACATTTGCCTACACAGAAAAAACAATCACAATGCTCCCCACATAAATCATGTTGCTCCCTACATAAATCCTATTGCTCCCCACATAAATCAATCACATTGCTCCCCACATAAATCCATAAATCCTTATTCTCCCCACATAAATCCTATTGCACCCCACAGGAGAAATAACATAACAAATATTAGCCCCTACCGGTCAGCTGTCCTCCGTGTCCCTCAGTGGCGGGGGTTATTCATAGTGGAGTTCTTCGAATACTGAGCAGCGGGTGTTCGGGTATGTGTGGATGTGGGTGTGCAAAGAAAGCTGTGTATGCAGGCAGGAACTGGAAGATGCATATTGCAGGCGGGTGGGCTGGCTGGGTGGTGAGACGCGGCAGCCGTGACCTATGATATCACACCACTGCGTCTTCAAGGCATAGGTCACGGCCGGAGCACGACTGATCCTTTAAGAAGAGCCTGGGCCAACAGTTCACTCTGAAGGTGCAGGAAGCTGCTCTGGCTCCGCGGCACACCTTGCAACTGGTCGCGGCACACTAGTGTGCCACGGCACACTGGTTGAAAATGGCTGCTGTAGACAGTTTGTATATTTCACCTCTTTGAGATGTTAGTTAATTTTATTATTGTTTCCCACTTCACTTACTGTATTACCTCCGATGTATCTGTACTAGAGATGAGCGCCTGAAATTTTTCGGGGTTTTGTGTTTTGGTTTTGGGTTCGGTTCCGCGGCCGTGTTTTGGGTTCGAACGCGTTTTGGCAAAACCTCACCGAATTTTTTTTGTCGGATTCGGGTGTGTTTTGGATTCGGGTGTTTTTTTCAAAAAAGACTAAAAAACAGCTTAAATCATAGAATTTGGGGGTCATTTTGATCCCAAAGTATTATTAACCTCAAAAACCATAATTTACACTCATTTTCAGTCTATTCTGAATACCTCACACCTCACAATATTATTTTTAGTCCTAAAATTTGCACCGAGGTCGCTGTGTGAGTAAGATAAGCGACCCTAGTGGCCGACACAAACACCGGGCCCATCTAGGAGTGGCACTGCAGTGTCACGCAGGATGTCCCTTCCAAAAAACCCTCCCCAAACAGCACATGACGCAAAGAAAAAAAGAGGCGCAATGAGGTAGCTGTGTGAGTAAGATTAGCGACCCTAGTGGCCGACACAAACACCGGGCCCATCTAGGAGTGGCACTGCAGTGTCACGCAGGATGGCCCTTCCAAAAAACCCTCCCCAAACAGCACATGACGCAAAGAAAAAAAGAGGCGCAATGAGGTAGCTGTGTGAGTAAGATTAGCGACCCTAGTGGCCGACACAAACACCGGGCCCATCTAGGAGTGGCACTGCAGTGTCACGCAGGATGTCCCTTCCAAAAAACCCTCCCCAAACAGCACATGACGCAAAGAAAAAAAGAGGCGCAATGAGGTAGCTGTGTGAGTAAGATTAGCGACCCTAGTGGCCGACACAAACACCGGGCCCATCTAGGAGTGGCACTGCAGTGTCACGCAGGATGTCCCTTCCAAAAAACCCTCCCCAAACAGCACATGACGCAAAGAAAAAAAGAGGCGCAATGAGGTAGCTGACTGTGTGAGTAAGATTAGCGACCCTAGTGGCCGACACAAACACCGGGCCCATCTAGGAGTGGCACTGCAGTGTCACGCAGGATGTCCCTTCCAAAAAACCCTCCCCAATCAGCACATGATGCAAAGAAAAAGAAAAGAAAAAAGAGGTGCAAGATGGAATTGTCCTTGGGCCCTCCCACCCACCCTTATGTTGTATAAACAAAACAGGACATGCACACTTTAACCAACCCATCATTTCAGTGACAGGGTCTGCCACACGACTGTGACTGATATGACGGGTTGGTTTGGACCCCCCCCAAAAAAGAAGCAATTAATCTCTCCTTGCACAAACTGGCTCTACAGAGGCAAGATGTCCACCTCATCTTCACCCTCCGATATATCACCGTGTACATCCCCCTCCTCACAGATTATCAATTCGTCCCCACTGGAATCCACCATCTCAGCTCCCTGTGTACTTTGTGGAGGCAATTGCTGCTGGTCAATGTCTCCGCGGAGGAATTGATTATAATTCATTTTAATGAACATCATCTTCTCCACATTTTCTGGATGTAACCTCGTACGCCGATTGCTGACAAGGTGAGCGGCGGCACTAAACACTCTTTCGGAGTACACACTTGTGGGAGGGCAACTTAGGTAGAATAAAGCCAGTTTGTGCAAGGGCCTCCAAATTGCCTCTTTTTCCTGCCAGTATAAGTACGGACTGTGTGACGTGCCTACTTGGATGCGGTCACTCATATAATCCTCCACCATTCTATCAATGTTGAGAGAATCATATGCAGTGACAGTAGACGACATGTCCGTAATCGTTGTCAGGTCCTTCAGTCCGGACCAGATGTCAGCATCAGCAGTCGCTCCAGACTGCCCTGCATCACCGCCAGCGGGTGGGCTCGGAATTCTGAGCCTTTTCCTCGCACCCCCAGTTGCGGGAGAATGTGAAGGAGGAGATGTTGACAGGTCGCGTTCCGCTTGACTTGACAATTTTGTCACCAGCAGGTCTTTCAACCCCAGCAGACCTGTGTCTGCCGGAAAGAGAGATCCAAGGTAGGCTTTAAATCTAGGATCGAGCACGGTGGCCAAAATGTAGTGCTCTGATTTCAACAGATTGACCACCCGTGAATCCTTGTTAAGCGAATTAAGGGCTGCATCCACAAGTCCCACATGCCTAGCGGAATCGCTCCCTTTTAGCTCCTTCTTCAATGCCTCCAGCTTCTTCTGCAAAAGCCTGATGAGGGGAATGACCTGACTCAGGCTGGCAGTGTCTGAACTGACTTCACGTGTGGCAAGTTCAAAGGGCATCAGAACCTTGCACAACGTTGAAATCATTCTCCACTGCACTTGAGACAGGTGCATTCCACCTACTATATCGTGCTCAATTGTATAGGCTTGAATGGCCTTTTGCTGCTCCTCCAACCTCTGAAGCATATAGAGGGTTGAATTCCACCTCGTTACCACTTCTTGCTTCAGATGATGGCAGGGCAGGTTCAGTAGTTTTTGGTGGTGCTCCAGTCTTCTGTACGTGGTGCCTGTACGCCGAAAGTGTCCCGCAATTTTTCTGGCCACCGACAGCATCTCTTGCACGCCCCTGTCGTTTTTTAAAAAATTCTGCACCACCAAATTCAAGGTATGTGCAAAACATGGGACGTGCTGGAATTTGCCCATATTTAATGCACACACAATATTGCTGGCGTTGTCCGATGCCACAAATCCACAGGAGAGTCCAATTGGGGTAAGCCATTCCGCGATGATCTTCCTCAGTTGCCGTAAGAGGTTTTCAGCTGTGTGCGTATTCTGGAAAGCGGTGATACAAAGCGTAGCCTGCCTAGGAAAGAGTTGGCGTTTGCGAGATGCTGCTACTGGTGCCGCCGCTGCTGTTCTTGCGGCGGGAGTCCATACATCTACCCAGTGGGCTGTCACAGTCATATAGTCCTGACCCTGCCCTGCTCCACTTGTCCACATGTCCGTGGTTAAGTGGACATTGGGTACAACTGCATTTTTTAGGACACTGGTGAGTCTTTTTCTGACGTCCGTGTACATTCTCGGTATCGCCTGCCTAGAGAAGTGGAACCTAGATGGTATTTGGTAACGGGGGCACACTGCCTCAATAAATTGTCTAGTTCCCTGTGAACTAACGGCGGATACCGGACGCACGTCTAACACCAACATAGTTGTCAAGGACTCAGTTATCCGCTTTGCAGTAGGATGACTGCTGTGATATTTCATCTTCCTCGCAAAGGACTGTTGAACAGTCAATTGCTTACTGGAAGTAGTACAAGTGGGCTTACGACTTCCCCTCTGGGATGACCATCGACTCCCAGCGGCAACAACAGCAGCGCCAGCAGCAGTAGGCGTTACACGCAAGGATGCATCGGAGGAATCCCAGGCAGGAGAGGACTCGTCAGAATTGCCAGTGACATGGCCTGCAGGACTATTGGCATTCCTGGGGAAGGAGGAAATTGACACTGAGGGAGTTGGTGGGGTGGTTTGCGTGAGCTTGGTTACAAGAGGAAGGGATTTACTGGTCAGTGGACTGCTTCCGCTGTCACCCAAAGTTTTTGAACTTGTCACTGACTTATTATGAATGCGCTGCAGGTGACGTATAAGGGAGGATGTTCCGAGGTGGTTAACGTCCTTACCCCTACTTATTACAGCTTGACAAAGGGAACACACGGCTTGACACCTGTTGTCCGCATTTCTGGTGAAATACCTCCACACCGAAGAGCTGATTTTTTTGGTATTTTCACCTGGCATGTCAACGGCCATATTCCTCCCACGGACAACAGGTGTCTCCCCGGGTGCCTGACTTAAACAAACCACCTCACCATCAGAATCCTCCTGGTCAATTTCCTCCCCAGCGCCAGCAACACCCATATCCTCCTCATCCTGGTGTACTTCAACACTGACATCTTCAATCTGACTATCAGGAACTGGACTGCGGGTGCTCCTTCCAGCACTTGCAGGGGGCGTGCAAATGGTGGAAGGCGCATGCTCTTCACGTCCAGTGTTGGGAAGGTCAGGCATCGCAACCGACACAATTGGACTCTCCTTGTGGATTTGGGATTTCGAAGAATGCACAGTTCTTTGCTGTGCTGCTTTTGCCAGCTTGAGTCTTTTCATTTTTCTAGCGAGAGGCTGAGTGCTTCCATCCTCATGTGAAGCTGAACCACTAGCCATGAACATAGGCCAGGGCCTCAGCCGTTCCTTGCCACTCCGTGTGGTAAATGGCATATTGGCAAGTTTACGCTTCTCCTCCGACAATTTTATTTTAGGTTTTGGAGTCCTTTTTTTACTGATATTTGGTGTTTTGGATTTGACATGCTCTGTACTATGACATTGGGCATCGGCCTTGGCAGACGACGTTGCTGGCATTTCATCGTCTCGGCCATGACTAGTGGCAGCAGCTTCAGCACGAGGTGGAAGTGGATCTTGATCTTTCCCTAATTTTGGAACCTCAACATTTTTGTTCTCCATATTTTAATAGGCACAACTAAAAGGCACCTCAGGTAAACAATGGAGATGGATGGATTGGATACTAGTATACAATTATGGACGGGCTGCCGAGTGCCGACACAGAGGTAGCCACAGCCGTGAACTACCGCACTGTACTGTGTCTGCTGCTAATATATAGACTGGTTGATAAAGAGATAGTATACTCGTAACTAGTATGTATGTATAAAGAAAGAAAAAAAAACCACGGTTAGGTGGTATATACAATTATGGACGGGCTGCCGAGTGCCGACACAGAGGTAGCCACAGCCGTGAACTACCGCACTGTACTGTGTCTGCTGCTAATATATAGACTGGTTGATAAAGAGATAGTATACTCGTAACTAGTATGTATGTATAAAGAAAGAAAAAAAAACCACGGTTAGGTGGTATATACAATTATGGACGGGCTGCCGAGTGCCGACACAGAGGTAGCCACAGCCGTGAACTACCGCACTGTACTGTGTCTGCTGCTAATATATAGACTGGTTGATAAAGAGATAGTATACTCGTAACTAGTATGTATGTATAAAGAAAGAAAAAAAAACCACGGTTAGGTGGTATATACAATTATGGACGGGCTGCCGAGTGCCGACACAGAGGTAGCCACAGCCGTGAACTACCGCACTGTACTGTGTCTGCTGCTAATATAGACTGGTTGATAAAGAGATAGTATACTCGTAACTAGTATGTATGTATAAAGAAAGAAAAAAAAACCACGGTTAGGTGGTATATACAATTATGGACGGGCTGCCGAGTGCCGACACAGAGGTAGCCACAGCCGTGAACTACCGCACTGTACTGTGTCTGCTGCTAATATATAGACTGGTTGATAAAGAGATAGTATACTCGTAACTAGTATGTATGTATAAAGAAAGAAAAAAAAACCACGGTTAGGTGGTATATACAATTATGGACGGGCTGCCGAGTGCCGACACAGAGGTAGCCACAGCCGTGAACTACCGCACTGTACTGTGTCTGCTGCTAATATAGACTGGTTGATAAAGAGATAGTATACTCGTAACTAGTATGTATGTATAAAGAAAGAAAAAAAAACCACGGTTAGGTGGTATATACAATTATGGACGGGCTGCCGAGTGCCGACACAGAGGTAGCCACAGCCGTGAACTACCGCACTGTACTGTGTCTGCTGCTAATATAGACTGGTTGATAAAGAGATAGTATACTCGTAACTAGTATGTATGTATAATAAAGAAAAAAAAACCACGGTTAGGTGGTATATACAATTATGGACGGGCTGCCGAGTGCCGACACAGAGGTAGCCACAGCCGTGAACTACCGCACTGTACTGTGTCTGCTGCTAATATAGACTGGTTGATAAAGAGATAGTATACTCGTAACTAGTATGTATGTATAAAGAAAGAAAAAAAAACCACGGTTAGGTGGTATATACAATTATGGACGGGCTGCCGAGTGCCGACACAGAGGTAGCCACAGCCGTGAACTACCGCACTGTACTGTGTCTGCTGCTAATATATAGACTGGTTGATAAAGAGATAGTATACTCGTAACTAGTATGTATGTATAAAGAAAGAAAAAAAAACCACGGTTAGGTGGTATATACAATTATGGACGGGCTGCCGAGTGCCGACACAGAGGTAGCCACAGCCGTGAACTACCGCACTGTACTGTGTCTGCTGCTAATATAGACTGGTTGATAAAGAGATAGTATACTCGTAACTAGTATGTATGTATAAAGAAAGAAAAAAAAACCACGGTTAGGTGGTATATACAATTATGGACGGGCTGCCGAGTGCCGACACAGAGGTAGCCACAGCCGTGAACTACCGCACTGTACTGTGTCTGCTGCTAATATATAGACTGGTTGATAAAGAGATAGTATACTACTAATATTATATATACTGGTGGTCAGGTCACTGGTCACTAGTCACACTGGCAGTGGCACTCCTGCAGCAAAAGTGTGCACTGTTTAATTTTAATATAATATTATGTACTCCTGGCTCCTGCTATAACCTATAACTGGCACTGCAGTAGTGCTCCCCAGTCTCCCCCACAATTATAAGCTGTGTGAGCTGAGCAGTCAGACAGATATATATTATATATAGATGATGCAGCACACTGGCCTGAGCCTGAGCAGTGCACACAGATATGGTATGTGACTGACTGAGTCACTGTGTGTATCGCTTTTTTCAGGCAGAGAACGGATATATTAAATAAACTGCACTGTGTGTCTGGTGGTCACTCACTATATAATATATTATGTACTCCTGGCTCCTGCTATAACCTATAACTGGCACTGCAGTAGTGCTCCCCAGTCTCCCCCACAATTATAAGCTGTGTGAGCTGAGCAGTCAGACAGATATATATAATATTATATATAGATAATAGATGATGCAGCACACTGGCCTGAGCCTGAGCAGTGCACACAGATATGGTATGTGACTGAGTCACTGTGTGCTGTGTATCGCTTTTTTCAGGCAGAGAACGGATTATAAATAAAACTGGTGGTCACTGGTCACTATCAGCAAAACTCTGCACTGTACTGAGTACTCCTAATGCTCCCCAAAATTAGTAAATCAAGTGTCTCTCTAATCTATTCTAAACGGAGAGGACGCCAGCCACGTCCTCTCCCTATCAATCTCAATGCACGTGTGAAAATGGCGGCGACGCGCGGCTCCTTATATAGAATCCGAGTCTCGCGATAGAATCCGAGCCTCGCGAGAATCCGACAGCGTCATGATGACGTTCGGGCGCGCTCGGGTTAACCGAGCAAGGCGGGAAGATCCGAGTCGCTCGGACCCGTGAAAAAAAACATGAAGTTCTGGCGGGTTCGGATTCAGAGAAACCGAACCCGCTCATCTCTAATCTGTACTACATGTACTGTACAGGTAATTGAAATGGCCACATAGTGGGTTATTGCCTTCAACATTTACCTTGTATGCTATCTGCCTCCTCTGTGACAAGCTGGAGCACACATGTGGTTAAGGTATCTGTGCCCTCTTCTCTATTCCTCACAAAACATTCCTAGCATCACTGCAGACATTTTTTTTAGTGGAGCTGGTGCTGCCATAATCCCTCCTCGAGAACTTCATGCACCTCTATAGGTTAGAAACATGGCATCATACACATGATACACAGAGATAAATATAGCACAGATATGAATCAGGGTAATTACCAGCTAGAGCTATACTGCAATGCACCTCTCAAATGCCTGACCATGCCTCATCCACCCTGTCTTGCCATGCCTCATCCACCCTGTCTTGCCATGCCTCATCCACCCTGCCTGGTCATGCCTCATCCACCCTGCCTGGCCATGCCTCATCCACCCTGCCTGGCCATGCCTCATCCACCCTGTCTGGCCATGCCTCATCCACCATGCCTGGCCTGGCCATGCCTCATCCACCCTGCCTGGCCATGCCTCATCTACCCTGCCTGGCCATGCCTCATCCACCCTGCCTGGCCACACCTCATCTGCCCTGCCTGGCCATGCCTCTTCCGCCCTGCCTGGCCATGCCTCATCCAACCATTTGCAATTCTAAATGAGGTGAAATAGAGTTCAGAGAAGCTCATATACTAGGTATGATTTAGAGTGTGTCAGGTCTGTGTCTGTTCCCGGAGGGGGCACTAGTGGATCAGTGGTGGTGCAGTGGAGGAAACGAGGAGGCTGCAATAAGTTCCTGCACATGTGCGCAATGATGTTTTATTGAAAGCACACAGAGAATATAATAATCACTGGAGCAAAATGGCAAATACAGCAGAATCTCAGCGTGGAAGCTGACAGTCTTTAGTTAAACAATCACATACAATGGATTGGGCTGGAAACCAATAACAACTGGTGATTAACGGTCGGCCTGGAAGTCGATGGCAACTAGAGTCAATACTTTGATGGTAAGTAATACAACCGATGATCGGCCTGGAAACCGATGATGATTTGTAACGGAATAATACAGGCAATTGGTAACTCCGTTAATCGGCCTGGAAACCGATAGCAATTTGTAATAAGATCACACAGTCAGTAAGAAATGCACAATAACCACAGAGCCGGGCTAAGCTATTAGCAGTAGACAGTTGGTACTTTTAAGTTGGTTGCTTTAGTGCTGGATGGATAGCACAGTGCTGATGCAGAATAACAACACACAGGTGAGTGTGGAAAGGCAGCACCTGGAGAGAGTCTCTTACTGCAATTAGAAGTGGTAGCAGACTGTGGAAGGAGCTGTAGCAGAGCTGGATGGCTGGTGACTGTAGTTCCATGGAGGAGCTGACACTAGGAAGTCTCAGGAGACAGGAACTGGAGCCAGGAGATGCTATGCACTGGATGCGAGGCAATGAGACTGAGCCGATGTTCTGGCTTTATACCTCTTGGTCAGCAGGCATTGAATGATTGAGTCATGTGTGCAGACACAGCGCAGGATTGGATGTTTCAGGTCAGCTGACCGCAAGTGTCATGGTGGTGCCCATGCATCACAGATGGTGGGAACACAGCGGGGTACACGGCAGATGGAATTAAAGGGGTGCACAGCGGTAATGGGTTCTGTGCACCGCAGACAGAGTACTCATGCAGCACCAAGCTGGGGACATGACCTCCAGTGGCCTGCACACTAGCGTGCTGGTAAGTGAGATACCGCTGAACGCTGATTCCTGACAGTACCCCCCCTTTTATGAGGCTTGGAAGGAAAAAGTCTGTGAAAAGCTTGAACTAACCGTGGAGCATGTAAATCAGTGGCGTTCACCCAACTCCTCTCTTCAGGACCATATCCGGACCAGTCAATCAGATACTACAGATGACCATACAGACAACGGAAATTCAAACGCCCAGATGAGTTTGATCCTTTGAAGCCGCTGAAAGAACTTTTTGAAAACGGTTAAGAATCAACGGTCTAAGGAGAGAAATATGAAATGAGTTGGGAATTTTTAAGTATGGAGGCAATTTCAACTTGTAGGCCACGGAGTTGATGACACACTCGACTGGAAACGGACCAATGAACCGTGGAGCGAACTTCATTGTAGGAACTCTGAGATGGAGATTACGGGTAGATAACCAGACTTTATCACCTGGTTTTAAACTAGGGAACTGCTTGCCTTTTCCAATCAACGAAGACCTTGTAGTGTCAAGATACTTTCTTGAGAGAAAGATTAATTTTTTTCCAAACCTGGGAGAACTGCTGAAGAACTGAAGTAGCAGCAAGCACATTGAGAGCTGGAAGATATTGGAAATCTGGGATGTTGACTGTAAACTGCAAAGAAAGTAGTAGTATTGGTTGCTGTATGATAACGGAAGTTATGAGCAAATTCTGCCAAAGGTAATAAATCTACCCAGTCATTCTGTGACAAAGAAATATAGAGTCTTAAAAAGGTGTCAAGCTCCTGGTTTACTCTCTCTGTCTGCACATTCGTTTGAGGATGATATGCTATAGAGAACTTGAGTTTGACTTACAACGCAGAGCATAAAGCCCTCCAGAATCTTGCCACAAATTGAACTCCACGGTCATATATAATTTCAGTTGGAAGTCCATGTAACCTAAAGATTTCACATAAGAATATTTGCGCAAGCTTTGAAGCAGAAGGCACGCCAATGAGTGGAACAAAATGGGCCATCTTTGAGAAGCTGTCGACCACTACCCAGATGGTATCATACCCTTTTGGAGGGAGGTAAATCCGAAATAAAATGCATCAACGGGTGAGACCAGGGATGACTTGGTATAGAATTTGGCAACAGATGACCAGCAGGAGACTGACAAGGAACTTTGTGCTGGGAACACTTGAGACATGTAATGAGGCTACCAGTAGGATTGAGACAAAAACTTATAAGTCTTTAGGACCCCACGATATCCAGTGAACTTGGAAGTATGAGCCCAAGACAGATGATTTGGACAGAGCTCAGGGGAAACAAACATCTTGCCAGTAAGTGGAACAGGAGACACTTGAGTTTATGCAAAGACTACAGGGTTGAGAACTGGGAGAGAGACTTGGTCTGAAGATTCTTCACTGGAACTCATAGAGTGTGATAAAGCATCCGCTTTAACATTCTGAGAGCCAGGACAGAACTGCAACTTGAAATTAAAATGAGAGAAGAATAAAGCCCACGTTGCTTGTCATGGATTTAGACACTGCGCTGCCTTTAAGTAAAGAAGGTTCTTATGGTCGGTATAGATGGTGATGGGAAACGTTGCGTCCTCCAAAATATACCTCCATTCTTCAAGGGCCAGTTTAATTGCCAGGAGCTCCTGGTCACCGATGGAGTAGTTAATCTCAGTAGGTAGAAATCTACAGGAGAAAAACCAACAAGGGTGAGTCTTACCATCGGCACCAGTTTGAGACAACACTGCGCAAATGCCAACTGTTAAGGTGTCCACCTCCAGATCGGAGGCTCTGTTGACATTTGGTTGCTTTAACACAAAGCTGAAACAAAAGCTTGTCTCATTTTTTGAAAAGCAAACAGCGCTTCTTCAGACCATTAGGAGGATTTGCTCCTTTCCGTGTGAGGCAAGTAATTGGGGCTATCAATGTATAAAATCCTTTGATGAACTTTCTATAATAGTTGGCAAAGCCAATGAAACGCTGAACAAACTTGAGTGTAGTGGGAAGAGACCAGTTCTCTATTGCTTCCAGTTTGACTGGATCCATTTGAAGATCTGAACCGGAAATGCTATACCCTATCGAAGGGCATTGGTGAAGCTTCAAAGGTACACTTAGATAATTTTCCATAAAGATGATTCTGTCGAAGAACCTCTTTTACCTGTTGGGAAGTCAAATCTCGGGAAAAAATCAGTATCTCATCTAGATAGACTATCACATAATTGTACAGAACATCTCGAAATATATCATTGACAAAGTTCTGGAACACAGCTGGGGCATTACTTAATCCGAAGGGCATCACGAGATATTCATAGTGGCCATCGCGGGTGTTGAAAGTGGTCTTCCACTCATCGCCACTTCATATTCTGATGAGATTGTATGCCCCACGGAGATCCAGTTTGGTAAAGATACTGCCACCTTTGACTCTGTCAAACATTCCTGTAATTAGCGGCAAAGGGTAGCTGTTCTTAATGGTAATATCATTTAATCCTTGATAATCAATGCGGGGGCGTAATCCTCCGTCTTTTTTTAACAAAGAAAAACCCCGCCCCCGCTGGTGATGAAGAAGGATGGATAAAGCCTTTCTGTAGGCTCGCTTTTATATACTCACTCATGGCTTGAGTCTCAGGAATGGAGAGAGGATACGTGCATCCTCTAGGCGGCTTTCTCCCCGGGATGAGATCAATGGGACAATCCCACTCCCAATACGGAGGCAGAACATCAGTGGCCATTTCACTGAAGACGTCAGCAAAGTCTTTGTAGGCCTCGGGAAGATCAGACTGGAACTTTAACCCTAAAGATCTCACAGGATGGACTTGATTCAGGCAGGAGTGGAAACATGAGGAACTCCATGCGGTGAGCTGTAACATAGACCAGTCAATTTGTGGATTGTGCAACTGAAGCTAGGACATACCCAGCACAATCTCATAAGTGGCTTTAGGGATGACCAGGAATTCTATGAGCTTAGAATGAAGAAAGCCTACTCCCAGGACCATTGGCTTAGTTTGCTGAACAATGGAGCCCTCAGCAATACGACTGCCGTTCACGGCAGTGAGGTAGAATGGATGAGACAGCTTTGACACAGGGAGATGAATTTTGTCAACTGCAGCCTGCGTAATAAAGTTGCCAGCAGCACCGCAGTCCACTAGAGCAGAAAAAGACTGTAGGCCACTCTGTGTTTCCAAGGTAACCGGCAGGATGAGATCTCGGGAAGAAGGAGCTTTGGTTGAAGTTCCTAACTCGACTCCTCCTTTATAAGTTAGGACCTGGTGTTTACCGAATGAGTAGGACAGGAACTAATCAAGTGACCGCCAGCAGCACAATATAAACACAGTCTTTCCCATAACCTTCTTGACCGCTCCTCAGGGGTTAAACGGGACCTATTCACTTGCATAGGCTCCTCAGAAGTGGTAGACTGGGACTGTACTTGAGGCATAACTCGATGCTTGCGAGAGTCACTTCGGGAGCGTTCACTGGTACAAGTCCAATTTTACACATAAAGAAATCAAAGCTTCCAGTTGCTATGGGAGATCTCGGGTAGTGAACTCATCTCTAATACGATCGGATAGTCCATGCCAGAATGCAGCAACCAATGCCTAATTATTACACTGTACCTCTGATGCCAATGTCTGGAACTGGATGACATATTGTCCCATGGTACGTGTTCCCTGGCGAATCTGGAGGATGTCTGAGGAAGCAGATGTTGTATGCTCAGGTTCATCAAAGATGCGCGGAATGCAGCACCAAACTCTGTATAGTTGGTTAAGAGAGAATCTGCTCGCTCCCATAACAGGGAGACCCAATTCAAGGCAGGACCAGTCAGGAGAGACACATTGTATGCAACCTTTGCTCTGGGTGTCGTGAAGTTGTGCTGCAGCAGTTCAAAGTGGACTTCGCACTGATTCAAAAATACACGACACATCTTGGGGTTGCCATCAAATTTACTTGGCGTAGGAAGATTGAGGTGAGATACAGGAACGGTAGCAACTGGAGAAACTGAAGCTGTCGTACTGGAAGCTGAAATTGGAGCTGGAGAGACAGAACTTGGAAAGGACTGTTGTAGAGTGTCCAGTCAGGTAGACATCCCTTGCAGGAACTGTACGATTTGTTGTTGTGCAGCCTCTTGACCATCGAATTGTGACACCAAACTTTGAAGGGCCCTGCCCCCACACTCTGACCGTCGTCCGAGTCCATGGGCCTCGAACAAACTGTCAGGTCTGTGTCTATTCCCGGAAGGGGACACTAGTGGGTCAGTGGTGGAGGAAACGAGGAGGCTGCAATAAGTTCCTGCGAATGTGCGCAATGATGTTTTATTGAAAGCACACAGAGAATATAATAATCACTGGAGCAAAATGGCAAATACAGCAGAATCTCAGCGTGGAAGCTGACAGAGTCTTTAGTTAAACAGTCACATACAATGGATTGGTCTAGAAACCAATAACAACTGGTGATTAACGATGGTCGGCCTGGAAGCCGAAGGCAACTAAAGTCAATACTTTGATGGTAAGTAATACAACCGATGATCGGCCTGGAAACCGATGACGATTTGTAACGGAATAATACAGGCAATTGGTAACTCCGGTAATCGGCCTGGAAACCGATAGCAATTTGTAATAAGATCACACAGTCAGTTAAAAATGCACAATAACCACATAGCCAGGCTAGGCTATTAGCAGTAGACAGTTGGTACTTTTAAGCTGATTGCTTTAGTGCTGGATGGATAGCACAGTGTTGATGCAGAGTAACAACACACAGGTGAGTGTGGAAAGGCAGCACCTGGAGAGAGTCTCTTACTGCAATTAGAAGTGGTAGCAGACTGTGGAAGGAGCTGTAGCAGAGCTGGATGGCTGGTGCCTGTAGTTCCACGGAGGAGCTGACACTAGTAAAGTCTCAGGAGACAGGAACTGGAGCCAGGAGACGCTATGCACTGGATGTGACGCGTTGTTCAAGGCAATGAGACTGAGCCGCTGTTCTGGCTTGATACCCCTTGGTCAGCAGGCATTGGATGCTTAAGTCATGTGTGTAGACACAGCACAGGATTGGATGTTTCAGGTCAGCTGACCGCAAGTGTCATGGCGGCACCCATGTAGTACAGATGGCGGGAACACAGCAGGGTACACACCAAATGGTATTCAGGGGTGCACAGCAATAATGGGTTCTGTGCACCGTGGACAGAGTAGTCATGCAGCATCAAGCTGGGGACGTGACTTACGGAGGCCCGCACACTAGCGTGCTGGTAAATGAGATACCGCTGAACGCTGATTCCTGACAGAGTCTAGGAGGTAAAATTTTATGAAAAATCAGAATCTCATTTTAGTCTCATAGCTTTAGCAGTTCCACTACTAAGTGACAATAGACAGGCTGGTCTACAAGTTCTTTTATATGAAAACATTATTATTAGAGATGAGCGGGTTCGGTTCGCAGAGAACCGAACCATACCGAACTTCACCATTCGACTCCGGATCTGAGAGAGGCTCGGGTTTTCCCACCTGACTCGGAAACCAGAACGAGGCAAAACGTCATCATTCTGCTGTCGGATTCTCATGGGGTTTGGATTCCATATAAGGAGCCGCGCGTACCCGCCATGTTCTAACGCTAGGCGGAGTCACAGCGGTGGGCAGGGTCAGCAGCAAGTGCAGGTAGACATACGATGCCCTGTGACAACACTAGCTGCACTACAGTATAGGGAGGTGGCCAGCGGTAGCAGCAGACACAGGTCCTGCCAGCACACAGGCGATACCCTCCGCACATGGACGCTGCAGGTGGATGGACACGGCACCTCTCCCGGTAACGCCACTGACACCCATGCCGGGGACCCCTCCCTCATACAACTCCATATCACTGCCTGCCGTACGCACCACCCACTCACCACTGTTGATCACATGGAGCTCCTGCCACTGCAGCCTTCAGCCGCACCACGCTCCACTCCGGAAACAAAACAGTAGGAGGCGGCAGGTGGACGGTCGCTGCACCACACCAGGCGCCTTACACACACCCCACGCCGGGAAGCCCTCCATCATACATCCCACGGTCTACTGTACACAGCCAGCGAGGGGGTCATGCGAACAGGCAGGCGGCGAGGAACATGGTCAGCGGGACGCCGCACGGACCACCCTCTCCCCAAACCCCACTGCTGCTCAGACGGATATCCCATCCACTGCAGCCGTGGGTCGCACCACGCTCCTCTCCTGACACTAAGCATTATGCCTGGCAGCTGACAGCCAGACAGCAGGGATGGGGACACCAGCGCCTAAACACCTGACGCTGGCACACAGTGTGGACGCATGCCACCCTGCACACCAAAAAAAACCTTCCTCATCTGTGCAAACCCCCCTCCCAGCCCCAACACCTCAGGACCCCCTACCCCTCACCACACAGCAACTAACACACCCCTTGCACACTCACAGCCAAACACACACCTCCCCCTCACTGCATCCACCCCTTTCAAATCAAAACCACACACAATCTAAATTTGACACCTGCCACGTCAATGCACCTGCATGTGAAACACCCGCCGCACCTCATAAGCCCATCCCCCATCCAAACTAAACACCATACCTGCCACCCGCCTTCCACTCATACACCATCCCTCCACCACCCCCTGCACCTCAACACACCCTTCCCCATCCACCTACCCCACTCCCCCCCACCCCTGCACACACCATACCCCCCCCAATACCCTCCCCCACCCACCCCACGTGGACCTCCCCCACCCATGCCACCTTCGGACACCCTCCCCCATCTCCCTGCCCCATGCACGCAAAACTCCCTAAAGCACAAAACCTCCAGTCCCCTCCCCCATCCCTCAAACCCAAGGCAGCAGCATATACAGTCACCCACCTGCAACCGGTCACCCAGCATCCACAGCATCTTGGGGACCCCCACCCCAATCCACGTACCCCTTCAAAAATAACTCTCCACCAACCACAGTACCTTCACCACCCTCCACACTCCTGCACCAACCCCCCAAAAAACTATAACATACAACGTCCACCCCTCACCCTAAACCACCTGAACCTCCTTCACCATCAGCACTGGTGAACCCCCACTGGCATATGCTGCACCCCCTCTGAAGTTGAACCCACCTCTCCACCACCCGTTCCTCCCTCCACCATTTCCATCACTCCCGCAGCCACACCAACACCACTCACACCATGTACACACCCCATTCACTACTGGACCCCTGAAACAACACTCCCATCCACAGGCCCCTTTGGCAAACACCCATTCACCACACACACCACCTTGAACACTGGCCAAACGCAGGGTGTGTTTGTGACGTCAAAACAAATACTAAACAGTCTGCAGTGATCGCAAGCTAGGAGTAGGTCTGCAGCTACTCAGAAACTGCACAATTTTTTTTTGTAGCCGCTGTGCAATCCTTTCGTTCGCACTTCTGCTAAGCTAAGCTACACTCCCAGAGGGTGGCAGCTTAGCGTTTGCACTGCTGCTAAAAGCAGCTAGCGAGCGAACAACTCGAAATGAGGGCCACTGTGTGTAGACAAGTCTTTGCACCCTGTCAACACGCCGCAGATAGCTGTGCCCACTGTGTGTATAAGCACCTCTAATACCTGTGAACACCATGGTCTTGCACCTTCAAGTTGTGTGGGGGTTAAGGGGGCGTAGTCCCTTACGATGGCCGTAGGGCGCGATGAATCACCTAGTAATAATAATAATAATAATAATAATAATAATAACAACAACAAGTCCCTTACAGTGTTGCTGTATTGTGCTGCTTCAGTCCAGTGGTAGTGTCCTGTGCATCAGCCATCAGTCATTCCAGTGACCAGGCAGTCACAGTGGTATACTCTGCAGCCATATGTCCACTGCTGCCATATAATAATAATAATAATAATAATAATAATATTATTATTATTATTATTATTATTATTATTATTAACAACAACAACAACAACAACAACAACAACAACAACAACAACAACAAGTCCCTTACAGTGTTGTTGTGTTGTCCTGCATCAGACCAGTGGTAGTGTCCTGTGCATCAGCAATCAGTCATTCCAGTGACCAGGCAATCACAGTGGTATACTCTGCAGCCATATGTCCACTGCTGCCGTATAATAATAAATTATAATTACAAGTTCCTTACAGTGTTGCTGTGTTGTCCTGCATGAGACCAGTGGTAGTGTCCTGTGCATCAGCCATCAGTCATTCCTGTGCCGCATATTGTGTTATATAACTCCCAAAAAATAATGGAGAACAAAAATTTGGAGGATAAAATAGGGAAAGACCAAGAACCACTTCCTCCTAGGGCTGAAGCTGCTGCCACTAGCCATGACATAGACGATCAAATACCATCAACATCGTCTGCCAAGGCCGATGCCCAATGTGATAGTAGAGGGCATGTAAAATCCAAAAAGCCAAAGTTTAGTAAAAAGACCCCAAAAAATAAATTTAAATGGTCTGAGGAGAAATGTAAACTTGCCAATATGCCATTTACGACACGGAGTGGCAAGGAATGGCTAAGGCCCTGGCCTATGTTCATAACTAGTGGTTCAGCTTCACATGACGATGGAAGCCCTCATCCTCGCGCTAGAAAAAGTAAGTTAAGCTGGAAAAACCACAGAAAAGGACTGTGCTTTCTAAGATGGTATCACAAATCCCCAAGGAGAGTCCAAGTGTGTCAGCGGTTGCGATGCCTGACCTTCCCAACACTGGATGAGAAGAGGTGGCTCCTTCCACCATTTGCATGCCCCCTGCAAGTGCTGGAAGTAGCACCCACAGTCCATTTTCTGATATTCAAATTGAAGATGTCACTGTTGAAGTACTGTACACCAGGATGAGTATATGGGTGTTGCTGGTGCTGAGGAGGAAGTTGACAATGAGGAATCTGATGGTGATGTTGTTTGTTTAAATGAGGCACCGGGGGAGACACCTGTTGTCCATGGAATAAAGAAGCCCATTGTAATGCCTGGGCAAAATACCAAAAAAAAGCTACCTCTTCGTTGTGGAATTATTTCTCCACAAATCCGGACAACAGGTGTCAAGCTGTGTGTTGCCTGTGTCAAATTGTAATAAGTAGGGGTAAGGACGTTAACCTCCTAGGAACATCCTCCCTTATACGTCACCTGCTGCGCATTCATCAGAAGTCAGTGTCAAGTTGTGAAACTTTGGGTAAGAGCATAAGCAGTCCACTGGCACCTAAATCCCTTCTTCCTCTTGTACCCAAGCTCCTGCAAGCCACACCACCAGCATCCCTCAACGTCAACTTCCTCCTCAGCCATGAACGTCAGTAGTCCTGCATGCCATGCCCCTGGCAAGACTGACGAGTCCTCTCCTAACCGGGATTACTAGGGAGGATCCTTGAGTGGTACGCCTACTGCTGCTGTTGCTGCTGGGAGTCGATCGTCATCCCAGAGGGGAAGTCGGAAGACCACAACTACTTCAACTAAGCAATTGACTGTCCAACAGTCCTTTGTGAGGAAGAAGAAATATGACAGCAGTCATCCTTTTGCAAAGCAGATAACTGAGGCCTTGACAGTTATGTTGGTGTGATACGTGCGTCCGGTATCCGCCATTCGTTCAGTGGGACTTAGAGAATTGATGGAAGTACTGTGTCCCCGGTATCAAATCCCATCTAGGTTTCACTTCACTAGGCAGGCGATACAGAGAATGTACAGAGACATCAGAAAAAGTGTTCTCAGTGTCTTACAAAATTCAGTTGTACCCACTGTCCACTTAACCACGGACATGTGGACAAGTGGAACAGGGCAGACTAAGGACTATATGACTGTGACAGCCCACTGGGTAGATGTATTGCCTCCCGCAGCAACAACAGCAGCAGCGGCACTAATAGCAGCATCTCGCAAACGCCAACTCGTTCCTAGGCAGGCTACGCTATGTATCAGCGCTTTCCGTAAGAGGCACACCGCTGACAACCTCTTACGGAAACTGAGGAACATCATTGCACATTGGCTTACCCCAATTAGACTCTCCTGGAGATTTGTCATATCGGACAACGTTACCAATATTGTGCGTGTATTACATCTGGGCAAATTCCAGCACATCCCGTGTTTTGCACATACAATTAATTTGGTGGTGCAGAATTTTTTGTAAAATGACAGGGGCGTGCATGAGATGCTGTAGGTGGCCCGAATAATTGCGGGCCACTTTCGGCATTCAGCCACCATGTGCCGAAGACTGGAGCGCCATCAAACACGCCTGAACCTGCCCTGCCATCACCTGAAGCAAGAGGTGGTAACAAGGTGGAATTCAACACTTTATATGCTTAAGAGGATGGAGGAGCAGAAAAAGGCCATTCAAGCCTATATATCCACCTACAATATAGGCAAAGGAGGGGGAATGCACCTGACTCAAGCGCAGCGGAGAATGATTTCTGTCTTGTGCAAGGTTCTCCAACCCTTTGAACTTGCCACACGTGAAGTCAGTTCAGACACTGCCAGCCAGCTTGAGTCAGGTCATTCCCCTCATCAGGCTTTTACAGAAGCAGCTGGATAAATTGAAGGAGGAGCTAAGATGGAGCGAATCCGCAAAGTATGTGGGACTTGTGGATGGAGCTGTTCATTTGCTTTGCCAGGATTCAAGGGTGGTCAATCTGTTGAAATCAGAGCACTACATTTTGGCCACCGTGCTCGATCCTAGGTTTAAAGCCTACGTTGTATCTCTCTTTCTGGCAGACACAAGTCTGCAGAGGTTCAAAGACCTGCTGATGAGAAAATTGTCAACTCAAGCAGAACGTGACCCGTCAACAGCTTTTCCTTCACTTTCTCCCGCAACTGGGGCTGCGAGGAAAAGGATAACATTTCTAAGCCCACCCGCTGGCGGTGATGCAGGGCAGTTAGGAGCGAGTGCTGACATCTGGTCCGGACTGAAGGACCTGCCAATGATTACTGACATGTCTACTGTCACTGCATATGATTCTGTCACCATTGAAAGAATGGTGGAGGATTATATGAGTGACAGCATCCAGATAGGCATGTCAGACAGTCCGTACGTATACTGGCAGGAAAAAGAGGCAATTTGAATGCCCTTGCACAAACTGGCTTAATTTTACCTAAGTTGCCCCCCCCCCACTCCAGTGTGTACTCCGAAAGAGTGTTTAGTGCAGCCGGTAACCTTGTCAGTGATTGGCATAGGAGGTTATTTCCACAAAATGTGAAGAAGATGATGTTCATCAAAATTAATTATAAATTCCTTCGGGAAGACCTTTACCAGCAATTGTCTCCAGAAAGTACACAAGGACCTGTGATGGTGGATTCCAGTGGGGACGAGAAAATACTCTGTGAGGAGGAGGATGTACACAGTGAAAGGGGTGAGGAATCGGAGGATTAGGATGAGGTAGACATCTTGCCTCTGTAGAGGCAGTTTGTGCAAGGAGACATTGATTGCTTCTTTTTTTGGTGGGGGCCCAAACAAACCAGTAATTTCAGCCACAGTCGTGTGGCAGACCCTGTCGCTGAAATGATTGGTTTGTTAAAGTGTGCATGTCCTGTTTATACAACATAAGGGTGGGTGGGAGGGCCCAAGGACAATTCCATCTTGCACCTCTTTTTCTTCTTTGCATCATGTGCTGTTTGGGGAATAGTTTTTTAAAGTGCCATCCTGCCTGACACTGCCATACAACTCCAGGGGTACTGCCGTATAAGTACAGGGGTACTGCCGTATAAGTCCAGTCCAGTGGTGCTGTCTTGTGCTGCCATAAGTCCAGTGGTTAGGTCTTGTGCTGTATATTATTTACTCCAAATAAAAGGGTTATATACATTACTTATATGATTATCTAAATCATTTTTACAGTGTTTGCCCTGTGTGGTGTAGGGGTACACTCGCCTGTGCTGCATATTATTATAATAGCTCTAAATAAAAGGGTTATTATTACCCAAATTTATTTGACTGGTTTGCCATGTGTGTGTGGTTTAGGGGTACGCTCTCCTGTGCCACCAATATTGTGCGTGTATTACATCTGGGCAAATTCCAGCACGTCCCATGTTGTTTGTGCCGCACACTTGTGTCGCTTAGCTTAGTCATACAGCTACCTCATTGCACCTCTTTTACTTCTTTGCATTATGTGCTGTTTGAGGCCTAGTTTTTTTAAGTGCCAACCTGTCTGCAACTGCAGTGCCACTCCTAGATGGGCCAGGTGTTTGTGCCGCACACTTGTGTCGCTTAGCTTAGTCATCCAGCTACCTCATTGCACCTCTTTTTCTTCTTTGCATCATGTGATATTTGGGGACTAGTTTTTGAATAGTGCCATCTTGTCTGCAACTGCAGTGCCACTCCTAGATGGGCCAGGTGTTTGTGCCGCACACTTGTGTCGCTTAGCTTAGTCATAAAGCCACCTTAGTGCAACTTTTAGGCCTAAAAACAATATTGTGAGGTGTTCAGAACAGTCGGGAAATGAGTGGAAATGAATGTTATTGAGGTTAATAATACCGTAGGAGCAAAATTACCTCCACATTCTGTGATTTTAGCTGTTTTATGTTTTTTTCAAAAATCATCCAGATCCAAAACAAATCCAAAACACGAAAGGGTGGTTTTGGTAAAACCAAGCCAAAACCAAAACACGAAAGTGGAATTAGAACCAAAACACAAAACACGAAAAGTGCCAGCTGCACATCTCTAATTAGACACAAAGATCTGGAAAGAACAACTGAATAAAAATAAAATGAATGTTATTTTATGAATAGCATGAATAGCTGACAGGTTACCTCCTAGAAATCAATGGCAAGAAAGGAAAAGGAAAGATGTATAGTATAATCCCTTGTAACAGATGGGCAGGCTAATGTAATGATTGTAAAAGTAATCTCTGCTTATGTGGATATACTTGCTATCATACACGATCTGTCTTACTGATGGTATTGAAAAGACATGTTCCTTGCAATACTCTTCGCAATACTATACAAAGAAAACTATGACAGTAATCTTAATGCTTCCCAGGACTTTCTAGTATCAACTTCACCAGACTATAATAAATAATAATCTCTTACTTTCAGAACCTCACGTGAATCACAAAACCACACTACTTCCATTACTGAGTACAAGAAGTTTTCCAAGCATTTCTATAATAAGCGTGACTAATACTGTATGTGATATTATGAAATACATTATAACAGCAATTTTCATTTAAATACATGCAAAAAAGAGCTATCTGCACTGTCTATTATTACTATTTCTACATACTGCCTATTTTGCTAATAATAATAATAATAATAATAGTAATAATAATAATAATAATAATAATAATAACTAGCTGATACGCCCACTTTCAACAGAGCAAATGTTTGTTGGGTGAAACATTTTACCGCTTTTCACCTCCTTAGGAGTTGAAAAATCCCTGCTTAGTGTGTGGCTGCATATAACTTTCACAGTCTCCAAACCACCCAGCAGGTCACATTTTCCAGGTCACCCAGCAGGTGCACAGACATAGTTCACCAACTGTCACATTTTCAAAGAGCACAATGGTTAAATATTGTAAATGGCAGGCAGACGTTTTGCCACATAACTCTGGAACGAAGCAGTCAATTACAGTGCCAATATAATTCTTCAAATCTATGGACCAAGAATGTTAATTTGGTATATGATGTGCCCTGCTCAGACAATGGTATCAGAGAAATAAGTAATTCATAAAAGTCATCCTTTTGCTATTAACATATAGATAATTTTATTTGTCCCGAGCTCTTTCTCTAGTCGGACTTAAAGTAGTAAGAAGATGACATAGAGGTTTACATTTTCAAAAACAGTACAGAAACTGAAAATGAGCTTCCATGCCTGCTTCTGTACCTCCACATCCTCATTCAGTGTTTTTAGTGAGGTTTGTGAAATTAAGGCAGTAATCAGTCCAAGCAACAAGGTGATGGGTGACCTGCTGGGACAGAATAAGAGATATACAGTCTACAAACAATATATCCCTTTTGCATTGGCTGTGTTTATGGGCGGTTGACGGATGAACACTGAGGCCAATTTCACATTTGTACTGAGGGCCAGGATTATATATATATATATATATATATATATGACACCATCTTGACCTGAAGGGATCACTTACTGTCTAAGAGCTCTTTCCGGCTGGGGTTGACAGTGAGTTTATTTTCCATCAGGCCCATTAGGGTCAAGAAAGATACATGTGATATGTTAAATATGAACTGCTTTTAAGTTAAAACATTTTAAAATTTGAGAGAAGTGAATCAATTAATTTGGGTCCATCCCGATATAAGGGTCTGTCAACCATTTTTATTTTGATCTCTACTCTTTAAAAAGATTCAGATTAGATTATTATAGAAAACTGTGGATTCAACAGTTGTAATTTTAGAGGGTGACAGGAGAGAGAGGCTGATGGGGGAAAGTGATGTAGGGTAGAGAAGTAGTGGGCTTTGGGGAAAGACAGTGGGAGATGGAGAGGTAGTGGGTGACAGGGAGATGGTGACAGTGAGCGGCAGTGGGTGACATCATGGAATGAATGACAGGTGGAGGCAGTGGGTTATGCCTTGAAATTGGTGACAGGGGGAGACAGTTGGTGACGTAAAGGATGACAGGGAGAGGAAGTGGCAGTGCTGCAAGTATGGCGGTACAGGGCAGTACTGCGTACCAGTAAGAAATTGACAGCCGGTACGCAGTACTGTTGGCCCGACCATCTTGCTTGCAGCCACTGTATACTCACCAATACCTCTCTGCACTACCTCCCTAACACCTTCATACTTACCACTATCTCACCCCTTAACCTCTCTTCTGTCACCCTCTCCCTGTTACCCACTACCTCTCCCTGTCATCATTTACATCACCTACTGTCTCCCCCTGTCACCCATTTTCTGGAATAACTCACTGCCTACCCCATCATTCATTCCATGACGCCATCCCACTGCCTCTCCTTGTCACCCTCTCCCTGTCACCCACTGCCTCTCCATCTCCCACTGTCTTTCCCCATCACCCACTGCCTCTCCACATCTGTGTAGTATAGTTTCAAGTTCAGACATTATGGTGTAATAGTTAGCATTACTGCCTCACAGCACTGAGGTAAAGGGCTTGATCCTCACCATGGACCTAATTATGTGGCGTTTGTATATACTGTGTGGAGTATCCTCCCACTATCTGAAAATATACTGGTACAGTAGGTTAATTGTCTCCCAACAAAAGATAACTCTAGTGTTTAAGTGTGCGTATGTACAGATGGAGCCTCTCTTATCTTTGCTGTTTTTCTGTCTAAACAGAGATTTAGTCATGCCTAGGCGATAGCTTAGGTTGCGTTGAGGCACTACTACATACTCAGCATGCAATACACATCTCCACCACTGGGTGGCTAATGCTCCACTAATCCAGTACTTTAGAGCGAATAGTGGTGGATTGATATACAAGCTCTGGCAAATGGTCAGTGACGACTGTAATGTTAAGGTACTGTATACTGTACACACAGACCCATGGCCAGACGGAGAGTCAATAAAAAAAAAATAGTTTATATGGACGCAAACCTATGTGTTAAAGCACTTATCCATTGCCGTGTTACTGTAGGTGAGCATCCACGTCCCGTAGACAAAGCGATTGTATACACATGCAACTAACGTGTAAAAGCAATAATGTAGTTAATTGACGTAAAAGTATGTACCGTGTTCTGCAATATGAGCATCCAAGTCCTGTAACGGCATACACAAATACCAATGCGGAGGGATCACTGCTTACAGTACATTTACACATGAGCTTGTATATTTATCAAGAGACATCGTGCCCGAGTGGTGAAGTGTGCCATTTCCCATGCTAAGAGTCCTGGGTTTGATTACACAGTGTGAGTGCATGTTTGTTTTTTCCTGACACTTTATTAATTTTCTGTGATGTAAGCCCTCAGCTAAGGAGCCAGCGATGGCATCAGTTTTGCAAGAGTCGGGGCAATGCTGAAGGAGCATCTCAATGCCCTAGTTATATTACACAGGAACAATAGGGATAAGTGAGCTCTATGCACATTACGATAAACCAGACTCAATCACATAGCAAGTTGACAAAGTGGCTGCTGCCCATGACCCTGTGCCTCTTGGAAGCCCTCAGCTATGGATGCTAGCGATGGCTTCAGTTTTGCAATAGTTAGGGCAATGCTGAAGGAGCGTCTCAATACACTAGCTAAAATACACAGCGGCAATAGGTCCCGTAGACATATCAATAAATATAAATAGTGTATCCTGACGCGACTAACTGTTCAAGCAACACAACACTGTACTGTAGTTCATCGACGTTAGAGATTCTGTGTTGTACTGTATGAGAAGGGATCACTGCTACCATTTACACAAGATATCATGTCTATACAGTACTGTGTTGTACATTTATTGCAACCTGACCTCCCTCCATGTCTATGAAATGAGCAGGCTCCCAGTGGGGATGGGGGAAGTGGGATGGGGGAGGTGGTGGCTAAATACTGTGTTTTACTATATGAGCGTCCAAGTCCTGTAATGACATACACAAACACCAATGGGGAGGGATCACTGCTTACAGTACATTTACACATCAGCATGTCTATTTATTATGAGGCATCATGCCCAAGTGGTGAAGTGTGCCGCTTCCCATGTTAAGAGTCCCGGGTTCAATTCCCACAGTGCGAGTACATGTTTGTTTTTTCCTGACACTTTATTGATTTTCTGTTATGTAAGCCCTCAGCTAAGGAGCCAGCGATGGCATCAGTTTTGCAAGAGTCAGGGCAATGCTGACGGAGCATCTCAATACCCTAGTTATATTACACAGGAACAATAGGGATAAGTGAGCTCTATGCACATTACGATAAACCAGACTCAATCATATAGCAAGTTGACAAAGTGGCTGCCACCCGTGACCCTGCACCTCTTGGAAGCCCTCAGCTATGGAGCCAGCGCTGGCTTCAGTTATGCAATATTTAGGGCAATGCTGAAGGAGCGTCTCAATACACTAGCTAAAATACACAGCGGCAATAGGTCCCATAGACATATCAATAAATATAAATAGTGTATCCTGATGCAACTAACTGTTCAAGCAACACAGCACTGTACTGTAGTTCATCGATGTTAGAGAATCTGTGTTGTACTGTATGAGAAGGGATCACTGCTACCATTTACACAAGAGATTGTGTCTCTATCAAAGCGACTGCAGTTCTCTATATGATCTACATTTACATACAGTACTGTGTTGTATATTTATTGTAACCTGACCTCCCTCCCTGTCTATGAAATGAGCAGGCTGCCGGGGGGAAGTGGGATGGGGATGGGGGAGGTGGTGGCTGTCACAGCATTCATATATTTAATTCATAACATTCATATATTTAAGAACCTTACATTCTGTAGAATTATGCACACAGGAAAAGACCTGTTTCCATAACTAACTGTCGGGGCGTCTGACATACAAATCCGTAGCACAGTGTACTGTTTAATGTACATTCACTCTGGCCCTCTCTAGTCCTTTCCCCCAACCAAAGCAACTGTAGTATCTTCATTTTCGTGGTAGCCTTTAATTTACACACAGTACTGTGTAAACTAGTCTCTTTGTCTGAAAACATCAGTCTCTCAGGGGTGGGGGAAAGGTGAGGGGGGAGGTGGGGATTAACCAGCAAAGTTCAGAGACACTGTCGAAAATATTAATTCTCTGTCAGGACCCAAAAAAAGAAAACAATAAATCAATAAATAAAAATAGTGTATACAGACACAAACGAACGTGTTAAAGCAATAGTCCACTGACGTTCGGTTTATATGAGCTATTAAATTCAATTAAAATGGGTTTAAAGCTTAATATATCCAGTTCTGGGGGTCCAATCGGCTCAGAACTGTGTTGGTATGAAAGGGGAGATGATTAGCTACCAGAGGATACCAACTCCAAGTTTCTGTGACTCCCACAAGGCTAAAGGCGACCCATGGTGGGTCTGAATTACCGGCCCATTATAGTCTATGGGAAACTGGGTCCACTTTGCGTCCTGATATCTCCAATTCTGGGTGTCCCAGAGACTCGAGACTGGTACAGTACAAAAGAGGAGACTATTGGCTTTCTGGGCAGACCAACCACTAATTAATGTGACACCACAAAGGGAAACAGCAAGCAACCATGTGTGGGGTCCCCTCCAGTTATCCGCCCTGCTTGCATGAGGTGCGGGGTTTCTGGATAGATAGAAAATACTGTACAGAGATGCTAAGCACGGTGATTTGGCATCCAGGAACTTAGGGAGGAGCTTTAATCTCTCTCCATTATACTTAGAAAGATAACACTTGCCGCTGTAGCCTTTACAGCAGAGTACGTTACAAGCTGTTCATGCTGTTTAGTACGCAAATAGAACATACTGTACAGAGATTCTAAACACAGTGATTTGGCATCCAGGAACTTAAGGAGGAGCTTTTATCTCTCCCCATTATACTTAATGCTACGGGATTTGGACACTCACATATCCCTAACATCAATAGACCATACCTGTAACACGTTCGTTTGCATCTGTATACACTACCATTTTTATTTGTTGATTTGTCTGTGGGACTTGGACGCTCACATATTCCTAACGTCAATGGAGTTTACTGTGGCTTTATGATGTTAATTTGCGTCTGTATATACTGTACTATTTGCGCCTGTACTGTATATACTGTAATATACTGTATAACATACTGTAGCGATTTGTAGTGTAATGAGACGCACCAGTAAAGTAGTTCTTACGCTGTAGTTCAGTATTGTATTTTAATGGATACCACGCGCATGCGCAATGGTGATTTTAAAAGCGACATCTGGTGGATGATCGCAGGTATTACACTCAAAGGTACCGCCAAATGCTCTGTGCGCCTCCCTACGACAAGGCAAGCCTCCTTGCGGTCAGGCACACTGCGTATGCCTGATTGCGACTAACGCCACAGTCAGCAAGGATAACAGAGGCTCCATCTGTACATGGGCAGATTAGATGGCCTAAGAGGATCTTATCTGCCATCAATGGGGGTAATTTAGAGTTGATCGCAGCAGCAAATTTGTTAGCAGTTGGACAAAACCATGTGCACTGCAGGTGTGGCAGATATAAAATTTACAGAGAGAGTTAGATTTGGGTGGGTTATTTTGTTTCTGTGCAGGGTAAATACTGGCTGCTTTATTTTTACACTGCAATTTAGATTTCAGTTTGAAAACACCCCATCCAAATCTAACTATCTCTGCACATGTTATATCTGCCCCCCCCCCATGCAGTGCACATGGTTTTTGCTTACAAATTTGCTGCTGCGATCAACTCTGAATTAGGCCCTATGGGGGTCATTCTGACCCGATCGCATGGTGCAGTTTATCGGGTCAGTATTGAGCATGCGCTGGTGCCGCAGTGCGCCGGCGCATGCCATATGGCCGAAGGCCGTCGGTGTCTAGCGATCGCCTCTGCCTGAGCGGGAGGGGGCTGGACGTCGGCATTAAGCCGCCATTTAGGTGGGCGCGGTCGAGACAACGAAGGCATGGCCGGACCGTTGGGGGGGGGGGGGCACGGTGGCTGCTGCGACCCGGGCAGCGAAGAGGTTCTCCCGGCCAGCCGCAGGAGCTGCGCTGGCCGGGAGTTACTCCTCAAATGCAAAAGCATCGCCGCTGTGCGATGCTTTTGCATTTATGCAGGGGGGCTGGCACTGACATGCGGGGTGGACTAGCCCTGTGCTGGACGTCCCCCCGCATGTCTGAGTGCCTGATCGTAGCTGTACAAAATTTAGCACAGCTACGATCAACTCGGAATGACCCCCAATGTTTCTATGTTTAAGTCTTTTGAAGATAAATGTTCAAATCACTTAAAAAAAATAATAGCATGTTTTGGTAATGTTTTTTCCTTCTGCCTTTACTGTTTGGATAGGTCATTAACCTATTTGGCAATACAAAATGTGGCTACAATGTTGGATTCACTTATTAGGAGAATTGTAAATAACAAATAATAGTTAAATGGTCACATGTTTATATCTACAGGGTTATGTAAAGCCACGGCCCATCACCATTTACCAGCAAGCGTGAAATCTCTATAGAAAAAACCTCCTTACTTTTCATTAATGTTCCTGTACTTACCTCATGTCTTCCCCCAGCCAACACTAGCAAAAAGCTCCAGACAAAGAAGCAGATATTCTCCATAACTGCGATACTTACATACATTTTGGTGTATGATTGAGGGACAGAAATTAGTTTGGGTCCAGATGATGAGGAACCTTCAAAAACACAAATAGATCACTGTTGCTGTATATTTGTTTTCGATTATTGATTTCAAACATTAATAATTAGAAAAATAAGCTGATGCATTTTAAGTAACTTTTGTCTTTCACAGTATAACATATATCTTTTTTTAACACGTTTATAGCATTATCTTTTTGTTGGGTGTGCATGTGTGCATAGCCTGGTTTTAAATAGTTCTGTTGAAATGTATACTAAGCAACAGCATCTGTGTGCCGTCCTGTCAGCTTGCTTTTGCCATGGATGAGTAGAGGTGACAGTATAAGGTACAGTGGCCAGGACATGTTGCTGTTACTGGATTAGCTAACATAACAACGTGATTATGCAATGCTGTCAACAGTGGAAGCAAACAATATTTTTAAAGCAGTGATTTTCAACCTTTTTAAATTTGTGGCACACTAAACAAAATGTTTAAATTGCCAAGGCACACCATCAATTTTTTTGGCCCCGCAGTAATAAAACACATTGGCTCCCACTGTAATAAAACATATTTATATTAATGCCACACACCTACCCAAGAGTAATTCCACTCATTACCCCCCCCCAGTAATGCCACACACCTGCCCCCCATAGTAATTATACACACATGCCCCATTCTAATTCCACACACCTGCCCCCCCATAGTCAAGCCACACACATGCCCCCATTGTAATTCCTTACACCTGTTCCACCCATAGTAAATATACATACCAGCCCCCTATTGTCATTACACACACCCTGCCCCAGTGGTAAACTAAGGATTTGCATGGGGGGGGTTTACAGAACTGGGTGGAGCCAATCACGGGGGTTGGGACTGAGGTGACCCAGTATATGCTGGGTCCGTAAAACGGGTGGTCTTCACTATGCCGAATGTCGGGATCCCGGCGCACAGTATACCGGCGCCGGAATCCCGACACCCGGCATACCGACATATATTCTCACTCGTGGGGGTCCACGACCCCCCTGGAGGGAGAATTAAACAGCGTGGCGCGCGTAGCGTGCCACTGTGCCCGCAGTGTGGCGAGCGCAGCGAGCCCGCAAGGGGCTCATTTGTGCTCGCCACACTGTCGGTATGCCGGGGGTCAGCTCCCGGCGCCGGTATGCTGGTCGCCGGGAGCCCGGCCGCCGGCATACCATACTACACCCAGTAAAACTAATCTGTCTGTGTGTGTGTATGTGTATGTATATATATATATATATATATATATATACATACATATCTACACATATATATACCGTGTATGTATATATATATATATACATATATATATATACACACACACACATACATATACACATATACATAGCATATTAAACATGCATACACATATATATATACATACACATACAGTACACGTATATATACACATGTATATATATCATATGTGTGTGTGTTTATATGTATGTATGTATGTATATACATGTGTATATATGTATGCACATGGATATATATGTACTATAATTAAAATAAAGTAAACCTTTATTGCAATTACAAGTGCCACCAGGAAGACAGCAGGCTGCAGAGGACGCTAGACAGCCATTAATAATACTCATGCAGCTAAAAAAAAAAAAAAAAAAAAAAAATTCGCGGAGGGGGGTTTCTGGGTGCTCGGAAACCCCCCCTGGGTGCACCACTGTGCCCCCACATAGTATTCATACACACACAGGGCCGGTGCAAGGTCTCACTGCACCCTAGGCAAAGCTTCAACCTAGCACCCCCTAACCTGCAAACCCCACCACCACCACCTCTCGGAGGGAAGATGCAGGTGGTCACTAGGTGGGCTGAGGTGAATTGCATCATTATACATATACAGAGAGAAGCAACAACAATTTTAAAGTGAAAAAGTATATTGTAACCAAAGTCACAAAATGTTGTGACTTTGTTCAGCAGCAGTCAGTGCGGTGTAAATGGAGGAGGCTGCATAGATTTCCTTCACTTTTTTGCTAGATTAATTCAGTGGTGCCCTCCAGGGGCCGGCGCCCATAGGCAACCGCCTAAAGCTGCCTAATGGTAGAGCCGGCCCTGTACACACATGCCCCCTATAGTAATTCCACACACCTGACCCCCTTACAGTAATATAACCCACACCGGTCCCCCATCATAGTAATTCTTTGCACATATTTATGTGAGTTTTATATATATATAGATATATGTAGTCTGCAAAAAGTCCGGCACTCACTGTTACTTGATGTACTGTCCCCGTTGCCTTCCGTAAAGTACAGCTCACACTGTTAATGTATCAAGGGTTAGGAACGGCGGCACTCAGGAATAAAGACACAACCACAGCCAGCAGTTTTCAGCCAACGTTTCAAAGCATGTGCTTTTTCGTCAGGGCAATAACAAACATTAAAATAAACTCACGTTTATATGTGCTCCCCCTCACCGTCAAAGTCCGCGCCTCTGTCTCCACTTCCGCTATACAGGCGCTCACTTGTGATGTCACCCAGTGCGCCCATCACCATAACAACCAAATCAACATAAATACAAATAGTTCTACACGTAATCAGTTGCATGAAAAATCTATATATCAGCCACTTCATTCTAGCACATGTCCTGCATCTTAAATAAGTAAGCTATTCACTGCAATAACACATATAACATTAGGGTCAAATATAGCCAGAAGATCAAATAAAGCAATTGTACCCGGTTTGTTCATTTAGCCCCCGTGGACTTAATGTGTCCAAACGGAATATCCAGCGGGACTCACACTGTAATAAGCGTTTAGATCTGTTCCCACCTCTCACCAGCGGAGGTATATGATCGATGATCATGTGTTTTAATGCGGTTGGTGAGTGACCAGCCAGGGCAAAATGTCTTGCCACTGGTTGGTCACTATTTCCAGCCAACACAGCTTCCCTTATTGCATATCGGTGTTGACCCATTCTAACTTTGAAAGCGCATTCTGTTTTCCCAGTGTAATATTTGCCACATGGGCAGATTAGCACATACACGATAAATTTAGACATGCAAGAGAGTCTGTGTTTGATTTTAAATGTCTGACCAGTGAATGGATTTTTAATCGTGTCTCCTGTTTGCATGTATCCACAAGTGACACAACCAGTGCACTTATAGCAACCATTCTTTGGTCTCCCCAAAAATGTGGCAGGCATTTTTTATCAAAATTAGTTATATCATTATGTACGACATAATCACGTATATTTCTTCCCCTGGAGTAGCCACACATGATACGCTTATTAGTCATACTGGGTAGTTCTTTATCACTAGACACAATGGGCCAGTGAGACCGAATCGCATTCCTCACCTTGTTGCTCGCAACATTGTATCTGTTAGGCCAAATTATCTTGTTGGTAACATTTTTTTTAACTTTAGGTTTTAAAGTGCTTTCTCTGGGTATAGACATAACCTTATTTTTAAGTTCAATGAGGGTTTGTTTATTATAACCCCGAACAACAAATTTATCTATCATAAGGTCTAGTTGGGCGAAAGCATCACATTCATCTGTGCAAATACGTCTCACCCGCAAGAACTGAGAAAAAGGTAATCCCTTCTGAATAGTGATTGGGTGATGACTCTGTGCACTAAGCAACGTATTACGATCAGTTGGCTTCACATAAAGTGAAGTTTTGATCACTCCCTGTGTCAAGCTAATTCTCACATCAAGAAAATCAATCGTTGATTTATCAATTTTGTAGGTAAGTTTAACGGGGCTATTACTACGATTATGATTTGATAATATACTTTCCAGGACTTCAATGTCACCTTTCCACAACAGCAGCATGTCGTCTATAAAACGAGTATAATAGACGACATTCTGTTGAATTTCGGGGTCCATGAAAAATATGTCTTTCTCCACTGAAATCATATATGCATTAGCGTATGCCGGGGCGACCGACGCCCCCATGGCACACCCAGATACTTGGAGATAATATTTCCCATCAAAATAGAAATAGTTTTTACTCAACACCATTTCTAGCAAAGCACAGAAAAATTCGATATTGGGCCCCTTATACCACACATTATTGGTAATAAGTCTCCTGGTGGCTGCAATCCCCTCACCGTGAGGAATGCAGGTGTATAACGAGCTCACATCTATGCTACATAGTATGCAGTCAGGGGGAATGTTGGTTAAATTATTCAATTTAATCAGAAGATCAGTGGTGTCTTTTAGAACACACACTGGGGTATATTTACTAAGCTCCCGATTTTGACCGAGATGCCGTTTTTTCTTCAAAGTGTCATCTCGGTTAATCTCGGTCATTTACTAAACACTAATCACGGCAGTGATGAGGGCATTCGTAATTTTTTGCTAGTTCAGGTAAAAAATTACGAATGAATACACCATCGGTCAAATTACGCCTGTTTAGATATGAATCTCGGTCATTTACTAAGAAGTGCAAAGCAAAAAAACACAAAACACTGCCGTGAAAAATTACAACTCGTAAAAAAGTCCTAAAAAAAACAGACCTGCTTTTTTTTTCCGTGATTTGAGATGCATGCAGGGATCCATGAGATCCGTGCATGTATATCAGTGGGAAGGGGTGGGAAAGTGCTTATTTTTGCCCAAAAAATTGCGTGGGGTCCCCCCTCCTAAGCATAACCAGCCTCGGGCTCTTTGAGCCGATCCTGGTTGCAGAAATATGGGGAAAAAAATGACAGGGGTTCCCCCATATTTAAGCAACCAGCATCGGGCTCTGCGCCTGGTCCTGGTCCCAAAAATACGGGGGACAAAAAGAGTAGGGGTCCCCCGTATTTTTAAAACCAGCACCGGGCTCCACTAGCTGGACAGATAATGCCACAGCCGGGGGTCACTTTTATACAGCGCCCTGCGGCCGTGGCATCAAAAATCCAACTAGTCACCCCTGGCCGGGGTACCCTGGGGGAGTGGGGACCCCTTCAATCAAGGGGTCCCCCCCCCCCAGCCACCCAAGGGCCAGGGGTGAAGCCCGAGGCTGTCCCCCCCCATCCAATGGGCTGCGGATGGGGAGGCTGATAGCCATTTGTGATAATGAAAAGATATTGTTTTTAGTAGCAGTACTACAAGTCCCAGCAAGCCTCCCCCGCATGCTGGTACTTGGAGAACCACAAGTACCAGCATGCGGCGGAAAAACGGGCCCGCTGGTACCTGTAGTACTACCACTAAAAAAATACCCAAAAAAACACAAGACACACACACCGTGAAAGTATAATTTTATTACATACATACACACATACATACATACATACTTACCTTATGTTCTCACGCAGGTCGGTCCTCTTCTCCAGTAGAATCCAAGGGCTACCTGTTATAGAAATTCTACTCACCAGATCCAGTGGTCCAGGCTCCTCGGCAAATCCAGGGATAATCCACGTACTTGAATAAAACAAAAAAAACGGTTGCCCGACCTCGAACTGAAAGGTGACCCATGTTTGCACATGGGTCACCTTTCCACGAATGCCAGAAACCCACTTTGCCTTCTGACTAAGTGGGTTTCTTCAGCCAATCAGGGAGTGCCACGTTGTAGCACTCTCCTGATCAGCTGTGTGCTGCTGTCCTCACTGACAGGCGGCACACGGCAGTGTTACAATGTAGCGCCTATGCGCTCCATTGTAACCAATGCTGGGAACTTTCTGCTCAGCGGTGACGTCACTTTAGGTCAACCGCAGGGCAGAAAGTTCCCATCATTGGTTACAATGTAGCGCATAGGCGCTACATTGTAACACTGCCGTGTGCTGCCTGTCAGTGAGGACAGGAGCACACAGCTGATCAGGAGAGTGCTACAACGTGGCACTCCCTGATTGGCTGAAGAAACCCACTTAGTCAGAAGGCAAAGTGGGTTTCTGGCATTCGTGGAAAGGTGACCCATGTGCAAACATGGGTCACCTTTCAGTTCGAGGTCGGGCAACCGTTTTTTTTGTTTTATTCAAGTACGTGGATTATCCCTGGATTTGCCGAGGAGCCTGGACCACTGGATCTGGTGAGTAGAATTTCTTCAACAGGTAGCCCTTGGATTCTACTGGAGAAGAGGACCGACCTGCGTGAGAACATAAGGTAAGTATGTATGTATGTGTGTATGTATGTAATAAAATTATACTTTCACGGTGTGTGTGTCTTGTGTTTTTTTGGGTATTTTTTTAGTGGTAGTACTACAGGTACCAGCGGGCCCGTTTTTCCGCCGCATGCTGGTACTTGTGGTTCTCCAAGTACCAGCATGCGGGGGAGGCTTGCTGGGACTTGTAGTACTGCTACTAAAAACAATATCTTTTCATTATCACAAATGGCTATCAGCCTCCCCATCCGCAGCCCATTGGATGGGGGGGGACAGCCTCGGGCTTCACCCCTGGCCCTTGGGTGGCTGGGGGGGGGGACCCCTTGATTGAAGGGGTCCCCACTCCCCCAGGGTACCCCGGCCAGGGGTGACTAGTTGGATTTTTGATGCCACGGCCGCAGGGCACTGTATAAAAGTGACCCCCGGCTGTGGCATTATCTGTCCAGCTAGTGGAGCCCGGTGCTGGTTTTAAAAATACGGGGGACCCCTACTCTTTTTGTCCCCCGTATTTTTGGAAGCAGGACCAGGCGCAGAGCCCGATGCTGGTTGCTTAAATATGGGGGAACCCCTGTCAATTTTGTCCCCATATTTCTGCAACCAGGATCGGCTCAAAGAGCCCGAGGCTGGTTATGCTTAGGAGGGGGGACCCCACGCATTTTTTTTGGGGGATTTTACATTGTTTAATTAAAAAAAAAAAAAATAAGAACCCCAGCACGGATCACACAGATCCGGCCGAGATTGATTGTAAAAAAAAACGGCAGTGTTTTGCTAATCACTGCCGTAAAAATAGGTAAAAAAAAAACGAATGACATCGACATCGGAAGAAAAGAAAAACCCGAATACGACAGCTTAGTAAATCCATCGTAATCAATTCAAAAAGTTGCAGTTTTACACTGTCGATGTCATTCGTGATTGAACTTTGACCTTTTTTCGGAAATTACGAATCTTAGTAAATTTACCCCACTGAGTTCTGAACACAAGGCTGTAAATAGGTGTCAAGATATATGGACACTGGCTGAAAAATAGACCCTCTGGCCGATATAATCGGCCGACCGGGAGGGTGCTCCAAATCTTTATGCACCTTCGGGAGCGTGTAAAGTAAGGGTTTAACAGGAAAATCAGTTTTAAGCAATTTAGTTATATCACTCGAAATAACCCCCACATCAACAGCATCTTGCAACATTTGATCAAGCAATCTTTTGTATTCTAGGGTAGGATCAGTAGTTAAAGGACGGTATACAGAGCAATCAGATAACTGACGTAAAATCTCCTGCCGATAATCTACTAGGTCCTGTATAACCACTGAGCCCCCTTTATCCGCTGAGCGGATAACTATATCTTTTCTTGCACTTAAAGACTTTAATGCTTTAAACTCTGCTCCGGTTAGATTGGAGTGTCCCTTATAGGATCTAGTTTCAGCAGTGTCAACAGTGGAATCCAGCATCCTAATGAAGCTCTTTATAGAAGCATTGTTCGAGTTAGGATCAAAGTTCGATCTTGGGCTTAATTTCTTTAATTCACTTGGTATAGGGTTCTCCCCTTCTGTAGGTGGGCGTGATCCGAAAAATTCCTGGATCTTTAGTTGACGATTAAGTTTGAATACTTCAGTTTTCCATAAAAATGGATCAAAGGTAGTAGTTGGTACAAAACTAAGTCCTTTCATTAATACTTGGGTTTCTTCAACAGTGAGTGGGACTGAGGATAAATTAAATATTAATTCCTGCTTGGCAGTGGCGGTTTTTTGCGTGCCTCGCTTCCACTGGCCTCCTCGTCGGTTGTATTTACGTTTGCTGCACGGTATTTGGCCCTTGTCTTCATCCCTAAAGGGAGTGACTTGAAACGCTTTCCTCTTCTAGACCCTTGATCACTATCACTGGCAGAGGTGATAGTGTCCTGGGTAGACTTGTAATTGGAATTGCGTCCATATCGTCGACCTCCCCTCGGATTTTGCTGGGATGTTTGGGCTCCACCAGTTAACCAGCCATAGACATTGTTAGATTCATAGTCATTATTAACTTTGGTGAACTTCTCACGTTTATATTTAAGTAAGTCACGTTTGTAATCTTCAACTTGTTTGGACAATTTTTCTATCCAATTACATGACTTGTCATCCAGTAGTGTCTGGGTGTGCAACGCTTCGAAGGCTTCAACCTTGACTTTGGTAGTATTCATTTCTCTAGTAGCCTCCTCTATTACCAGAAGTATCAAATCAAGGGAGCATTTGTTTAAAATGGCACACCATCTTTTGCAAAAAGCCACATTGTGTCGACCAATGGTCGGTATGTTCCTAACCCGGAACCCACGGGGTATTTTCTTTTCTTTAAAGTATTCTGAAAGTGTTGCACCATGATAATAAAAATCAACCTCCCGTTTCTTTAATCTAAATAAATCTCTGTAAATGTCTTTAGCAGGAATACTAGTCACGTCAGAAAAAATGGCACCTTTGTATACTATGCCTGCAGCATCTATATCAGAAAATGACAATGTCTCTCCAATATCAAGTGCAACACGTGTGAATTGATCATTCATATTGATTTGAAGTTATTCAGTGGTTTTAAAAATCAAACTCAATAATTAGATGTTACAGTATCACCACTCAGGTGTAAACACCTTATGAGTCGAAGGATAAAAAGTAATAAAACAGCAAGACGAGAGCCACAATACAATGAACAAATTGTTACAAGGTGCCTTGACTAATTCGTGTGATAAGTCCCTTAGCACTGGGACGTTCACACAATACACAGTCTGCAAAAAGTCCGGCACTCACTGTTACTTGATGTACTGTCCCCGTTGCCTTCCGTAAAGTACAGCTCACACTGTTAATGTATCAAGGGTTAGGAACGGCGGCACTCAGGAATAAAGACACAACCACAGCCAGCAGTTTTCAGCCAACGTTTCAAAGCATGTGCTTTTTCGTCAGGGCAATAACAAACATTAAAATAAACTCACGTTTATATGTGCTCCCCCTCACCGTCAAAGTCCGCGCCTCTGTCTCCACTTCCGCTATACAGGCGCTCACTTTAGGGATGAAGACAAGGGCCAAATACCGTGCAGCAAACGTAAATACAACCGACGAGGAGGCCAGTGGAAGCGAGGCACGCAAAAAACCGCCACTGCCAAGCAGGAATTAATATTTAATTTATCCTCAGTCCCACTCACTGTTGAAGAAACCCAAGTATTAATGAAAGGACTTAGTTTTGTACCAACTACTACCTTTGATCCATTTTTATGGAAAACTGAAGTATTCAAACTTAATCGTCAACTAAAGATCCAGGAATTTTTCGGATCACGCCCACCTACAGAAGGGGAGAACCCTATACCAAGTGAATTAAAGAAATTAAGCCCAAGATCGAACTTTGATCCTAACTCGAACAATGCTTCTATAAAGAGCTTCATTAGGATGCTGGATTCCACTGTTGACACTGCTGAAACTAGATCCTATAAGGGACACTCCAATCTAACCGGAGCAGAGTTTAAAGCATTAAAGTCTTTAAGTGCAAGAAAAGATATAGTTATCCGCTCAGCGGATAAAGGGGGCTCAGTGGTTATACAGGACCTAGTAGATTATCGGCAGGAGATTTTACGTCAGTTATCTGATTGCTCTGTATACCGTCCTTTAACTACTGATCCTACCCTAGAATACAAAAGATTGCTTGATCAAATGTTGCAAGATGCTGTTGATGTGGGGGTTATTTCGAGTGATATAACTAAATTGCTTAAAACTGATTTTCCTGTTAAACCCTTACTTTACACGCTCCCGAAGGTGCATAAAGATTTGGAGCACCCTCCCGGTCGGCCGATTATATCGGCCAGAGGGTCTATTTTTCAGCCAGTGTCCATATATCTTGACACCTATTTACAGCCTTGTGTTCAGAACTCAGTGTGTGTTCTAAAAGACACCACTGATCTTCTGATTAAATTGAATAATTTAACCAACATTCCCCCTGACTGCATACTATGTAGCATAGATGTGAGCTCGTTATACACCTGCATTCCTCACGGTGAGGGGATTGCAGCCACCAGGAGACTTATTACCAATAATGTGTGGTATAAGGGGCCCAATATCGATTTTTTCTGTGCTTTGCTAGAAATGGTGTTGAGTAAAAACTATTTCTATTTTGATGGGAAATATTATCTCCAAGTATCTGGGTGTGCCATGGGGGCGTCGGTCGCCCCGGCATACGCTAATGCATATATGATTTCAGTGGAGAAAGACATATTTTTCATGGACCCCGAAATTCAACAGAATGTCGTCTATTATACTCGTTTTATAGACGACATGCTGCTGTTGTGGAAAGGTGACATTGAAGTCCTGGAAAGTATATTATCAAATCATAATCGTAGTAATAGCCCCGTTAAACTTACCTACAAAATTGATAAATCAACGATTGATTTTCTTGATGTGAGAATTAGCTTGACACAGGGAGTGATCAAAACTTCACTTTATGTGAAGTCAACTGATCGTAATACGTTGCTTAGTTCACAGAGTCATCACCCAATCACTATTCAGAAGGGATTACCTTTTTCTCAGTTCTTGCGGGTGAGACGTATTTGCACAGATGAATGTGATGCTTTCGCCCAACTAGACCTTATGATAGATAAATTTGTTGTTCGGGGTTATAATAAACAAACCCTCATTGAACTTAAAAATAAGGTTATGTCTATACCCAGAGAAAGCACTTTAAAACCTAAAGTTAAAAAAAATGTTACCAACAAGATAATTTGGCCTAATAGATACAATGTTGCGAGCAACAAGGTGAGGAAAGCGATTCGGTCTCACTGGCCCATTGTGTCTAGTGATAAAGAACTACCCAGTATGACTAATAAGCGTATCATGTGTGGCTACTCCAGGGGAAGAAATATACGTGATTATGTCGTACATAATGATATAACTAATTTTGATTAAAAAATGCCTGCCACATTTTTGGGGAGACCAAAGAATGGTTGCTATAAGTGCACTGGTTGTGTCACTTGTGGATACATGCAAACAGGAGACACGATTAAAAATCCATTCACTGGTCAGACATTTAAAATCAAACACAGACTCTCTTGCATGTCTAAATTTATCGTGTATGTGCTAATCTGCCCATGTGGCAAATATTACACTGGGAAAACAGAATGCGCTTTCAAAGTTAGAATGGGTCAACACCGATATGCAATAAGGGAAGCTGTGTTGGCTGGAAATAGTGACCAACCAGTGGCAAGACATTTTGCCCTGGCTGGTCACTCACCAACCGCATTAAAACACATGATCATCGATCATATACCTCCGCTGGTGAGAGGTGGGAACAGATCTAAACGCTTATTACAGTGTGAGTCCCGCTGGATATTCCGTTTGGACACATTAAGTCCACGGGGGCTAAATGAACAAACCGGGTACAATTGCTTTATTTGATCTTCTGGCTATATTTGACCCTAATGTTATATGTGTTATTGCAGTGAATAGCTTACTTATTTAAGATGCAGGACATGTGCTAGAATGAAGTGGCTGATATATAGATTTTTCATGCAACTGATTACGTGTAGAACTATTTGTATTTATGTTGATTTGGTTGTTATGGTGATGGGCGCACTGGGTGACATCACAAGTGAGCGCCTGTATAGCGGAAGTGGAGACAGAGGCGCGGACTTTGACGGTGAGGGGGAGCACATATAAACGTGAGTTTATTTTAATGTTTGTTATTGCCCTGACGAAAAAGCACATGCTTTGAAACGTTGGCTGAAAACTGCTGGCTGTGGTTGTGTCTTTATTCCTGAGTGCCGCCGTTCCTAACCCTTGATATATAGATATATGTATATATATTAGAGATGTGCACCGGAAATTTTTCGGGTTTTGTGTTTTGGTTTTGGGTTCGGTTCCGTGGCCGTGTTTTGGGTTCGTACGCGTTTTGGCAAAACCTCACCGAATTTTTTTTGTCGGATTCGGGTGTGTTTTGGATTCGGGTGTTTTTTTCAAAAAACCCTAAAAAACAGCTTAAATCATAGAATTTGGGGGTCATTTTGATCCCAAAGTATTATTAACCTCAATAACCATAATTTCCACTCATTTTCAGTCTATTCTGAACACCTCACACCTCACAATATTATTTTTAGTCCTAAAATTTGCACCGAGGTCGCTGGATGACTAAGCTCAGCGACCCAAGTGGCCGACACAAACACCTGGCCCATCTAGGAGTGGCACTGCAGTGTCACGCAGGATGGCCCTTCCAAAAAACACTCCCCAAACAGCACATGACGCAAAGAAAAAAAGAGGCGCAATGAGGTAGCTGTGTGACTAAGCTCAGCGACCCAAGTGGCCGACACAAACACCTGGCCCATCTAGGAGTGGCACTGCAGTGTCACGCAGGATGGCCCTTCCAAAAAACACTCCCCAAACAGCACATGACGCAAAGAAAAAAAGAGGCGCAATGAGGTAGCTGTGTGAGTAAGCTAAGCGACCCTAGTGGCCGACACAAACACCTGGCCCATCTAGGAGTGGCACTGCAGTGTCAGGCCGGATGGCCCTTCCAAAAAATACTCCCCAAACAGCACATGACGCAAAGAAGAAAAAAAAGAGGCGCAATGAGGTAGCTGTGTGACTAAGATAAGCGACCCTAGTGGCCGACACAAACACCTGGCCCATCTAGGAGTGGCACTGCAGTGTCACGCAGGATGGCCCTTCCAAAAAACACTCCCCAAACAGCACATGACGCAAAGAAAAATGAAAGAAAAAAGAGGTGCAAGATGGAATTGTCCTTGGGCCCTCCCACCCACCCTTATGTTGTATAAACAGGACATGCACACTTTAGCCAACCCATCATTTCAGTGACAGGGTCTGCCACACGACTGTGACTGAAATGACGGGTTGGTTTGGACCCCCACCAAAAAAGAAGCAATTAATCTCTCCTTGCACAAACTGGCTCTACAGAGGCAAGATGTCCACCTCATCATCATCCTCCGATTCATCACCGTGTACATCCCCCTCCTCACAGATTATCAATTCGTCCCCACTGGAATCCACCATCACAGCTCCCTGTGTACTTTGTGGAGGCAATTGCTGCTGGTGAATGTCTCCATGGAGGAATTGATTATAATTCATTTTAATGAACATCATCTTCTCCACATTTTCTGGAAGTAACCTCGTATGCCGATTGCTGACAAGGTGAGCGGCGGCACTAAACACTCTTTCGGAATACACACTTGTGGGAGGGCAACTTAGGTAGAATCAAGCCAGTTTGTGCAAGGGCCTCCAAATTGCCTCTTTTTCCTGCCAGTATACGTACGGACTGTCTGACGTGCCTACTTGGATGCGGTCACTCATATAATCCTCCACCATTCTTTCAATGGTGAGAGAATCAAATGCAGTGACAGTAGACGACATGTCCGTAATCGTTGTCAGGTCCTTCAGTCCGGACCAGATGTCAGCATCAGCAGTCGCTCCAGACTGCCCTGCATCACCGCCAGTGGGTGGGCTCGGAATTCTGAGCCTTTTCCTCGCACCCCCAGTTGCGGGAGAATGTGAAGGAGGAGATGTTGACAGGTCGCGTTCCGCTTGACTTGACAATTTTCTCACCAGCAGTTCTTTGAACCCCTGCAGACTTGTGTCTGCCGGAAAGAGAGATCCAAGGTAGGTTTTAAATCTAGGATCGAGCACGGTGGCCAAAATGTAGTGCTCTGATTTTAACAGATTGACCACCCGTGAATCCTTGTTAAGCGAATTAAGGGCTCCATCCACAAGTCCCACATGCCTAGCGGAATCGCTCAGTGTTAGCTCCTCCTTCAATGTCTCCAGCTTCTTCTGCAAAAGCCTGATGAGGGGAATGACCTGACTCAGGCTGGCAGTGTCTGAACTGACTTCACGTGTGGCAAGTTCAAAAGGTTGCAGAACCTTGCACAACATTGAAATAATTCTCCACTGCGCTTGAGACAGGTGCATTCCACCTCCTATATCGTGGTCAGTTGTATAGGCTTGAATGGCCTTTTGCTGCTCCTCCAACCTCTGAAGCATATAGAGGGTTGAATTCCACCTCGTTACCACTTCTTGCTTCAGATGATGGCAGGGCAGGTTCAGGCGTTTTTGGTGGTGCTCCAGTCTTCTGTACGTGGTGCCTGTACGCCGAAAGTGTCCCGCAATTCTTCTGGCCACCGACAGCATCTCTTGCACGCCCCTCTCGTTTTTTAAATAATTCTGCACCACCAAATTCAAGGTATGTGCAAAACATGGGACGTGCTGGAATTTGCCCAGATTTAATGCACACACAATATTGCTGGCGTTGTCCGATGCCACAAATCCACAGGAGAGTCCAATTGGGGTAAGCCATTCTGCGATGATCTTCCTCAGTTGCCGTAAGAGGTTTTCAGCTGTGTGCGTATTCTGGAAAGCAGTGATACAAAGCGTAGCCTGCCTAGGAAAGAGTTGGCGTTTGCGAGATGCTGCTACTGGTGCCGCCGCTGCTGTTCTTGCGGCGGGAGTCAATACATCTACCCAGTGGGCTGTCACAGTCATATAGTCCTGAGTCTGCCCTGCTCCACTTGTCCACATGTCCGTGGTTAAGTGGACATTGGGTACAACTGCATTTTTTAGGACACTGGTGAGTCTTTTTCTGAGGTCTGTGTACATTTTCGGTATCGCCTGCCTAGAGAAATGGAACCTAGATGGTATTTGGTACCGGGGACACAGTACCTCAATCAAGTCTATAGTTGGCTCTGCAGTAATGATGGATACCGGAACCACGTTTCTCACCGCCCAGGATGCCAAGGCCTCAGTTATCCGCTTTGCAGCAGGATGACTGCTGTGATATTTCATCTTCCTCGCAAAGGACTGTTGGACAGTCAATTGCTTGGTGGAAGTAGTAAAAGTCGTCTTACGACTTCCCCTCTGGGATGACCATCGACTCCCAGCAGCAACAACAGCAGCGCCAGCAGCAGTAGGCGTTACACGCAAGGATGCATCAGAGGAATCCCAGGCAGGAGAGGACTCGTCAGAATTGCCAGTGACATGGCCTGCAGGACTATTGGCATTCCTAGGGAAGGAGGAAATTGACACTGAGGGAGTTGGTGGTGTGGTTTGCGAGAGCTTGGTTACAAGAGGAAGGGATTTACTGGTCAGTGGACTGCTTCCGCTGTCGCCCAAAGTTTTTGAACTTGTCACTGACTTATGATGAATGCGCTGCAGGTGACGTATAAGGGAGGATGTTCCGAGGTGGTTAACGTCCTTACCCCTACTTATTACAGCTTGACAAAGGCAACACACGGCTTGACACCTGTTGTCCGCATTTCTGTTGAAATACTTCCACACCGAAGAGCTGATTTTTTTGGTATTTTCACCAGGCATGTCAATGGCCATATTCCTCCCACGGACAACAGGTGTCTCCCCGGGTGCCTGACTTAAACAAACCACCTCACCATCAGAATCCTCCTTGTCAATTTCCTCCCCAGCGCCAGCAACACCCATATCCTCCTCATCCTGGTGTACTTCAACACTGACATCTTCAATCTGACTATCAGGAACTGGACTGCGGTTGCTCCTTCCAGCACTTGCAGGGGGCGTGCAAATGGTGGAAGGCGCATGCTCTTCACGTCCAGTGTTGGGAAGGTCAGGCATCGCAACCGACACAATTGGACTCTCCTTGTGGATTTGGGATTTCGAAGAACGCACAGTTCTTTGCGGTGCTTTTGCCAGCTTGAGTCTTTTCAGTTTTCTAGCGAGAGGCTGAGTGCTTCCATCCTCATGTGAAGCTGAACCACTAGCCATGAACATAGGCCAGGGCCTCAGCCGTTCCTTGCCACTCCGTGTGGTAAATGGCATATTGGTAGCTACAGCCGTGGACTACCGTACTGCGTCTGCTAGTATAGAGATGATAATGATATAAAAAATATATATATATCACTACTGCAGGTATATATAATATAATGACGGACCTGCTGGACACTGTCAGCAGACTCCTAAACTACTAGTATGAAGAAGATAGAAAAAAAAACCCCACCACAGGTAGCTATACAATTATGGACGAGCACTGACGACACAGAGGTAGCTACAGCCGTGGACTACCGTACTGCGTCTGCTAGTATAGAGATGATAATGATATAAAAAAAATATATATATATATCACTACTGCAGGTATATATAATATAATGACGGACCTGCTGGACACTGTCAGCAGACTCCTAAACTACTAGTATGAAGAAGATAGAAAAAAAAAACCCCACCACAGGTTGGTATACAATTATGGACGTGCACTGACGACACAGAGGTAGCTACAGCCGTGGACTACCGTACTGCGTCTGCTAGTATAGAGATGATAATGATATAAAAAATATATATATATCACTACTGCAGGTATATATAATATAATGACGGACCTGCTGGACACTGTCAGCAGACTCCTAAACTACTAGTATGAAGAAGATAGAAAAAAAAACCCCACCACAGGTAGGTATACAATTATGGACGAGCACTGACGACACAGAGGTAGCTACAGCCGTGGACTACCGTACTGCGTCTGCTAGTATAGAGATGATAATGATATAAAAAATATATATATATCACTACTGCAGGTATATATAATATAATGACGGACCTGCTGGACACTGTCAGCAGACTCCTAAACTACTAGTATGAAGAAGATAGAAAAAAAAACCCCACCACAGGTAGGTATACAATTATGGACGAGCACTGACGACACAGAGGTAGCCACAGCCGTGGACTACCGTACTGCGTCTGCTAATATAGAGATGATAAAGATGATAGAGATGAACAAAAAAAATATAACACTACTGCAGGTAAATATTTATATAATATAATGAATGACGGACCTGCTGGACACTGTCAGCAGAATGCGTTTATAGAATAAATAAAAAAAACACCACAGGAGTGTTTAACTTTTTCAGGCAGACAATATACTGGTGGTCACTGGTCAGTCACACTGGCAGCAAAAGTGTGCACTGTACTCCTGCTATAACTGCACCCCAGTCTCCCCCACAATTCAGCTGTGTGAGCAGTGAGCACTCAGCACAGTCAGATATACATATAGATGATATTATCATGCAGCACACTGAGGCTGAGCACAGATATGGTATGTGACTGTGTATCGTTTTTTTTCAGGCAGAGAACGGATTATATTAAATAATAAATAAAACTGGTGGTGGTCAGTCACTAGTAACTATCAGCAAAACTCTGCACTCTGAGTACTCCTAATGCTCCCCAAAATTACTAAGTAATCAACTCAAGTGTCTCTATCTATTCTAACGGAGAGGACGCCAGCCACGTCCTCTCCCTATCAATCTCAATGCACGTGTGAAAATGGCGGCGACGCGCGGCTCCTTATATAGAATCCGAGTCTCGCGATAGAATACGAGCCTCGCGAGAATCCGACAGCGGGATGATGACGTTCGGGCGCGCTCGGGTTAGCCGAGCAAGGCGGGAAGATCCGAGTCTGCCTCGGACCCGTGTAAAAAGGCTGAAGCTCGGGGGGGTTCGGATTCCGAGGAACCGAACCCGCTCATCTCTAATATATATATATATATTTATTTCTAACCTTAAATCTTTTCCTCTCAGTGGGGAGCGCTGGGACAAGGAGCAGCATCAGCGTGTGAACGTGCACTGCAGGTGGGGAGATCGGGCCAGCTGATGCGGAAGTGCAGCGCTGCCCGGCGAGCACAGGTACATCTGGCTGGTGGCAGTGATGGGTCTGTGACACAGACCTGCCGCTGCCACCAGCCAGATGTACCTGTGGTCTCCGGGCAGCGCTGCTCTGTATGCAGGAGCTGCTGCAGCGGGTCTGTGTGCAGGCGGCGGCGCCGGGTCAGTGTGCGGGCGGCAGGCGTCAACAGGACTGTGTGGCGGCAGGCGGCGGGCATCTCTGGCTGGCAGCAGTGGCGGCACACCTGGCAACTGCCTGCGGCACACTACTGTGCCGCGGCACACCTGTTGAAAATGGCTGCTATAAAGGGTTATAATAACATAAGCATACATTAATATGAATTAGAATATAAAGGCTGAATTTGTGACCAATTAATTACTGGCTCCGTTTCAAAAATAACAAATTCATTATATTAACTTAATGTATAAAACATGTCACATTATAAAATAAACCACAGAAACGTCAATTTTATAATGAAGATATTAGTTTACTTGCTGTATAAGAATACTCAGGATTAATATGTATAAAGTACTGTATAAAATGAAACACATCAGTGGCTTGGTGATTACCCTTGCCTGTGGGTGGAATTATTGGCAATTTATTGGAGACTGGAACTTTTGCCATAGGTACCATAGGCGGGATGCAGCAAATATCGCATTTTGCTTGCGATGCATACTGCCACTTTCCGCATGCATATCGGCATTTACTAACGCCGTATGCATGAAGAAAATCGCAAAGGACAGCTTGTGCAGTAAGAGCGGTCCTTTGTCATAATAGGACTTCTTTATTTATGACCCACGGTCCTATCTGTGCATGCGTCGAGTGATGCGCACACCACAGGGGGTGCTGGGAGGGATCTGGTTTGATTCCCCCTCAGTAGAGGCAGTGTGATATTTCTATTGGGTACCACATCCAAGCCACAGTGTCTTAAACTCTCTTCTTTTCCATGCAGTGCTGCGACTAGCGTGCGGTGCACCGTACAAGCTATAGAAGCAAGCTGTTGGTGCTGTGTTTTTCCAGCAGGCTATGATCCTGGCTGCCTGCCCAGCACCAACCGATAACAAGCTGCTGGATACACCACATTGAGAGGACACACTGCCCCAGGATTATGCTTGTTAATAGGTGCAGGCATCTATGTTACAGAAATCAAAGGTTCACTTTGCTAGCTATCCACTTGACAGTGGAAACTTAGAGCCTGGATAACCTCCAACTCTCACCAGTTATCCCTTCAGCAGCTTTGTGGTGAGTTTAAAGACAGACTTTATTATCGTCATTGTGCTCCCAGTTAACAGTATCAACCTCCGCTTTGGCTCCCAGATGGGGGGGATTTGGTGTAGCTTATAGGTGGATGTAGTGTAGTGATGTATGTACTGTAGTCGTGTAGTAATGTATGGCAGTATATAGGGGCATGTAGTGCACTGATGTGATGTAGCATATAAGGGTATGTAGTGTAGTGATGTAGTGTAGCATATAGGGTATGTAGTGCAGTGTATAGGGGCATGTAGTGTAGTGATGTATGTACTGTAGTCGTGTAGTAATGTATGGCAGTATATAGGGGCATGTAGTGCACTGATGTGGTGTAGCATATAAGGGGATGTAGTGTAGTGATGTAGTGTAGCATATAGAGTATGTAGTGCAATGTATAGGGGCATGTAGTGTAGTGATGTAGTTCAGCGTGTAGAGGATGTAGTATAGCAGTGCAGTGGATAGGGGAATATAGTACAGTGATGAAGTGTTATGATATAGGGGTCATTCTGACCTGAATGCTCGCTGCAGTTCTTCGCAGAGCAGTGTTCTGGTCAGAACTGCACATGCGCCGGCGCCATAGTGAGCCTGCGCATGGATGACAGCCGATGGCTGTTGTTGTCTAGCAATTGCCTCTGCCTGATTGACAGGCAGAGGCAGTCGCTGGGTGGGAGGGGGCGGCACGACAGCGTTTGGCCGCTGTTTTGTGGGCGCGGTCCAGCCAACGCAGGCATGGCCTGACCGTGCGGTGGGCGGGCCGCAGCGGCTGCGACGAGCAGCTTCCAGCCAGCACACAAAGCTGTGCTGGCCGGGAGCTACTCCTGAAGTACAAAAGCATCGCCGCTGTGCGATGCTTTTGTACTTCAGCGACGGGGCAGGGACTGACATGCGGGGCGGGCTAGCCCTGTGCTGGGCGTTCCCCCGCATGTCTGTGTTCCTGATCGTAGCTGTGCTAAATTTACCACAGCTACGATCAAGTCGGAATGACCCCCATAGTGCAGTGATATAGTGTAATGTATGGGGACACACAGAGGAACATGTATTTGAACATGCTGCTGGAGGTGCATGTGACGCATAGGGCATTTCAAGCACATAGGGGAATATTGTCCAATAGTATCACCTTTTTTCAAAATGTTTGATAATCTAATTATTTTAGTCTAACAGGGTTTTGGGGGTTTTTTTGGTGGGGGGGATTGAAGGGGGTGGGCGCCAAATTACTGCCTTGCCCCGGGTGATGAAAATCCTAGTTTCGGCCCTGGCCACACAATCTATTGCATTCTTGGGCTGGTGCATACGCTCTACCAGGCGAAACCCCCGGAAACTGCATTTTCTAAGGTTTGGCCGCATTTTTCAACTTGCTGCATCTCGCCCCATGTCTTCTGACTCTGCTATTGACAGCACTCTGATCACCCAGCACAGCACTTTCTAGTTTGGCGTATTGCCTGCAACCATCACTTCCATACCAGAGTGTACATCACAAACCCTTTGGTTGTATGCAGTTTCCCCCCACATGAGGAGTTTCCTAATCAGGCCTCCTACATACTCCTAATACCCAAGCCAAATCCGAGCTCACAAAACTACTATCATTTTTCAATAATCCAATAGAGAAATGATAGACAGACTCTGGTTGTTATGCATGACACCATCGCATGTCTGTTTTAGAAGCTTTAGTAAATCAACCCCATAGTGTCTGATTTAAACTAAGGCCCTAATTCAGCAAGAGTTGAATTAGGCCAAGAGCCCCGTAATGTAAACGGTCCAGACACGCCTCTGATGTCTGGACCGTGCCCACAACGCCGCATTGACGCCCACAAAACGCCATGTCGATGCCCCCCGCCCACAAACGCCTTAGCCTATCAATCAGGCAGAGGCGTTTGCATAAGTGAGATGCCTCTGTGTGCACACGCGCAGTGAACAGGATCTTCAGTATGCGAACGCATCACTGATGCATCTCATACTGACTTAGGCCCTAATTCCATAAAATCAGACCCCTCAGGGTCACAACTAGACAACGAAGAAGGCGACGTGGGTCAGCAATAAACACACTGATTATTTTACACTACAATACAATTTATTTTATATATCCTTCCTTCTATCATAATTGTAATGAATAATAATGACATATCTCATATCTCATGTCTGTGTTCCTGTTGTTGATTGTCCAACACATTAACACACACACTCTTTGTTTTGCTCTAAGAAGATCTGGAATACTCTTAATATTATTATTATTTTTGTCCCTTGGGAGTGCCCCTCCAAAGGAAAACTTTACCTTCTGAATGAATAATACACCCATATCACAAGTAAACCTGTTTGAAATTATCCTCAACTTTGATATATACCACATTGCTCACTAAGATAAAAAACATTCACCATGATCAAAGCTTTACTGTATGTCACATATCTGTAATTCCGATGATACACGTTTCTTATACTTTAACATATTTCAAGCATCATTTACTAACATTGCTCACAGGTGCACATTTAAAAAAAACATAGCAACCAATGAACAGTTAGCTTTACTTTGTCTGCTGCAAGTTAGATTCTGTGTCTGTGACTAAAGATACTGATGTACTAAGCCTGAAAAGTGATAAATATCACTGTGATAAAGCACCAGCCAATCGGCTCCTAACTGCCATGTTACAGGCTGTGTTTGAAAAATGACAGTTAGGAGCCGCTTGGCTGGTACTTTATCACTGTGATATTTATCACTTTTCAGGCTTAGTACATCTAGCCCACTGTGACTAGAGGTACCAGTGATCCCTTTAATGCCCCACATGCAGGGGCGTAGGGAGGGCGGTTCCGGTGGAGCTCGAGCTTCAGGCACCCAAGACAGTACACGGCGCCGCAGCTCGATTCCGCCGGAAACCCCCGCCTGGCCGCAAGCAGCTCGCAGCCGCAGCTGTTAGTCACTGACAGCTGGAAGCCGGAGCTGCATCAAATCTCTCCCTCCCCTTCGCTCCGTGGGCGTATGACGTCAGACGGGTGGAGACGCGGCCAGACTCAGAGGGACTGCAGAGACGGAGCAGCAGCAGTCGGGAAGCAGGAGCGGGCAGGTGAGTATTGTTTTGTTTTTTCATTAGTGTTTGTAAGCGGCGCTACCAGGGGGCACAGCTACAGGGGGCACAATTACTCTGGGCACAGCTACAGGGGCACAGCTACAGGGCGTACAGCTACAGGGGGCACAACTACTCCGGGCACAACTACTGGGAGCAAATCTACAGGAGGCACAGCTACAGGGGGCACAACTACTGGATCCATAACTATAGGGGGCATAACTGTGGCCACGCCCCTTCCCTATGAATCCACGCTCCTATTTTTTGTTGCGCGCCTTCGGCGTGCACTATGTTTAGCCTGCAATTGTATTAGGGGTGTGTGTGTGTAGTAAACTTTAGTGTGTAGTAAACTTTCACCCTGGATGCCACAAGGTCTAGGACCAGCCCTGGTGGCCATGCCCCCAATTCAGTACAGGGGAGGATGGGTGCAGAAACATACCTTGCTCCAGGCACCATGACACCTTGCTACACCTCTGCCCACATGCTGGTACTTGTGGTTCTCCAAATACCAGCATGCGGGGGAGACTTGCTGGGAACTGTAGTTCAACCAGTAAAACACAATATTAATACATTTAGTTGCTATGAACTCGCTTCCCACAGCCCATAGGTGGCAGGCATAGCCCAGGGCTTCAACCCTGGCCCTTGGGTGTCTTGGAGGGAGGACATCCCTTTATTGAGGGAAGGGGGGGTCTCCACTCCCCAAGGGAACCCTGAACAGGTTGACTAGTTTGGGGGGGTAATACTACGGCCGCAGAGACCAGTATAAACACGTCGCGCGGCTGTGGCATTACCTCCATGGCTAGTGGAGTTCGGCGCTGGTTTTAAAAATATAGAAGTCCCCTGCGTCCTTTTTCCGCCTTGTTTATGGAACCAGGACTGGTCCGAGAACCTGGTGCTGGTCTTTAAATACAGGGGAACGTCACAATTTTTTTTCCACTGTATTTTTAGAACCAGGACCGATCCCAGGGCTGGTTATGCTTAAAAGGGGGGACCCCACGCATTAAAAAAAAACCCAAACCCTCTCCTTTAATATTTAAACAGAGACGCACTGTACAGATCTCACTGATCTGTGCATGCTTTATGTTCGGGAGTGTTTGCCAAACCTGGCAACAAAACACGATTGTATATACCATCAAAAAACACGGTTCAAACATGGGAGCTTAGTAAATTACCAGGCTTTCTTTACAAAATACACCCGGCCATGTATGATCGTAACCACCAGACTTTGAACTCGGGCAAACACAACAAAAACACGAATCTTAGTAAATTTACCCTCCTGAGTGACTCTATGGTAGTGCAGAATGGCTGCGTGAAATGAGAAGCTGCTGTCATATTTTGTACGTATGGAATTGCAGTTGGTGGCTGAGATATGCCCCGAATATTGTAGCAATGCATCTACATTTTTGCTGCACTTCTTGTTACCTCCCACAAATGGTCAATTATTTTGCAAATAAATCCTCATTGTGAGTGATACTGCTAAGGTACCTGGCACGTGTGTTGTGCGACTGTGACACATGCAAGGTTGGCCGTTGCATTCATCTCTAAATCAGGCTCTTAATACAGATCTGTAATTTCATGCAATTACTTCAGTGCAGTGGCAGACCTACTTTTTTGCGGCCTTGAAGTTGAACTGTTATGGAGCCCCTTCACATTCAGCAACCTTTCATTGCTCCCGGCCTGCTTCCTAGGACAGGCCCTCTTCACTATTCCTGGGAATGTCACAAAGAAAAGTTCTGCAGGCTGTCGAGAATTGTAGTTTAAAACGGATACGCATTTTGCGCTATTTACATAGCGCAAATCATAGAGCTAGACTACAACTCGCAGCAGCTCTTGTGGTACTGATGGAGGCACATCAGCTGTGATTACAGCTATAGTGTACTAGAAACCTGGTTGTCATGGTGTTATTGGTGATGGACTATACCGTACAGTACATAAAAACAAGAGGTGAAAAACTGATTTTTGGTGTTGAAACTGCACATTTTGATGAGTAATGATGCTATCACTAATACCCCTTTTACACCGCCAGCCTATAACACGGGTTATTGCACATGAACGCACATAACCCATGCTGCTGGTTGGTTTAAAAAGGCCGAGTTGGAATAATCCGGGTCGAGTGACCCGGTATTCCAACTTGGATAGCTTGCAGGGTTGAACACGGGTTCAACCCGGCAAGCTGTGCTGTGTAAACGGAAGCCGGGTCGATGCGATCCAGCTCCTGTTCACAGTATATGGAAGGGTGGCGCTGGGATTTTGTTGAAAAATTCACTCATTAAAAGAAATTGTTTCAGGGCCCCTCTGGGATTAGGGGCCCTGAAGTTTAAGCTTCATTAGTTTCACAGCAGATCCACCCCTGCTTGAGTACAATCTTTACTGTAGTGTCTATTGTATTTTAATTTAGCATTCCTTAAAAATATATTTACATACTACAGTTCCAGGATGTAATAATGTAATAATGTAAGAATGAAGAATTTAATGACATGTCTTTCAGTTTTCATAGTGATATATCTCAGGTAACAAGACTGAACACTGTATATACAAAGTTCATCGCTGACCTTCATGCACTATTGTTAAAACTGTCACACTTAATAATAAATTTAATTTATGAGTTAAATGACCTCTAGTTACAAACACTAAGTCAGAGGCAGCTACTCAATATACTCAGATGGACATAAATGAATGTTATTTTATTTTAAAGGCAAATACTTTTAATTCATAGTATTAGTGCAATAAGCCTGGAAACTGTGAAAACTTAGAAAAAAAATCCAATTAAATGAGTTAATTTCGAAATAATCGGAATATCCATACTTCCATACTCAAGTTTAATAATCAAAATTGTGTTTTGATATGTCTTGGCTATTACTCTGACCTGACAATAAAAGTATTAAGGTGCATACACATGGAACGATAGAAGAAAAGATGTGGACATTCCCGATCGGAACGACACATCGTTTACATCATTCCGCGTGTAAGAACGATACAGATGGCGATGCACGCACCCGCAGGTCGCTAACGACAGCCCCAGAAATTTTAAACATGCAAGAAGATCTGGGGCTGTCATCAGGGCCAGTGCTAGGGTGTTTGGTGCCCTTCTGCAAACTATAAATTTGTGCCCTCCCATACTTTACAAGGGAACAGCGTGCACCAGAAAAAGGGGTGTGGTCTCAGAAGGAATGGGTGTGGTCACACAGTAGTACCAGTGATCGCAAAAATGCACTATGGCGCATATTTTACCCAGAAATGGCTGCCTGGGACTCACGTTTAGAAGATGAGCGGGTCCCACAGGACGCGCTCATCTGGATCTGTGTGCGGCATCGCGCTAGCCAGTCGGAGGACACATGAGGTGACTGGCTGTTTCCTCTGCCAATCACCTCCTGCAGCGGAGGAGACAGGGTCAGCATGCAGTGGGGAGGAGCAGCCAATCACAGACTGCGGTGTCTCCCGCCTATCCGGCATGGTTTGAATCCACCTCACCGCGGCGCTGCGCGCTAACCTGGGCTCTACCGCCAGCACCATGAATCTGTGCTGCAGCGCTGGCAGACTGGTCCCGCTCACCCGGCACTGCTCCACCTCCTCCCCGTTGCTCGCTGACCCTGTCTCCGCCGCCAGCATCAAGAGACTGGCCCCGCTCACCCGGCACAGCGTCCTCCTCCACAACGGTGAGTGTCGCTCCGCATCTGCCCTGTGCCCCTAGCTTTGTGTCTGTCCACCCTCCCCCCAGCGGCATTTGTGCCTGGGCTGCAGCAGGCTGTGTGGATAGGCTTGCTGTAGGGGGTTCCCGCGAAGCTGTCTGGGGGGGGGGGGGGGGGAGTCTGAGGAGGTTACTGCAATGTGTCTCAGTGCTCTACCTGGTGCAATGTGTCTCAGTGTAATACCTGGTGCAATGTGTCTCAGTGCAATGTGTCTCAGTGCAATACCTGGTGCAATGTGTCTCAGTGCAATACCTGGTGCAATGTGTCTCAGTGCAATACCTGGTGCAATGTGTCTCAGTCTAATACCTGGTGCAATGTGTCTCAGTCTAATACCTGGTGCAATGTGTCTCAGTGCAATACCTGGTGCAATGTGTCTCAGTGCAATACCTGGTGCAATGTGTCTCAGTGCTCTACCTGGTGCAATGTGTCTCAGTGCAATACCTGGTGCAATGTGTCTCAGTGCTCTACCTGGTGCAATGTGTCTCAGTGCAATACCTGGTGCAATGTGTCTCAGTGCTCTACCTGGTGCAATGTGTCTCAGTGTAATACCTGGTGCAATGTGTCTCAGTGCAATACCTGGTGCAATGTGTCTCAGTGCAATACCTGGTGCAATGTGTCTCAGTGCAATACCTGGTGCAATGTGTCTCAGTGCAATACCTGGTGCAATGTGTCTCAGTGCAATACCTGGTGCAATGTGTCTCAGTGCAATACCTGGTGCAATGTGTCTCAGTGCAATACCTGGTGCAATGTGTCTCAGTGCTCTACCTGGTGCAATGTGTCTCAGTGCAATACCTCGTGCAATGTGTCTCAGTGCTCTACCTGGTGCAATGTGTCTCAGTGTAATACCTGGTGCAATGTGTCTCAGTGCAATACCTGGTGCAATGTGTCTCAGTGCAATACCTGGTGCAATGTGTCTCAGTGCAATACCTGGTGCAATGTGTCTCAGTGCTCTACCTGGTGCAATGTGTCTCAGTGCTCTACCTGGTGTAATACCTGGTGCAATGTGTCTCAGTGCTCTACCTGGAGCTATGTGTCTCAGTGCTCTACCTGGTGCAATGTGTCTCAGTGCTCTGCCTGGTGCAATGTGTCTCAGTGCAATACCTGGTGCAATGTGTCTCAGCGCAATGTGTCTCAGTGCTCTACCTGGAGCAATGTGTCTCAGTGCTCTACCTGGCGAAATGTGTCTCAGTGTTATACCTGGTGCAATGTGTATAACGTCCTCTGCCTGGTGCAATGTGTATAACGTGCTCTGCCTGGCGCAATGTGTATAACGTGCTCTGCCTGGCGCAATGTGTATAACGTGCTCTGCCTGGCGCAAAGTGTATAATGTGCTCTGCCTGGCGCAAAGTGTATAACATGCTCTGCCTGGCGCAAGGTATATAGCGTGCTCTGCCTGGCGCAAAGTGTATGACATGCTCTGCCTGGCGCAAAGAGTATAAGGTGTTCTACCTTGCGCAAAGTGTATAAGGTGCTCTGCCTGGCGTAATGTGTGTAAGTGCTCTACCTTGCGTAATGTGTATAAGTACTCTGCCTGGCACAATTTGTATAACGTGCTCTACCTGGCGCAGTGTGTATAGGAGGTTCTACCTGGTGCAATGTGTATAAGCTGCACTACTGTGTGGTGTAATGTGAATTGCCACTATTATGTGGCCATGCCCCTTCCCCACGAAGCAATGACCCTAAATTTTTGCTGCGCACCTTCAGCGCGCACTGTCCATGCTTTAGCATGTACGCAGGGGAGCACCAATTTGCAGTGTCCTGTATGCTGTCCTGTATAGCCCAGCAGCATCGTCACCCCATCCTCCCCCTTTCAACACTTTGTAGTGTCCAAATCAAGTCTGTGTTTTTATGTTTTTATAATAAGATTATTAAAAACTTTCATTCTGATGGGAGCCAGAAAAGGACAGGGAGGACCTCAATTTTTAAAAGTAAGGGGTCCCTGGGACCCACTTTTTTTTGGACTCCATATCGTTTTACACCACACAGTAGCACAATCGTATTTACATTACACAGCTAGTAGTAGTGCTGCTTATACACATAATGACCCCAGTAGTAGTGCTGCTTATACACATATTGCCCACAGTAGCAGTTGCCGCTTATATACATAATGCCCCCAGTAGAAGTGCCGCTCATACATAATGCCCATAGTATTTATTTATTTTATTTATTTATTAACAGTTTCTTACATAGTGTAGAAAATTCTGTTGCACTTTACAACTGAAGTAGTAGCGCCCCTTATACATAATGCCCCTAGTAGTAGTGCCGCTCATCCACATAATACCCCCAGTAATAGCGCCGCTTATACTTAATGCCCATAGTAGTAGCGCCACTTATACTCATAATGCCCCCCAGTAGTAGTGCTGCTTATACACATAATACCCCCAGTAATCACGCTGCTTATACTTAATGCCCACAGTGGTAGTGCTGCTTAAACACAAAATGGCCATAGTAGTAGTGCCCCATATATGTAATGCCCATAGTAGTAGCGCCCCTTATACATAATGCTCACAGTAGTAGCACCTGGTAAACATAATAGCCGCAGTGGTAACACCATTTAAACACAATGCCCATAGTAGTAGCGCCCCTTATACATAATGCCCACAGTAGTCATGCCCAGATCTCTTCCCCCTAATGCCACATCGCTGCCCCAGGATGCACATTTTCTGTCAATCACCATGCATCGCATGGTGCGAGCGGCTGTGTCCATCTCTGAATAAGGACTTATGCATGCACCAGGCTGAAGGGAGGGGACTGAAGACACAGCTAATTACTATGTGCTCCACCACCTCTCGGCAGCAGTGTGTGCAGCATCTTCCTCCACCATCCTCTCATGCAGTGCGAGGAGGGAGAACCCGCCCTTAATCTGGCTCTGCATTATAGTAGGTGTGGTTCAAAATTTTTTAATATCCTTTTTATCAACTGCATCTGAAAACTTTCTCATAATGGGGAAGAAGTATTATAAATCACATTTGTCATGTGAAAATTCTTTCATTGTGACAATAATAAAGAACTTTTAACCTGAATGTATCAAAGTAAGATTAAATTCAATAAGTGTATTTTTGAATATAAGTAAACAAGTCACAAAACATAAGAACATGAAAAACATCTGTAGTAAAGGTGATTAAACTGTAACAAATGCAATTTTTTTTTATCTATTTCAATGCTATTATGTAAAATAAATTATGGACATGGTACATAATTATTTTACAACACCAACTAGAGACAATAATAAACCAAGTGTGAAAATGGACTAACTTATAGGTCAAACTTTTTACATTTTCTATGGTTATTTAGGAAAAATATATTTCATTAATTATATTGATGCATCTGTATATGACAAAAAAAAGAAAAAAAATGCAGGCCAAGGCTTCAACTTAGAATTGATCCCTTAAGTCTGACATAGAAAAGACACTCATCCTTTTTTAAACTGTTTCCCCACCCCATAAAATTTGTCAAACCAAGTCCCTGATGATTATTTAGCTTGTTAAGTAACTCAGGATCCATATCAGGACTGCTCATAAAACGTTTAACCTACTGTAAGTACAAAAAAAAATGTTCATTACCTAAAGATACCCTCACCCAAGAAGGCTTCTACTATTGGGAGCTCCCACTCATCCAAGTGCAATCTGCCTCAGTAAATCATCCCTTCCTTATGACTCCTCAGTCCCCTGAGAAAGGAGACATGAAACAGCTGTTGGGACATGCTGACATGCTGTAGCAAAGAGGGTTCAGAGCACATCTCCCTGCACTGACAGTGACATGCTGCAAGTATATGATGTTTACCCTGAGTCATGTTTATGACTATATCCTTGCTGCTATATATTTACGCTGCTAACAGGATGATTAAATAAGTGTTTGGCTATGTGCAAAGGTGTATCCCTGCAAGTTCTAGGAAGTGAATTGTTTGGATTTTAACATATATTGTAACAGGAGACTTGCTAGAATGTGCTCTGCTACAAAAATCCACCAACGACCGACTCCAAGCTTGTGCAAAAACAACAAATATCTTTTATTCAGGTAGCTCAAAAACAAAGATATACATAAAACAAAGATCACTGTCTTTAGTATAAACTACCAGGGAGGTTAGGCCCTGCCTCACTCCCTCTTACTTAATAAGGAACCGTTCAGGTCCTGGCATCCTGACACTAGTGGCCCAGCCCTCCGGATCCCACTGTCACTAGCAGGCCTATCCCCTGGACACTAACTGCCTTCAGGAGCCCTGACTCATGGGAGAGACTCTGCTTTAAACCCAGCACCCAGGTGCTGGCTGATGAAGCAGCTTCTTGGGCTAAGAAGCCTATAAGACCTGGTCTGGGCCAAATGGATGGGAACCTGGTCCATCCACACTTCCCATTCACCCCCAGGACCCTGTGTGTAGCTTACAGGTGGCAAAGTACCTCTCCTGCCACATACCCTTTCCCTCAGCTTTTCTTGGCTCAGATAAGCGGTATGTGACATTGGCAAGGTTTCACCTTCGTCAATTATTTTGGGCTGACAAATCTTTGGGACATAACTTGGGTTCCCAAGTTCCTCCCAAGTACACATCCCTTTTAACTGGCCTTGGAATCTATTTCCATTAAAGGTTGGTGGCACCGACTCCACTGTGCCAACTTCCTGTTACCCACTAAACTTCCCCTTCTCTTCACCTTTCCACCTTCAGGAATGTTTCCCTTATCGGGCTCGGATTTACTGGCTACTGAGGAAGTCGCTTCACTCTTTTCTGGGTGTTTGTGACACCTGACATTAACCAACTCTGGACTGGGGAAGGTTTTTAAGTTCACTCTGGGCCTAGTAGTCACCCCGGCCCTCACTGGTCTTGGCCTATATGGACAATTGCACCTTTTATGGCCAAGGTCTTGGCACCGGTAACACCTAGTCTCTGCCCTGACTTTAATTGTTCTGAGGTCATTGTCCAACTTTGCCCCCACCCTTTCCCTCAGAGTGGGGCACTGGTCCAGAGTCTCAGAAAGTCCTTTCATTTGTTGAACTTTTAGTGCTTCCTTCAGTCTTTCCAGCTTTGGTAAAATTTCCTTCATTAACGTGACTGCTTCGTCCTCCGATCTCCCATCTTTAAACCTAGTCACCGACTGCTGACGTTCTATGACTGGAACATAACCCATTTTGAGTCTCTTGTCCAGGTCTCTTATTCGATTCCATAGTCTAGGAATCTCCTTCACTGTTTCTTTTAGCTGGCTGTTACTTAGGGCCAGCTTTTGGAACTCTCCCCTCAAAGTTTCCAGCTCTCGTGTCTCATATAGAGAACTCTCCCGGGTAGAGCAACATCAGAAATGGGACTCTGCACCGATTCCTCTGAGACAGGTTCTTGCTCCTTACTTAGTGTGTCCTTTATGAACTGTCCCAGTTCAGCAATTGGATCTTGAGCCTCCTGTGGTGGATCATGCCGGGGTGCAACAACCCCAAGATCGAAATCTTGCACTTTATCCTCCTCATACACGAGGGGAACCACTTCAGAAGCATGTTCCTGGATGACTTCGGAAGTGGACTCCTGTATTGCAACTAGCTTAGCCATAACTAGCTCACGTAGGCCAGACACCTCCAAAGGTACTGTCTTTGTCTGTGATTCATCAGAGAAAGTCTCACATGTGCACTGGATGTCCAGATCCTGGGTTTTCAAGACCTCAACAGAAGCAATCTCCAGCTCAGATAATACTTCCTGTTCTAGGATGGGCTCTTGAGTAGTCATCCAATTGCCATCTGTCCAGGTAGATTCCTGGAGTTCATCATTCTGCCACAGATCCAGTAGATTAGAGGATTCTTGTTTTGGAGGTGGATGATCACTTGACATCAAGTCAACCTCTCCCAGCTCCATTACCGCTTCTTCCTCACTCCCTGTCAACTGAGGAGTAGCCGGGAATCCTACATTCTTATCTTGTGTCTCCATAAACACATCTTTTGTGAGCCCCTGTGGCTGTCATGCTCCATCTTGAACAGGTTCCACTGAACTTAGGGCTTTGATCCACTCTTCACCCAAGCTACTACGACGTTCTTTTTCCAGAGAATGATGTGGTCCTGCTTCGGAGGAACTTCTCACTGCCGTCCTAGGGGTTAACAACAAAACACTGCCATCTGATGTGGCTCTCTCTTGCTGCTTGAAAAATCCTGTGGATTTTCTGTGCGCTGCGCAATAATGGCTGCAGCTTCCTCCATGCTCTGGAACGGCAATACCAACTGAATGGACATTAGTGCCTGTAAATGCTCTAACTCTGAGGAAGGGCCCTCATTTCCACTTTCCAGGCAGATGGCCTTACTAGTGGCATAGCAGTGAGCCTTCCAGGCCTTAGGCACTGGCAGCTCTGGCTCAACTTTCCTGTTCCTTCTGGCAGGAACAGGGAATCCAGTATAGCCGGGTTCCAATACCATATGGTACCATTCTTCCGCACCCTGCACCACCGTTGGCATCATTTCCCCTGAAGATAGCATCTCCACTTCAGCTGATAATGTCTCTGACCCAACCTTCGGCATAACGTCTTCAGCAACTAGTGTAGCTATACCTGTCTCTGAACTGAAACCAGGCACAGCCAATGATTCTAGCCGAGAAACCTCCTCCTGAAGCTCTGCTCAGTCTTGCAACAGAGCCTTACTGGCCAGCACCAGACTTCCATCTCGTGTCTGGTCACAGGAGATTTTCTCTAATAGTCCATGGCTATGTACTACAAAGTTTTCAGATCTGGGTTTAGCCATTGAAAAGGCTTTCTACAACTCTGACACCTGGCCTGAGAGCTTGGCAATCTCTTCTCTACTCCTTCCCAATTTGGTCAGAGAGTCAGACTAAAGAGATTCCTTCTCCTCCAGCTTTTGCGTTAAGGTGTTCACCTGCTCTTGAAGAAAATCACATTTTTCCTTAAGCTCTTCTAGCTCCTGGTCCTTTAATTGGACATTCCTTTCAAGGTCACTTATCATGCGACACCAAAAAAAAGGTTTCATGCTAAAATCTTCCCCAAGATCTGGATTACTCCCCAATAAGCTTTCCACTTCACTCTCCAACTGTGGGGCTTTAATAGGGTCACATAAGTTCCTGACCTGAGGTGTTAGAGCTGTCACCCCTTTTGTTTTTTTAGCATGAATTCTCTTTTTGTTACCCATTTGAAGAGACACTTCAGAATATGCTGTAAATCAGAAAATCTCTATTCATCCTGTTACCTTTGAAAACTGTAAGTGAAAGGGAAAATAAAAATTCATTTTTTTCTTCTTTTTTTAGCATAGATTAAGCTCTTAGCAAAGCACTGAAATGTAGCATGTACATAGTGGTCCCAAATACCTTACACTGGTAGTTCAAATAAACAACTTCTCCCTTCAGGCCCTTAAACTAGAACTCAGGGATTGTTGGGACACATAGTGCCACAAAATTTCACTATTTAAATAGAACCACATTTATAAAAGGTTTCAACTTTGCTTGATTGATCTTAATGAGCTAATTAACAGGGACACCAGACTCCCATTACCAGATTTTGCAGGCACAGGTAAAAATACGCTTGGAAAAGAAATTCAGTCATAAATTATCAGATGCTTGTAACCCCTTAGAGCAAATCAGCACAGCTACTTTCAATGAATAGTGCAAAGCATATAAGACAGAACAGGCCATGCACCCTGTTTAACCTCTTTACTGCCAATTCAAACCTTTGCATCAAAATCAAACACATTCAGTTTAAACAAAACATATCATTATTTTTACCCCGTGAGGTTGCGTTTAACCACTACTCATAACACTCTTGGTCTGGTACTGATGCCCACGAGTTCAGCTTGGTCTGGAGTTCGCTGGTACGTGTGCCGCTACCTTGCGACTGTTGGGTCCTCTGCCACGTTTGACATGACTAGCAGAAGGGTCCCTTTTCAGGCGCCATTTGTAACAGTAGAGTTGCTAGAATGTGCTCTGCTACAAAAATCCATCAACGACTGACTCCAGGCTTGTGCAAAAACAACAAATATCTTTTATTCAGGTAGCTCAAAAACAAAGATATACATAAAACAAAGATCACTGTCTTTAGTATAAATTACCAGGGAGGTTAGGCCCTGCCTCACTCCCTCTTACTTAATAAGGAACTGTTCAGGTCCTGGCATCCTGACACTAGTGGTCCAGCCCTCCAGATCCCACTGTCCCTAGAAGGCCTATCACCTGGACACTAACTGCCTTCAGGAGCCCTGACTCATGGGAGAGACTCTACTTTAAACCCAGCACCCAGGTGCTGGCTTATGAAGCAGCTTCTTGGGCTAAGAAGCCTATAAGACTTGGTCTGGGCCAAATGGATGGGAACCCGGTCCATCCACACTTCCCATCCACCCCCAGAACCCTGTGTGTGGCTTACAGGTGGCAAAGTACCTCTCCTGCCACAATATATATATATATATATATATATATATACACTGCTCAAAAAAATAAAGGGAACACTTAAACAACACAATGTAACTCCAAGTCAATCACACTTCTGTGAATTCAAACTGTCCACTTAGGAAGCAACACTGATTGACAATCAATTTCACATGCTGTTGTGCAAATGGTATAGACAACAGGTGGAAATTATAGGCAATTAGCAAGACACCCCAATAAAGGAGTTGTTCTGCAGGTGGTGACCACAGACCACTTCTCAGCTCCCATGCTTTCTGGCTGATGTTTTGGTCACTTTTGAAAGCTGGCGGTGCTTTCACTCTAGTGGTAGCATGAGACGGAGTCTACAACCCACACAAGTGGCTCAGGTAGTGCAGCTCATCCAGGATGGGCACATCAATGCGAGCTGTGGCAAGAAGGTTTGCTGTGTCTGTCAGCGTAGTGTCCAGAGCATGGAGGCGCTACCAGGAGATAGGCCAGTACATCAGGAGATGTGGAGGAGGCCATAGGAGGGCAATAACCAAGCAGCAGGACTGCTACCTCTGCCTTTGTGCAAGGAGGAACAGGAGGAGCACTGCCAGAGCACTGCAAAATGACCTCCAGCAAGCCACAAATGTGCATGTGTCTACTCAAATGATCAGAAACAGACTCCATGAGGGTGGAATGAGGGCCCGGCGTCCACTGGTGGGGGTTGTGCTTACAGCCCAACACCATGTAGGACATTTGGCATTTGCCAGAGAACACCAAGATTGGCAAATTCGCCACTGGTGCCCTGTCCTCTTCACAGATGAAAGCAGGTTCTTACTGAGCACATGTGACAGATGTGACAGAGTCTGGAGACGCCAAGGAGAACGTTCTGCTGCCTGCAACATCCTCCAGCGTGACCGGTTTGGCAGTGGGTCAGTAATGGTGTGGGGTGGCATTTCTTTGGGGGGCCGCACAGCCCTCCATGTGCTCGCCAGAGGTAGCCTGACTGCCATTAGGTACCGAGATGAGATCCTCAGACCCCTTGTGAGACCATATGCTGGTGTGGTTTGCCCTGGGTTCCTCCTAATGCAATACAATGCTAGACCTCATGTGGCTGGAGTGTGTCAGCAGTTCCTGCAAGACGAAGGCATTGATGCTATGGACTGGCCCGCCCGTTCCCCAGACCTGAATCCAATTGAGCACATCTGGTACATCATGTCTCGCTCCATCCACCAACGCCATGTTGCACCACAGACTGTCCAGGAGTTGGCGGATGCTTTAGTCCAGGTCTGGGAGGAGATCCCTCAGGAGACCATCCGCCACCTCATCAGGAGCTTGCCCAGGCGTTGTAGGGAGGTCATACAGGCACTTGGAGGCCACACACACTACTGAGCCTCATTTTGACTTATTTTAAGGACATTACATCAAAGTTGGATCAGCCTGTAGTGTGTTTTTCCACTTTAATTTTGAGTGTGACTCCAAATCCAGACTTCCATTGGTTAATAAATTTGATTTCCATTGATAATTTTTGTGTGATTTTGCTGTCAGCACATTCAACTATGTAAAGAACAAAGTATTCAATAAGAATATTTCATTCATGCAGATCTAGGATGAGTTATTTTAGTGTTCCCTTTATTTTTTTGAGCAGTGTATATATATATCTATATATATATATATATATATCAGTGATGTTCAGTGAGCTAAATGTCTCAGGAGGCACTAGCTAGCACCAGAGACAGATTTAAACATGTACAGATGTGTCCTCTTATATCTTTGTGCCATGCACTACAAGCCCCATTACACATAAAGCGCAAGTGTCATGTGACCCGGTAGTGCCAAGCATCTTGCTTGCGTTTTATTTTACGCACAGAATATGGGCATGCTGCATATTATTTTAATCAGCAGAAACTATCCTATTACATAACTTTGCATGTAAGATGCACTTTCGTGGAAAAAAACGCAGTAAAGTGCACCAAACAGTACAAACAATAGATATATTTTTATATATTTTTCACAGCACAGCCAAAACAGCACAGTTTTGCACAGTATGCCTCTATATACACAGTCACTATACTGCACAGCCACTTAGTCTGAAGTCTCTGGATGGACATAGCACAGCCAAAACAGCAGAGTATACCACAGCAAACAACTGCATGCATTGAGTGAAATGGCTCCGAGTCCAGGTAGCGGTACCTTATGTGGAATCCAAATCTTGTGAGAATCTGAGGCCAGGAGCAAGATGTTCAGCCTCAATATAGGATCCAAGTCTGGGGGGATCACCCGAGCAGGACTCAGATCCCCAATGTTCACTCATCTCTAATTTAAACTTCCTATCACCACTTTCATTAAATTAAACTTGGTACAAGATATTCATCTGAAATCCTTGAACACGCAGAAATCTGAATAGCCTGCAGTTTTATCTAAACACCCATGACATGCCCACTGGTATGTGTGAATGCCCAGCTGCTGTGCAGAAACACCCACTAAGCTGCAAGTTGTGGTTGAGATGCATATGGCTCTGAATCACGCAAAGTTGCATATGTAGGCTCAGACATAAACTAAAGCATAGCTGAATTAGTGATACTGGACTGACCACAGCCGCGCTCTGCATATATCTGGCGGGCTGTGAGAGGCAAGCAGAAAGGCAGGGAAGGCAGGCAGAATGGCGGCTGTGAGAGGCAAGCAGAATGATGTATGCGAGAGAAAGGCAGAACATTGGCTATGGGAGGGAGTCAGAAAGGTAGCTGCTGTAGATGCTCCCGGCTTCACACTCTATCACTGTGCTATAATTCAGTCAGAGCAGCAGGACAGCTCTGACTCCATGAACTCTTCTCAGCAGGTGCAACTGCGTATAAATGAGAATATTCAGGCTGCGCACCTCTACAGAAGAGAAAGCCACCTTTGAGCAGGATAGGAACAGCAATAGCAGTTACTGCTACTCCAAAATAAAGCATGTCATTTTGTTACCGCTCCTGGGGGGAGTACTGTGGGATGGACATTAAAGGTGCTGTAGAGTGGATGGCGAACGAGCTGGGAGGCGGGGTGGGGGAGTACTATAGGGTAGACATTTAAGGGGCTGGGGGGAATACTGCATGATGGATATTGAAGGTGCTGTGGGATGGACCTTAAAAATGCTGTAGGAGGGGATTATTGAAAGGGGATGGGAGGCTGTGAGATGTACAGTGAAGGGGTCAGTGGGAGTGCTGTGAAATGGACATTAAAGGTGCTGGAAGGAGGAGTACTGTGGGTAGGGTTGACAATGATGGAGCCAAGGGGAGTGGAAGTGCTATGAGGGGGCATTGAAGGGGCTGGGAGAGTGCTGTAAGGTGGTTAGTGAAGGGAGGGAGTGCTTTGAGGTGGACAGTCAAGGGGCCAGGGGTGTGCTGTGAGATGGCCACTAATGGAGTCAGAAGGTGATGTGAGGTGGACAGTGAAAGAGATGCTGTTAGGTTGGTTTTAAAGCGGGGATGCCATGAGGTGGACATTGAAGGGGAGAGCGTAATTCTCTGAGGTGGACCATAAAGTTGGGTAGTGAGGGGGTCGGTGTGTGCTGTGGAGGGCAGCGTGTGAGCTGTGAGGTGGTCAGTGAAGGAGTGGTCAGTGAAAGGGGCAGTGAGTGTACTGAGGTAGACAGTGAGCACTGTTAAGGGGCAGTGAGGGGGTCAGCATGTGCTGTGTAGGCAGTAAGGGGCAGATGTATTAACCTGGAGAAGGCATAAGGAAGTGATAAACCAGTGAGATGTGCAAGGTGATAAACAAATCAACCAAACAGCTCCAATATGTAAATTAACAGTTAGGAGCTGATTGGCTGGTGCATTTATCACCTTGCACATATCACTGATATATCAGTTCCTTATGCCTTCTCCAGGTTAATACATCTGCCCCTGAGTGAGATGTGAGGTCAGTGTGTGCTGCAATGGGCTCAGTGTTATATGGATGGAACTGGCAGTAATAGAGGGCTGTGGAGGGGGCAAGGGGAGACAGCTATGGAGTGGACAGTCAGGGATATAAGCAGGTAGAACTCAAAGAGCCAGTCGGGAGATATGCAGGGATGGTTGTTAGAAAGTCGGGACCCTCCAGGCTAAAAGTTGACAGCTAGCCCCTGCTTGGACCTAGTGCAGAATTCCAAGAAAAGTATAAATAAAATGTGAATATTTGCCCATATGCAGAGTTGTACAATATGTATCTTGAGATGTGAATAACTAATTCTATGTAGGGATAGGAATCATTTGATGCTTCATCTGAGCCAACGGTCAAATGGTTCCAATGGTCAATGTTTAACCCTGCAATGTTGAGAATCCAATGTTTCCTAAACATTGCTTGTAGTGTGTTGTGTGTGTGTGTGTGTGTGTGTGTGTGTGTGTGTGTGTGTGTGTGTGTGTGTGTGTGTGTGTGTATTGGTGCTGTGACTGGTGGCTGACAGAGTGAAAGACACTCTGGTCAGCCAATCACCAGCAGCACAAATGATAGGAGGCAGGTTGGTTGGCAGTTATTGGGAGTTCAGCAGTGAGTGAAAATGTCATTAAGTCACTGCATGTTCTGCATATATAGACATGCGCTGGGTCACTTCAGTCTCCACCCCCAACTTTACCCAATCCTGAATAAAACTAAAAAGCCCAGCGCCACAGCGATCCTGGGTTGTCAGCAGCACATCTAAGGGGTCTGGTTTTTCTGGGACCCCCAAGAATACAGAATACACTGAGGAAGCCGCCGCTGACAATTACAGGTGGGGAAAGCGTTTGTGGAAGTCGTAATCGGAGGAGAGCATACCCTCTGTATGTGAGTTACTTACCAGCCGGCCGGCTGACTAAGTTTGCCTCAGTACCCATTGGTGCCTCCTGTAAAGGGGAAGATAAGGCTGTTTGTACATGGACCCCAGTGCTAAGGGGATATAAGGAGTCTGCTCTGGTACCATTGTACTTCTTTGATGCAACTAATTACACAAAATCACTGGCTATAAATTACGGTACATTGCAGGGACACCTGCATTGTTACTTAACAAGCTGCTAATAGGACATTGAATGGAGCTTAAGGTCCAAATGAGAGACTAACGATTATACTAATACTTGCATGCTCATTTTTGGCTGGACACTATTAGCCCCTGCATGGCTTATGTAGAGTATATGGCTGGATTGTTATATTAATATACATATATTAATATACAATACAGGATTATCCACCTAGTGGAACAGATAGCACTCACCAGACTTTACTTTCAATGAATCAGCAAAGAGAGAATTTAATGTAAAGGTAACCTCACATCTCTCACATCTCTGTAATAACAGTTACCTAATATGCTGACCATGCTATAATGCTGACTGCTGTGACCACGCTGTAACTCCTTGACAAAGGTCCTGGTGTGGACCGAAACGTCGGAAATGGATATTACATTGGAACTGTGAGATTACCTTTACATTAAATTCTCTCTTTGCTGATTCATTGAAAGTAAAGTCTGGTGAGAGCTATCTGTTCCACTAGGTGGATAATCCTGTATTGTACTATGGGTCCCACCTCTATGTGGGTCGGACTCTGATTGGCACCCCAGCTGTTGGCAGAGTTGCGTGAGAGTGCAGGGATTTGTATGTATATTAATATACAAATATATATTTTGTATTACTATACAAATATATATTTTGAAAAACAGTTTTTATGGAATAGTGGATTGATTATATAGGTGCATGCATTCCAGTGGTTTATTTTTAATTAAGGAATTTATATTTTATTTTGTGATACCGGCCGGTGTCTTAATTTTTTAAATGTATTACTGTATTGTGCATTAAATAGCCATACCTGGGTAAGAAGCGCGGTCCTATATTTTGTTTGTATTTACCCAATCCTGCTCTCCACTCTCCATCTCTATGCTGCCTTACCCATCTCCATCTCTAAATCCTGTATTGTACTGCCCCTTATTGTCATGTTGTCTTCCTGTTATTGCCAGACCTCATTGATATGTCACCTCCTTTTCCCCCTATGTTTTGTATTGTACACACTCCTCCCCTCCCTGTGGATAACTTACATTAGATGCCCAGGTTCTCTCAAGTTCCACTACTGCTCCAGGTTCTGCCACTGATCTATACCTCCCAACTTTCGATCAGCACTGGTCGGGACAAAGGTGTGTACAAAATTAGGGGGTATGGCTTAGTGGCAAGGGGGCATGGCCTTGATCAGAATGCTGTGCGGGAGATCCATGCCCCCGTTTTCATCATACTGGGTACTTCCTCAGCACGAAGGAAGCTACTGGACAGTCCCCAGCCTCTCTCAGAGATGACCCAGTGTGTGTCCATGCATCTGTCATACATTCACCTCTGTTCTGCAATGCAAAACAGCAGTGTCCAAGTGTCCCCCCAAATAGTCTACAGCACCCCCCGAAGAATAGGTGGCACTCCCACATCCTGCCCGCTTCTTAGTAAAGCAGGCAGGATTGGAAGATAATTATGGGAATAGTGGAGCCTTATTGATGGGGTGGGCTTAATTATTCAGTTTGCATAATTTTACCCCCACACCCTCCCCATGATTTTTTTTGACATGGTGGGGGTGGGTCATAATGACGTGAGCATCAGGCCCCACCTGCCAAAGTGGTCAACAGTGTCTCCTCTCTGGGATTATACCAGAAAGGAGCCAGAGAAACTCGGCAAGTATGAGTTGTACTTTCCATACACTAGGTGCCTACCAAAATGTGCCTATGCAAAAAACGTATGACTTGTATGCACCCGTTCCCTGAGTATGTGCAGTGAGAATTCATGCAAGATACAATATACTTTACAAACTGGAGTACATCTAACTCTCTACATCACACTAATGCAGTTGTTCTCAAACTGTGTGCCGTGGCACCCTGGAGTGCCTATTGACACTTGTAGGGGTGCCTTGGATTGGTTGTCCAGGACCAATTTTAATTGTTTATGGTCAATGTAATAGGCAAAACCAGAAACCAGTGCTGGTGTCTGTCAATCATAAAATACGTGGACAAACAGAAGCAAATCTTGTTCCTCATCACACAACTGGACCTAAGGATGACATATAAACACAATTTACTTAATTTAATATTTTTCAAAATTTCTCAATAGGAAACTTTGACCTAGGGTGCCGTGAAAAAAATTCTGATACGCTAGGGCGCCGTGATTCAAAAAGTTTGGAAACCACTGCCTAATGTATTAATTTTTCTTTTCCACTTTTCTTATATGTTGTTGCCAGACTCGTGTATTTTGCATATTAACACATCCCATTGGATGCCTTTGGCTTAATGATGCTCTTTAATCACGCACTCTGCCTGTAAATATTTGATACTTGTCTCTTTCACCAGCGCAGTTTACAATAAGAACACTACTGTCACACCGCTGTCTGGCGGGCTGATGTTTAGATTTGGCAGTTCCTATCATCACACGGGATTGGTATGTAATCCCGGTGGTTGGGATCCCGGCGATCAGGAGACCGACCCTGGGATCTCGACAGACGGAATCCTAGCAGCGAGTGCAGCGTGTCCCCTTGCAAGCTCACTGCGCTCGCCACGCATCTGGCCCACTATTATATTCCCCCTTGGGTGGTGGCGTGGACCACCACCCAAAGGTTAAATACTGGGTTTGTGTTAGTATTCTGACTGCTGGCATTTTGCCAGGTATCGGTATCCTGACCATCGGGATCCTGACCACCTGGATGTTGACCATATACCCATCACACTACTACTAGGAGGAGGAAAGTGTGCAATCACATATTAATGAGTAAAGCGTCCAATGAGACATTCTGCATTCACATATTTTGCATTTAGAAAAAGACCCTATCTATGTTGTCACTGTATCGTTTATTATATCATTATGATCAATTTGGTTTTATGCCAACTGCTTTAACATAGTAATAATACCGGAATATTATATGTTCTTATCACAAAATAAACCTTATATACAGCTCTGCCTGTTTGAAAAGGGCGTTCCACTTGTTAAGCACCAAAAGGTTACTTTTGTTGTCTCATACACAGTTATTTAATTGTATGCCATGAAAGAAAAATTGTTAGTTGATGATTGCCAATATTTCATGGTGATTAATTTTTCTACAAATGAAAGTACACCTAGGTAAGTTCAAGCACTGCAAAGATATTGTGGTTAATTTGTCAAAAACAGTTTCTTATAATTCATTTCTTTGGGACAAATCAGTCACAGCACAGGTTTGCCAAAGTGCAGTTTTCAGCACGGTGATGTGTGGTTTGTAAACTGTGCCATTTGCTATAGGCCAAACCACACATCAAAGGTAAAGACTGAAAATTGCAATCCTGATTTTTATACATGGAAGTCACATAAACTCTTCCAAGTATCAAGCAGCGGTTTATCAAACTGTAAGGCAAAAAACTGAAAACACAAATTAATAATGAAATGAAGAAAAATAGTTTCCTCTCTCCTTCATACTGTAACCACCCAGCCTACTCAGCATCAAGCCTAGTTCTTCTATGTAGAGTAGAACTGGTCCCTTCCTGTTTCTTCCAGGCTTCGGTTACTATATGATAATATATGCACACTAGGCCCTACGAGTGCCAACATGCACTGACATTTTTCTTTTAAAAAATAACTTCTATGGGTCAAATGATCTATTTCCAATGAGCACGTAACACAAAAATGGGCTATGCTCTGGTGAGCCTGACTACTTAACAGCCCAAATATCTCAGACTCATATAGGCGCAAAGGCAGAACTCTGGGAGGCAACGGAGTCAACTGCCGCCGGGCTCCTGCTTTGAAGGGGGGCACTTCTCCTCCGGTTCTGTGTGTGCAGCGACATTAATCAATTAAGTTAATTGACAGCAGCCGGTATCTCTTCCGTAGCCAACTTCCCCACTAGTCACTACACCTTACAAATCACACCCTCTTTATTATAGATACACTGGAAGCAGACACCTTACTGATGGAGCTATTTGCTCCTATAAAGGAAGCATGAGAATTCTATCTATATGAAGTTATTTCTGTGACAATTACACGTAACTTCATATAGTTAGAATTCTCATACTTCCTATGCAAGAGCAAATATCTCCATCAGTAAGATGCATGCTTCCAGTGTAATAGGTTGTGGGTTCTAATCCTGGATATGACACTTGCAAATTAATTGTTAGAGAAATAATCAGCATTGTCAGTGACGGAGCAGATCTATGTAGTGTGTGGCTGGACCCCTACAAAGATCTGCCTAGTTGCAACGGTTTTGTAGTAGCTTCATATAGTTAGAATCTGCAGGCTTGCTATATATATATATATATATATATATATATATATATGGGGGGGGGGGGGGGGTGTGTCACCAATATTTTTCTTGCCTCCAGGCATCTGGGACAAACTTACACCACTGTATAGGCGCTTAAGAAAACAACAAGATAGAAAAGTCAAATAATTAACAAACAAAGGTATTGTACTCCCCTGGTTTAAAGTGGTTCTTGAATGTCCCAAATGTCACTTTTATCGATGTTAACATGAAAAAGAAAAGAAGACACAGAGAGGAAAAAATCCTTGTGTAATATTGCTTGGGTAAATACACACTGCAATAACAATTTTCATGTGAAAGACCAATTGCGGTTGATTTAATAGTATGATGGGGTTGCTCCCTGTATCAAACCACTCACAAAAGTGTACATTATGGTCAGCTTATCACCACCTCAAAGTGAAAAAGATATATACTTTCACCAGAAAGAAACAGTTTCAGGGGATGCCCCCCTTAATAAAGAACTCACAAATGCAACACTTGTGTGCAGGCAACAATACATCTTTATCTTGTGTTCACACAAAAGACAAAAGATTCAGGAGATGCCCCCTTTCACAAAACACTCACAAACGGGACCGTGTATGGTTTGCAGAGTAGGTGGGTATAAAAAGCAAATTATGGGAGCAGGTTTTTATATTTAAAAAAACATTTATTATACAAACATCCATAAAATCTCTTTTAAAAGCAAAGATAGGGAAGCATACCCTGGTTGGAGATTGCAAGGGAATGGTGGATGCTGAGATAAAAACGGGGCCTTGTTTTATCGGTCCAAAAGTCCTTTCCTAGCTGGATAGAGTCCGTTCTGTGGCACAGACTACCCCACCTATGCATTTCAATCCTCTAGGGATCTTTGTAAAGGTGTATCATACACCTTGCACATACAAGAAGAATATTACTCTGTGCTCAGGGGCAGAGAGGAGAGACCTGGATCAGGTTCAATGTAAACCCCTTCCTCTCTGGCAGCTAATAGACTCTGACATTAGCTCATCCAGAGTCGCATCCAATACCAATGTTTGTGCGTTGATTGTCTACTGCTCATCAGCAAAATTCCTAAAACTACTATGGCGATGCATTAAACAGAATGTACACACAAAAACACTTGCATGTTATGGACATGACGATAAAGTGTTTGCGTACACGGACACTCAATCATTCACAATGGTGGCCATAAATTCTGCTGCTGTCATAGGGCTGATACAACTTTTTACTGGTGTGACAGGCGGCTTGGTCTAAAGACGCACCAGGCGGTATTTCAGCATCTCCAGATGCTGACAATGGGCGTCTCAGTCCTTTCCCTTTCATGTCCATGCAAGAATACACACCATAGCTGTCTAATAAGGAGCGTTACAGTTGATGCACTGACAGTCAGGCACTCAGCTCCATGTATTCTACTCCCCAGATTGTGGTCAGACAGTTGTTGGATACTAGTCTCCGCACAGAGTTTGCCATAGTTGGGGTTACATGTGCAGGACTTAGTTTCCCAAGAAAAGTCCAGATATTTCAAATATTTATTATTCTAGAATTCAAACCATTATTGCATGCGGATTAACAATATTTACAGGAAAATGCTTTGATTATTGCATTTTCCAGATAAAAGCAAGCAAGATGTCGCAATTACAGAAGAGGGAGACTGCTGGTCACGATCTGCTCATTCAGAATTATAGGAGCCCTGTGTACTTAAAAGTTTAACAATCCTACTAAAAATCACATATGACTTATATTTAAAATAAAAACCATAGTATAGAATGAATGATAATGTGTGGTCCAGCTGCACTTCATTATAGCCACTGTATGAGACCCTTCATGTTTTACTTCAAAAAGCTCTTACTGATATCAAGACAGCCATTGGGCAGATAACTTCTGCTCCTAGTTTTTAAATAATCTTTTTTTAGCTGTCCAGTGGAATACATTCTTTTTATCTCTTTTTTTTTTTTTTAAATCTGCTTGATACAAGCAGATGAAAATTTTGTATAAAAAGGTATTAAAATAATAATTACAGTATAATAATAATAATAATAATAATAATAATAACTGCACAATAAAATACACTGTTGTTGTAGAACGAGGTGTATTAAATATGTTATTATATGGCATACTTGCCAACTTTGAAATCTTCTCAGATCAATGAGAATATGGTGAGAGCTATCGATCATAGAAAAGTCTATGATGAGAATCTGAGAATTGTGTCATCGTGTTCCCTGGATATTTCAGGAGAGTAGGCAATATGTTACTCACTCACTATTTAAATACATAGGCTTACCATACTATCCCTTTAGACTGGGGCACTCGTGAATTACACAGGTTCAGTGACTGTTTAAAAAAGGTGAAAGTTGAAGTCAGCCAGCCAGCCACAGAACCTGTCTTATTCATGAGTGGCCCGGTTTAAAGGGATAGTATGTTAAGTCAATACATACACATGTTGGTCAATAGCCTTGTATAAAAGCATACACCGTCTTCACATTTTACAAGCCAGTATTATGTTGACCAGAAAATGCTGAAGTGGATTTACCGCAAAACATTCCAAGTGTTAGGCGCCGGGGTCCGCTTGTCCGCGCGGCCCGGCGCCTAGCAACTAGGGACGCTGTGCGCGTTCAGCCGCCGGCTCCCTAGCAACGCTAGACGCTGGGCGCGCTGAGCCGCACGGACCCTAGCAACGGGGACGCCACTGGCGGACCGCGTTCCCCGTTGCTGGGCTTAATGAACTAACACATACACCTGTCCTCCGGCCGTGCAGCAAGGCAGCTGCACGGCATTTATTCCAATCAGGCTCTAAGCAGCTGATTGGAGGACTCCCTGTTAAGTATCTTCCCAGGGCTTCTCACAGACGCCGGTAATAGCTTCCTGCATGCTGCTTTGGTTTGCTGAGAGTCTGTTTCCAGTCCTGCTGTATCCGGTCATTCCTGTCCTCAGAAGTCCAGTATTCGGGAGTTGTCATCTCATCCCAGGAAGTCGTTTTGTTCCCTGGAGTCCTGACTGATCACCGTTTAACATCGAGTGGTGTTTCGTGAGTTGCGGCTCTGCCGTGTGTTGCGGCTCAGCCGCTTTATCTTTATATCTTCTGTTGTCGGAGCATTTGCGGAGGGTTCCGCTTCCACAAGTCCTCTCTGGAACTCGGCGGTGCCGGGTAGGAGAAGTGGACAAGTGGATATTTTGGTTGTCCTTTTCTCTGGCGGTTTTTCCGCACATATTCTAGTTTTGAGTTAGCTTGTAGCCCCTGGCCTGGTTGTTTAGTCAGAGGACCCCTTGTTATCTCCCTGTCTCGGATTTCCCTTTGTCTCTCACTAAGACCGGGGGGCATCGGAGTTGGGCAGACATAATCCGCCCTTCAAACGCGGCTGCCAAGGGCTCAAGCAACCATAGTCTCGCAGGGGATTTCTGACAGCACGGGTGAGACAACGGAGTTAGGGCGCAAGGGGCTATTTTCCATTCCCGTTCCCTTTCCCAGCATCCCGTTCCAGTGCTCCGGTCCTCGCAATAAGATCTCCTCAGACCAGAGTGCTGGAATCATAACATACCAAAAAATTAAAATTAAACAGGGCTTTAATTTTTTCCCTCTCTTTCAGTTTTTGTTTAAAATTTTTTGGCCTCATGAATCCGACAGGTGTAGGGCCAAATCCTGGCCAGTTCTTAGTCAATCAGATTCAAGAACTTACTCAGATGGTTCAGGATCTTTCGCTTCGGGTGAAGTCGCAGGAAGATCTTTTGCGAGCCTCCCCAAGGGTTGTCCCTGAACCAAAGATGCATTTGCCTGACCGTTTTTCTGGCGATAGAAAATAATTTTTTAATTTTAAGGAATCCTGTAAACTTTATTTCCGTTTAAGACCCACTTCCTCTGGTACTGAATCTCAGCGGGTTGGGATTATTATTTCTTTACTCCAGGGGGATCCTCAGACCTGGGCATTCGGTTTAAGGGCAGAGGATCCTGCATTGTTGTCAGTAGACGCTTTTTTAAAGTCTTTAGGGCTTTTGTATGATGACCCTGATAGAGAGGCGTCCGCTGAAAGTCAGCTGCGCGCTCTCAAACAGGGTAGAAATCCTGCAGAGGTTTATTGTACTGAGTTTCGCCGTTGGTCGAACGACTGTGGCTGGAATGACCCAGCCCTACGCAGTCAGTTTCGCCTTGGCTTATCAGAGTCAATAAAAGACAGTCTCCTCCAGTACCCCGCTCCTGAGACTCTCGATAGACTCATGGAGCTTTCTATTAAGATTGATCGTCGTCTCAGAGAGCGGAGGGCTGAAAGAGGAACACCTGTAAGGTCAATTCCGTGTGTTTACTCCATTCCAGAAGACGTAGAGGAGCCCATGCAGATGGGTCTCTCCCGGCTGTCTCCTGAGGAAAGAGCCAGAAGGCAAAATTCCGGTCTTTGTACTGTGGTGGTAAGGGACATTTTGCTCGTAACTGTCCGAACAAGTCGGGAAACGCCTTGACCAGGTGAATTGTGAGGGGGTTCACCTAGGTCTGCAGCTTATCTCCTCGAATAACTCTCTTTTAGTCCCAGTTAAAGTTTCCTTTGGCAGCCTCAGTTCTTTGGTGTCGGCTTTTGTCGACAGTGGAGCTGCAGGAAACTTTATGGATTTAACTTGGGCTAAGGCCTTAGGCATTCCTCAGTTACCATTGGGTAGGTGTGTCACCATGCATGGCTTAGATGGGAGTCCGCTTTCCAATGGGGTTATTTCTCACCGTACACCTCCCGTGCTACTTACAGTAGGAGCTTTACATTCCGAAAAAATTGAGTTCTATCTTACACATTGCCCAGCACTTCCAGTTGTTCTGGGTCACCCTTGGTTGGCCTTTCATAATCCCACCATTGATTGGCGGTCCGGGGAGATTTCACAATGGGGTATTTTTTGTGCTAAGGAATGTATTTCGTTTCCAGTCAGAGTAGCAGCTATCATTCCAGAACTCATTCCTGTGGAATACCTGGAGTTTGCCGATGTTTTCTCCAAAGGCAATGCGGACATTCTGCCTCCCCATCGGCCTTATGATTGTGCTATTGAGCTAATTCCTGGTGCCGCATTGCCAAAGGGAAGATTGTATGCATTGTCCGGGCCAGAAACTTCGGCTATGAATGACTATATTCAGGAGAGCTTACAGAAAGGGTTTATTAGACCATCAAAATCTCCTTTAAGTGCTGTTTTTTTCTTTGTGGAGAAGAAGGATGGCTCGCTTAGACCATGCATTGATTTTAGAGCCCTGAATAAGATCTCAGTCAAAAACACCTATCCTTTGCCGTTGATTTCTGTACTCTTTGATCAGTTACGTTCTGCTGTGATTTTTTCTAAGATTGACCTGAGAGGAGCTTACAACCTCATCCGAATTAAATCTGGAGATGAGTGGAAGACGGCTTTCAGTACTCAGTCGGGTCACTACGAATACCTGGTGATGCCGTTCGGCCTGTCTAATGCTCCAGCAGTTTTTCAGGACCTCATAAATGATGTGCTCCGTGACTTCCTAGGGAAATTCGTGGTCGTTTATTTAGACGACATCTTGATTTTTTCTGAATCGATGGAACAACATATCACCCAGGTGCGTCTGGTTCTTCAAAAGTTACGTGAGAATCATTTATATGCCAAGCTGGAGAAGTGTGAATTTCACGTCACGGAAGTATCTTTTTTAGGGTACATAATTTCCCCTCAGGGATTTTCCATGGAACCCAAGAAGCTTCAGGCCATCCTTAATTGGGCGCAACCCACCAATTTAAAAGCAATTCAGCGCTTTTTAGGGTTTGCGAATTATTATAGGAGGTTCATTCATTCTTTTTCTGACCTGGTAGCTCCCATTGTGGCTCTGACTAAGAAAGGAGCGGATCCTACCAACTGGTCGCATGAAGCTGAGTTGTCCTTCCGGTCCCTCAAACAAGCCTTTGTCTCAGCTCCAGTCCTCAGACATCCCAATCCGGAATTGCCCTTTGTTGTGGAGGTTGATGCCTCAGAGGTTGGAGTGGGGGCTGTCCTTTCTCAAAAGGATCCGGAGTCTTTGGAGCTACATCCTTGTGCCTTTATGTCCAGGAAGTTCTCCTCCGCTGAATCCAATTATGACGTTGGTAATCGGGAGTTACTGGCGGTAAAGTGGGCTTTTGAGTAGTGGAGGCATTGGCTGGAAGGAGCTAAGCATACTATTTCGGTATTGACTGACCATAAGAACCTGCAATACATTGAATCAGCTAAACGGCTTAATGCTCGGCAGGCACGTTGGGCATTATTTTTTACTCGTTTCAAATTTATTATCACTATCAGGCCTGGTTCAAAGAATACTAAAGCTGATGCCCTGTCACGTAGTTTTCTTACGGTTCACAATAACAATCCTGTTGTTACCCCAATACTTCCATCTTCGGTCATCCGGGCAGGCCTCACACAGGATTTATTTACCCAGTTAAACCAGCTTCAACACCAAGCTCCTAGATTTACTCCTGCTGGTCGTCTTTTCGTTCCTGAATTTTTGAGAGCTACTGTTTTAACTGAATTCCATGACAACAAGGTTTCAGGGCATCCGGGAATCACTAAGACATTGGAGTTAGTCTCTCGCTCAGTATGGTGGCCTAGTATGTCCAAAGACGTTAGGGAATTTGTTTTTTCATGTCCGGTTTGTGCACAGCATAAGGTTCCCCGTTCCTTGCCTATCGGGCAACTTATGCCCTTAAGTGTTCCTCTCAGGCCATGGTCTCATATTTCCATGGATTTTGTGGTTAACCTTCCCCTTTCAGCCGGATTCCGAGTCATATGGGTGGTAGTGGACCGTTTTAGTAAAATGGCTCATTTTATTGCTCTTCCCCGATTGCCTTCTGCTCAAGGGTTGGCAGTTTTGTTCCTCCGCCATGTGTTTAGGCTTCATGGGTTACCCACTGATATTGTTTCTGATCGGGGTCCACAATTTATCGCACAATTCAGGAGATGTTTTTGTGCTTCATTAAAGATGAAACTGTCATTAACATCCGGTTATCACCCACAATCCAACGGGCAAACCGAACGAGTTAACCAGTCATTGAAACAATATCTGCGCTTGTATTCGGCCAAGCTCCAGAATGATTGGTCCGAGTTTCTTCCTTTGGCTGAATTTGCTTACAATAATTCCTGTCATTCCTCCACTAAAGAGACTCCATTCTTTTCAGTTTTTGGTTTTCACCCCAGAGCTAATTCTTTTTTTCATCATTTTCCAGTCTCCTCGCTGGCATTGACCTCCCATCTCAGAGCAATTTGGAAAAAAGTGCACCTCGCTCTCGGAAAAGCGGCCTTTCGAGAGAAGAAATTTTCCGACAGGCTCCGACGTCCTTGCACTTTTAAGGTGGGAGATAGGGTGTGGTTGTCGACTCGCAACATCAGGCTTCGACAATCCTCGGCTAGACTGGGACCCAAATTTATTGAGCCATTTCTTATTATTAAAAGAGTCAACCCAGTTGCCTTTCGGCTACGTTTACCAAGATCTCTCAGGATTGGAAATACGTTTCATTGTTCCCTGTTGAAACAATACGTTTCTTCCAGTAGGTTTCCTCGGAGGATCTCTCAGGGTAGATCTCCAGTGGATGTACAGGGACAGCAGGAGTTCTTGGTAGAGAAGGTTCTCGATTCCAAATAATCCCGGGGTCGGCTTTATTTTTTAGTTCACTGGAAAGGCTATGGTCCGGAGGAAAGGTCTTGGGTCCTGGATAAGGATCTTCATGCCCCTAGGCTCAAGAGGGCATTTTTTCGTGAATTTCCTCAGAAACCTGGCTTTAGGGGTTCCTTGACCCCTCCTCAAGGGGGGGGTACTGTTAGGCGCCGGGGTCCGCTTGTCCGCGCGGCCCGGCGCCTAGCAACTAGGGACACTGTGCGCGTTCAGCCGCCGGCTCCCTAGCAACGCTAGACGCCGGGCGCACTGAGCCGCACGGACCCTAGCAACGGGGACGCCACTGGCGGACTGCGTTCCCCGTTGCTGGGCTTAATGAACTAACACATACACCTGTCCTCCGGCCGTGCAGCAAGGCAGCTGCACGGCATTTATTCCCATCAGGCTCTAAGCAGCTGATTGGAGGACTCCCTGTTAAGTATCTTCCCAGGGCTTCTCACAGACGCCGGTAATAGCTTCCTGCATGCTGCTTTGGTTTGCTGAGAGTCTGTTTCCAGTCCTGCTGTATCCGGTCATTCCTGTCCTCAGAAGTCCAGTATTCGGGAGTTGTCATCTCATCCCAGGAAGTCGTTTTGTTCCCTGGAGTCCTGACTGATCACCGTTTAACATCGAGTGGTGTTTCGTGAGTTGCGGCTCTGCCGTGTGTTGCGGCTCAGCCGCTTTATCTTTATATCTTCTGTTGTCGGAGCATTTGCGGAGGGTTCCGCTTCCACAAGTCCTCTCTGGAACTCGGCGGTGCCGGGTAGGAGAAGTGGACAAGTGGATATTTTGGTTGTCCTTTTCTCTGGCGGTTTTTCCGCACATATTCTAGTTTTGAGTTAGCTTGTAGCCCCTGGCCTGGTTGTTTACTTAGAGGGCCCCTTGTTATCTCCCTGTCTCGGATTTCCCTTTGTCTCTCACTAAGACCGGGGGGCATCGGAGTTGGGCAGACATAATCCGCCCTTCAAACGCGGCTGCCAAGGGCTCAAGCAACCATAGTCTCGCAGGGGATTTCTGACAGCACGGGTGAGACAATGGAGTTAGGGCGCAAGGGGCTATTTTCCATTCCCGTTCCCTTTCCCAGCATCTCGTTCCAGTGCTCCGGTCCTCGCAATAAGATCTCCTCAGACCAGAGTGCTGGAATCATAACACCAAGCTGATGCTTAGGGTTCTGGATCCAGGTACTTATCCATCATGCAATACCATCAGGGTGGCGTAAGATTGACTCCAAATTTATTCTGTAGCAGGAGAAGGGATCCAAACATAAGCTAATGTCATTTAGAACTATATTCAGCATAAAGAAGAATAAGGAGTCCTGGAAAAGATGATGTGGCCCACACAGAGCACTGATCTCAACATTATAGAGTCTGTCTGGAATTACATGAAGAGACAGAAAGATTGGAGCAACTACAGCCATAGAAGATCTGTGGTTAGTTCTCCAAGATGTTTGGAAAAACTTCCCTGCTGAGTTTCTTCAAAAACTGTGTGCAAGTGTACCTTGAAGTATTGATGATGTTTTGAAGGAAAAGGGTGGTCACACCAAATATTGATTTGATTTAGATTTCCCTTCTAATCATTCACTTTATTTTTATCAGTTAGCAAAATGCAAAGTATTAACACTTAACACCTTTATTTTTTAAAGCATTCTTACTTTGCAGCATTTTTTCCACACCTGCCTAAAACTTTTGCACAGTACTGTATATATAAGTATATTAGTGATGTTCACCGGAAATTTTTCAGGTTTTGTGTTTTGGTTTTGAATTCGGTTCCACGGTCGTGTTTTGGATTCGGACGCGTTTTGCAAAACCTACCTGAAATTTTTTTGTCAGATTCGGGTGTGTTTTGGATTCGGATGTTTTTTTACAAAAAACCCTCAAAAACAGCTTAAATCATAGAATTTGGGGGTCATTTTGATCCCATAGTATTATTAACCTCAATAACCATAATTTCCACTCATTTCCAGTCTATTCTGAACACTTCACACCTCACAATATTATTTTTAGTCCTAAAATTTGCATCGAGGTCGCTGGAAGACTAAGCTAAGTGACCCAAGTGGCCGGCACAAACACCTGGCCCATCTAGGAGTGGCACTGCAGTGTCAGACAGGATGGCACTTAAAAAAATAGTCCCCAAACAGCACACGATGCAAAGAAAAAAAGAGGTGCACCAGGGTCGCTGGATGGCTAAGCTAAGCGACCCAAGTGGCCGACACAAACACCTGGCCCATCTATGAGTGGCACTGCAGTGTCAGACAGGAGGGCACTTAAAAAAATAGTCCCCAAACAGCACATGATGCAAAGAAAAAAAGAGGTGCACCAAGGTCGCTGGATGGCTAAGCTAAGCGACCCAAGTGGCCGACACAAACACCTGGCCCATCTAGGAGTGGCACTGCAGTGTCAGACAGGATGGCACTTAAAAAAATAGTCCCCAAACAGCACATGATGCAAAGAAAAAAAGAGGCGCAATGATGTAGCTGTGTGACTAAGCTAAGCAACCCAAGTGGCCGACACAAACACCTGGCCCATCTAGGAGTGGCACTGCAGTGTCAGACAGGATGGCACTTCAAAAAAATAGTCCCCAAACAGCACATGATGCAAAGAAAAAAAAGAGGCTCAATGAGGTAGCTGTGTGACTAAGCTAAGCGACCCAAGTGGCCGACACAAACACCTGGCCCATCTAGGAGTGGCACTGCAGTGTCAGACAGGATGGCACTTCAAAAAATAGTCCCCAAACAGCACATGATGCAAAGAAAAATGAAAGAAAAAAGAGGTGCAAGATGGAATTGTCCTTGGACCCTCCCACCCACCCTTAAGTTGTATAAACAGGACATGCACACTTTAACAGGGTGGTATTCATGTGACCGCCGGTCAGCTGACCGACAGTCACATGACCTCCTCCACGAGCCCGGCGGCTCACTTTCCCGATGGTCGGCATGCCGACCAACAGGGACTATTTCCACTCGTGGGTTTCCACGACACCCATAGAGTGGGAATAGAAGCCGTGGCGACCGCAGGTCGCCACCGAGCCCGCAGCGTGGCGAGCGCAGCGAGCCCGCAAGGGGCTTGCTGCACTCGCCCCTCCCCGCCAGGATCCCGGCGTAGGTATGCTGCCGGGATCCCGGCGTCGGTAAGCTGACCGGCGGTCAGGAGACCGCCGGTCAGCCATACTACACCCCTTTAACAAACCCATCATTTCAGCGACAGGGTCTGCCACACAACTGTGACTGAAATGACTGGTTGGTTTGGGCCCCCACCAAAAAAGAAGCAATCAATCTCTCCTTGCACAAACTGGCTCTACAGAGGCAAGATGTCCACCTCCTCCTCATCGTCCGATTCCTCACCCCTTTCACTGTGTACATCCCCCTCCTCACAGATTATTAATTCGTCCCCACTGGAATCCACCATCTCAGGTCACTGTGTACTTTCTGGAGGCAATTGCTGGTGAATGTCTCCACGGAGGAATTGATTATAATTCATTTTGATGAACATCATCTTCTCCACATTTTCAGGAAGTAACCTCGTACGCCGATTGCTGAAAAGGTGAGCGGCTGCACTAAACACTCTTTCGGAATACACACTGGAGGGGGGGCAACTTAGGTAAAATAAAGCCAGTTTGTGCAAGGGCCTCCAAATTGCCTCTGTTTACTGCCAGTAGACGTACGGACTGTCTGACGTGCCTACTTGGATGCGGTCACTCATATAATCCTCCACCATTCTTTCAATGGTGACAGAATCATATGCAGTGACAGTAGACGACATGTCAGTAAACGTTGGCAGGTCCTTCAGTCCGGACCAGATGTCATCACTCGCTCTAGACTGCCCTGCATCACCGCCAGCGGGTGGGCTCGGAATTCTTAGCCTTTTCCTCGCAGCCCCAGTTGCGGGAGAATGTGAAGGAGGAGCTGTTGACGGGTCACGTTCCGCTTGACTTGACAATTTTCTCACCAGCAGGTCTTTGAACCTCTGCAGACTGGTGTCTGCCGGAAAGAGAGATACAACGTAGGTTTTAAATCTAGGTTCGAGCACAGTGGCCAAAATGTAGTGCTCTGATTTCAACAGATTGACCACCCGTGAATCCTGGTTAAGCGAATTAAGGGCTCCATCCACAAGTCCCACATGCCTAGCGGAATCGCTCTGTTTTAGCTCCTCCTTCAATCTCTCCAGCTTCTTCTGCAAAAGCCTGATGAGGGGAATGACCTGACTCAGGCTGGCAGTGTCTGAACTGACTTCACGTGTGGCAAGTTCAAAGGGTTGCAGAACCTTGCACAACGTTGAAATCATTCTCCACTGCGCTTGAGTCAGGTGCATTCCCCCTCCTTTGCCTATATCGTAGGTAGCTGTATAGGCTTGAATGGCCTTTTGCTGCTCCTCCATCCTCTGAAGCATATAGAGGGTTGAATTCCACCTCGTTACCACCTCTTGCTTCAGATGATGGCAGGGCAGGTTCAGGAGTGTTTGCTGGTGCTCCAGTCTTCGGCACGGTTGGAATTTGCCCAGATGTAATGCATGCACAATATTGGTGGCGTTGTCCGATGTCACAAATCCCCAGGAGAGTCCAATTGGGGAAAGCCATTCTGCGATGATGTTCCTCAGTTTCCGTAAGAGGTTGTCAGCTGTGTGCCTTTTATGGAAAGCGGTGATACAAAGCGTAGCCTGCCTAGGAACGAGTTGGCATTTGCGAGATGCTGCTAGTGGTGCCGCCGCTGCTGTTCATGCTGCGGGAGGCAATACATCTACCCAGTGGGCTGTCACAGTCATATAGTCCTGAGTCTGCCCTGGTCCACTTGTCCACATGTCCGTGGTTAAGTGGACATTGGGTACAACTGCATTTTTTAGGACACTGGTGACTCTTTTTCTGACGTCTGTGTACATTTTCGGTATCGCCTGCCTAGAGAAATGGAACCTAGATGGTATTTGGTACCGGGGACACAGTACCTCAATCAATTCTCTAGTTTCCTGTGAATTAACGGTGGATACCGGAAACACGTTTCTCACCACCCAGGCTGCCAAGGCCTGAGTTATCTGCTTTGCAGCAGGATGACTGCTGTGATATTTCATCTTCCTCGCAAAGGACTGTTGGACAGTCAATTGCTTACTGGAAGTAGTACAAGTGGTCTTCCGACTTCCCCTCTGGGATGACGATCGACTCCCAGCAGCAACAACAGCAGCGCCAGCAGCAGTAGGCGTTACACTCAAGGATGCATCAGAGGAATCCCAGTCAGGAGAGGACTCGTCAGACTTGACAGTGACATGGCCTGCAGGACTATTGGCTTTCCTGTCTAAGGAGGAAATTGACACTGAGGGAGTTGGTGATGTGGTTTGCAGGAGCTTGGTTACAAGAGGAAGGGATTTAGTTGGCAGTGGACTGCTTCCGCTGTCACCCAAAGTTTTTGAACTTGTCAATGACTTCTGATGAATGCGCTCCAGGTGACGTATAAGGGAGGATGTTCCTAGGTGGTTAATGTCCTTACCCCTACTTATTACAGCTTGACAAAGGCAACACACGGCTTAACGAAGAGGTGATTTTTTTTTTGTATTTTGACCAGGCATGTCAATGGCCATATTCGTCCCACGGACAACAGGTGTCTCCCCGGGTGCCTGACTTAAACAAACCACTTCACCATCTGAATCCTCCTTGTCAATTTCCTCCCCAGCGCCAGCAACACCCATATCCTCATCCTGGTGTTCTTCAACAGTGACATCTTCAATTTGACTATCAGGAACTGGACTGCGGGTGCTCCTTCCAGCACTTGCAGGGGGCGTGCAAATGGTGGAAGGCGCCACCTCTTCCCGTCCAGTGTTGGGAAGGTCAGGCATCGCAACCGACACAATTGGACTCTCCTTGGGGATTTGGGTTTTTGTGATTTAGAAGAACGCACAGTTCTTTGCTGTGGTTTTGTCATCTTAACTCTTTTAAGTTTTCTAGCAGGAGGATGAGTGCTTCCATCCTCATGTGAAGCTGAACCACTAGCCATGAACATAGGCCAGGCCCTCAGCCGTTCCTTGCCACTCCGTGTCGTAAATTGCACATTGGCAAGTTTATGCTTCTCCTCAGACGATTTTGATTTAGATTTTTGGGTCATTTAACTGAGCTGTATTTTTGGGGATTTTACATGCTCTCTACTATGACATTGGGCATCGGCCTTTGCAGACGACGTTGATGGCATTTCATCGTCTCGGCCATGACTAGTGGCAGCAGCTTCAACACGAGGTGGAAGTGGATCTTGATCTTTCCCTATTTTACCCTCCACATTTTTGTTCTCCATTTTTTAATGTGTGGAATTATATGCCAGTAATATATCAATAGCAATGGCCTACTACTATATATACTGCGCAAAACTGAAATGCACCACAGGTATGGATGGATAGTATACTTGATGACACAGAGGTAGGTAGAGCAGTGGCCTGCTGTACCGTACTGCTATATATTATATACTGGTGGTCAGCAAACTGTGCAAAACTGAAATGCACCACAGGTATGGATGGATAGCATACTTGACGACACAGAGGTAGATAGAGCAGTGGCCTACTGTACCGTACTGCTATATATTATATACTGGTGGTCAGCAAACTGTGCAAAACTGAAATGCACCACAGGTATGGATGGATATTATACTTGACGACACAGAGGTAGGTAGAGCAGTGGCCTACTGTACCATACTGCTATATATTATATATACTGGTGGTCAGCAAACTGTGCAAAACTGAAATGCACCACAGGTATGGATGGATAGTATACTTGACGACACAGAAGTAGGTAGAGCAGTGGCCTACTGTACCGTACTGCTATATATTATATACTGGTGGTCAGCAAACTGTGCAAAACTGAAATGCACCACAGGTATGGATGGATAGTATACTTGACGACACAGAGGTAGGTAGAGCAGTGGCCTACTGTACCGTACTGCTATATATTATATACTGGTGGTCAGCAAACTGTGCAAAACTGAAATGCACCACAGGTGTGGATGGATAGTATACTTGACGACACAGAGGTAGGTAGAGCAGTGGCCTACTGTACCGTACTGCTATATATTATATATACTGGTGGTCAGCAAACTGTGCAAAACTGAAATGCACTACAGGTATGGATGGATAGTATACTTGACGACACAGAGGTAGGTAGAGCAGTGGCCTACTGTACCGTACTGCTATATATTATATACTGGTGGTCAGCAAACTGTGCAAAACTGAAAAGCACCACAGGTATGGATGGATAGTATACTTGACGACACAGAGGTAGGTAGAGCAGTGGCCTACTGTACCGTACTGCTATATATTATATATACTGGTGGTCAGCAAACTGTGCAAAACTGAAATGCACCACAGGTATGGATGGATAGTATACTTGACGACACAGAGGTAGGTAGAGCAGTGGCCTACTGTACCATACTGCTATATATTATATACTGGTTGTCAGCAAACTGTGCAAAACTGAAATGCACCACAGGTATGGATGGGATAGTATACTTGACAACACAGAGGTAGAGCAGTTGACTACTGTACCGTACTGCTATATATATAGTTATACTGGTGGTCAGCAAAATTCTGCACTGTCCTCCTACTATATACTACAATGCAGCACAGATATGGAGCGTTTTTCAGGCAGAGAACGTATAATACTGGTGGTCACTGGTCAGCAAAATTCTGCACTGTCCTCCTACTATATAATACTTCTGGTCCCCAGTCCCCACAATAAAGCAATTAGCACACTGAGCACAGATATTTGCAGCACACTGAGCACAGATATGGAGCGTTTTTCAGGCAGAGAACGTAGATATTTGCACTTGCAGCACACTGAGCATAGATATTTGCAGCACACTGAGCACAGATATTTGCAGCACACTGAGCACAGATATTTGCAGCACACAGAACATAGAAACTGAGAGGACGCCAGCCACGTCCTCTCACGATCATCTCCAATGCACGAGTGAAAAATGGCGGCGACGCGCGGCTCCTTATATAGAATACGAATCTCGCGAGAATCCGACCGCGGGATGATGACGTTCGGGCGCGCTCGGGTTAACCGAGCAAGGCGGGAGGATCCGAGTCTGCTCGGAACCGTGTAAAAAAAGGTGAAGTTCGGGGGGGTTCGGATTCCGACGAACCGAACCCGCTCATCACTAAAATATATATACTGCACAGATATTTGCAGCACACTGAACATAGAAACTGAGAGGACGCCAGCCACGTCCTCTCACGATCATCTCCAATGCACGAGTGAAAAATGGCGGCGACGCGCAGCTCCTTATACAGAATACGAATCTCGCGAGAATCCGACCACGGGATGATGACGTTCGGGCGCGCTCGGGTTAACCGAGCAAGGCGGGAGGATCCGAGTCTGCTTGGAACCGTGTAAAAAAAGGTGAAGTTCGGGGGGGTTCGGATTCCGACGAACCGAACCCGCTCATCACTAAAATATATATACTGCTCAAGTAGGTACATTACTCCACTATATTTTTTTGGTTTTAAATAGGTCGAGATAGTATTCAAAATATTCCACTTTTCTACAGTGATCCAATACAAACAGGACTTAATTAATTATACTCTGAGTACGGCCTCTGATCCACTTTCTTATTTATTTCTTAATATGGCCATTTACTAGTACTTCCAATCTAGAAGAATATAGCAAAACAAATAGTTCCCTGTTTCATGGGCTCCTCTGTGTATATGTATAACTCAGCTTCTGTAAATACATACCCTGGTGTAGACTTGGGTCTCAAAAATCCAAAGTCTAAATATAGTATCAAGGGTACTACAGTATACTGGAAACTACTGAGGAGGAAAGGGATGTAGGAGTCACTATTTCAAGTGACTTAAGCACAGGTAAGCAATGTAACAAAGCAATGAGGAAGGCTAGTCAGATGCTTAGTTGCATAGGGAGAGGAATCAGTAGCAGGAAAAAAGAAGTAATAATGCCACTGTATAGGTCATTGGTACGGCCTCATCTGGAATACTGTGTCCAGTTCTGGAGACCATCGGTGGGATGTAATGGTGTCCGAGTATGCCGATGGTGCAGGATGCTGGCTGATCTCAGACGTTTTTTAAAGCTGCAGTCATTTACAGGGCAAAAGCATGCCTTATAAGTAGAGATGAACGGGTTCGGTTCGTTGAGATCCGAACCCCCCTGAACTTCACCTATTTTACACGGGTCCGAGGCAGCCTCAGATCTTCCCGCCTTGCTCGGTTAACCCGAACGCGCCCGTGTCAGCCCTGCCGTTTCCACTGCACTTCGACACGGGTTATTCCCGGGTGGAATCTGTTTACACTTAACCCGGGTAAGCTCTGTAAAAGCCTATTGATGTCACTCGGTTCTGAAACATGGGTAATGACCGTTTCCACTGCACAGTTACCCAGGTCATTACCGTGTTCAACTCAGGTAGCTACCCGGGTAGGATTCCAGGGTCACTTAACCCGTGTTGAGCCGTTTCCACTTACTAAAACACAGGTACTTGCAAAAACACTGGTAAATTTAGCTAGTGGAAAAGGGGTAAAATGCGGTAGAGCAATTTAAACATGCTTGGTATAGGCATAATAATATCCTTACAAAGAACTAAGGTGTACAAATGTATGGAACGATGATATGGAGGGGAAGAGGTATCAGCCTCTTATGTGCGCTGATACAGATTCCCCCAATATAATTATGCGGTGGTATGTGCCCAGTGACAGGAGCACTATGCCAAGGAAACTCAGCAAACATGAAAAGTCAACAATTCTCATTCAAAGCCAAATTCCTTTAAAAACTTTTGGAATCTCAAGGATAGATCTGGCTTGGATTAAATATCATCAGGGCAGTCTTTTCCTATGGGCTTAATGGGCAGTTCCCCAAGGTCCCCACAATTTTAATAACCTGCAGCCAATAGCACACACCCGTGCCCGAACTTACAGCCATGGCCAATGGCATGCCCTTACCCAGCCTCCCTGCACCGGGTATGGGTCATTAGGTCCACCACACTTAGGTCGACAGTCATTTGCCCAACCACTATTGGTCGACAGTGACTAGGTCAACGCCTGAAATAGGTCGACATGAACAAGTCAACATGGAAAAAGGTTGACATGAGTTTTTTTACTTTTTTTGGTGTCTTTCTACATAAAGTGACGGGGAATCCCAATTAGTGCACTGTGTCCCCTCGCATTCGGGCAAGGTTCCTCGCTCCGCTACCACTGCACTTGGCACAGGTTACTATTCCCAATCGTAGTCCACGTGGATAGTAAAGTATGAAAAAGTTCCCCGGGATTCTACGTGGAGAAGGGGACCGACTCTTCGTGTCAACATAGGTAAGTATGTATGAATGTAAGTGTGCATGTATGTAATAAAGTTATACTTTCACGGTGTCTGTGTATTGTTTTTTTGGGGGTATTTTTTTTAAGTAGAACTACAGGTACCAGCGGGCCCATTTTTCCCCTGCATGCTGGTACTTGTGGTTCTCCAAGTACCACTTTATAGGAGAGGCTTGCTGGGACTTGTAGTACTGCTACAAAAAAACAATATTCTTTTTTTTTACACTATGGCTATCAGCCCCCCATCTGCCGCCCTTGGATGGGGGGGACAGCCTTGGACTTCATCCCTGGCCCTTGGGTGGCTGGAGGGGGAGACCCCTTGATTTAAGGGGTTCCCACTCCTCTAGGGTACCCCGGCCAGGGGTGACTAGTTAGTGATTTAATGCCAGGGCCGCAGGGACCAAGATAAAAGTGTCCCCCGGCTGTGGCATTATCTCTCTGACTAGTGGAGCCCGGTGCTGGTTCCAAAAATACGGGGGACCCCTACGCTTTTTGTCCCACGTATTTTTTGCACCGGGACCAGGCGCAGAGCCAGGTGCTGGTTGTTAAAATATGGGGGAATCCCTGTCAATTTCCCCCCCATATTTTTACAACCAGGACCGGCTCAAAGGGCCCGAGGCTGGTTATGCTTAGGAGGGGGGACCCCACGCAATTTTTTTTTCTACTTTTTAACACTTTCCTACCCCTTCCCACTGATAAACATGCACAGATCTCATGGATCCGTGCATGACTAACAGAGTACGGTAAAAAAAAGCAGGTCTGTTTTAAAACGGCTTTTTTTTACGATTTGTATTTTTTCACGCCAGTGTTTGGCTATTGCCGGCAGTGTTTGTGAATTTGAATTTTTAGTAAATTACCTAGTTCTATACCTAAACAGCCGCGTTTGACCGATGGTGTATTCATTCGTATTTTTTATCTTTGACTTTCAAAAAAATACGAATGCCCTCATCACTGCCGAGATTTCAGTTTAGTAAATTCCCGAGTTGACACTTTGATGAAAAAACATCAAATCGGTCAAAATTGTCAGCTTAGTAAATATACCCCCACGTCTCCAACCTAGCAACCTCAGTTCTATGGGTCTGATCGTTGTTGTGCAAATTTGCAGATGTCTGCGATCAGATAGCCGCCGCCCAGGGAGAGTTTATAAAAACAAAATGAAACTATGGCGCTAATTAGATTAAATCTCTATTACTAAAGGAATTTTTATTGTATGGATTTTAGCCGCAAACATCTAAGTGTGTTTGTGGAACACACTAAAAAAGATATACAGCTGAGTCTATTTAAAGAGACACCTGCTTTCTAAGCAAGTAATATAAAAAAGTTGCGCTGTTAATATAATATCCTGCTATGGCTGAAATGAATTACACTCACTCTAATTTGAAATATAAAAAAATATACATATGTTTATTCATGCACGGAATTCATTGTAAATGTATCACATATTTAAACAGTAAGAATGATGCACACCTGAATATTTAAAAAAGTAAAAATGATCAATGAAAAGCCAGCCACCCAGGTCAAATAGTGGTATAAATAGGTGAAATTAATACTCAACACTTATAGTGCAAAAAGTTTTTTTTAAAGCAGTTAAAATGCCTTTAATATTTGCTGCAGCGTTGTAAGTGTAATACCAAGTCTGATGTATGAAGCATCAGCCGCTTCCACCAGTGCCGTAGCTAGACATTTTAGCGCTCTGTGCAAGAAACGGCATTGGCGCCCCCAGACCCCCTTATGTAAAATAGGGGCAGTGCGCGCAGTAGGCGCGCGTCACAAATATAGGGGCGTAGCTTCATGGAGAAGGGGTGTGGCCACAAAATTATACCAATTCAAATTACGCAGCACAGTAGCGCCACTACACCAGGTAGAGCCCCCTTTTTACACATTACGGCAGGTAGAGTCCCCTTTTGACACATTACGGCAGACAGCATCCCCTTTTTACACATTACGGCAAGTAGAGTCCCCTTTTTACACATTACGGCAGACAGAGTCCATCTTTTACACATTACGGCAGACAGCGTACCCTTTTTACACATTACGGCAGACAGTGTCCCCTTTTTACACATTACGGCAGACACTGTCCCCTTTTTACACATTACGGCAGACAGCTTCCCCTTTTTTACACATTGCGGCAGACAGCGTCCCCTTTTTACACATTACGGCAGACAGCTTCCCCTTTTTTACACATTGCGGCAGACAGCGTCCCCTTTTTACACATTACGGCAGACAGCGTCCCCAAGTTCAATAATAAGTTTTGCCTAAAATAAACTATAAGTACTGTTTTCCTAACCATTTCTTTGCTTTCTTAGATGTGTTTTCTTATGAAAGACCGTTAAACCATCCATGTATATCTAACCCTCACCATGCTAAGTATACAAAAATAAACCTAATTCTGTTTGAATTCTCTCATACAGTATATTTTAGAAACCTTAAGAAATAAAACAAATGTGCAGTTAGAAAGAGAAGTGACATTTTTTATGAAATGCTTAGTATTGTTCTTGCTAATGTTGATCTAAGTGAAAATTTGTTAGGGGTGCACCGCAGGAGGGGCGTGTCTAGCACCGCCTTTTGGGCATGTCTAGCACCGCCCAGGGACATGTCTAGCACTATTTTAAATTCTCTCAGTAATATCACATGGCTTAATCTAATTTCTCCCTAGTTCCTAATAATAAAGTAGATGGCATAACACTGAGTCCTAGCTGCCGCTGCACCCTATCGCTGCTTACACTTCCCCAACCTATCCCTGACCCAGTGGCGGAAATAGAGAGTGGTGGGCAGAGGTGCATATGCATCCCCCACCCCTTGCACCCCCAAGCACCTACACCCTAATTTTGAGTGGGACATTCTGAAATGTATGGGAGATTTAGGGGGCCGAACTATATAACACAAGTACAGTTTAAAATATACACATGTGCCATCAGAGCCACATTGGCCTCTTTCTATGCCATCAGACTCCTCCTCTGCAGGACACAAGCATTTGTCATACATGTCCTCATGCTCACCAGCTACTGACAGTAGTGCCCCGAAATTCATATTATGCTACATGGTATGAGCCGAAATTCATATTATGCCACACGGTATGAGCCAAATTCTCATTATGCACACGGTATGAGGCAAAATTCACATTATGCCACATGGTATGAGCCAAAATTCACATTATGTCACAAGGTATGAGCCAAAATTCACATTATTCCACATGATATGAGCCAAATTAACATTATGCCTGGAGTTGGCCCTAATCAATTTTATGTCCTAGGCAAATTTTGGCTGGTGCCCCTAGCGCTGCCAACCTCATCATTGCCAGCCTCATCACTGCCGCGGTGCGTACCCACGGGCATATGCATACCGGCAAGATGCACTGAATGCCGAGTTGCAAATAGTTGCAGCCAGCGTTCGCACCGTAGAAGTCTATAGCATGCGCATGAATATGCACTCGCGCATCATAAAATAAGGCACACTAGTCACGCCATCCATGCCGCAATGATGGATTAGCGTGGCAAAATCTGTAGTTCTGCCTCTGACCCAGTACCCTTCACCCAGCATGACCATGAAGCCTTACCCCGCTGGAGTAGACAGTGGTAGAAGTAAATGACTGCAGGTCAGGTGGCACCTCGACCACTGAGAGAGAAAGGGGGAGAGAGAGATTCACCCCCCAGAATATTGCAATGAGATCCTGCCCATTGCATTCAATATGTAATCCATGATAAATGTGCCCCATAGAGAGAGAGGGAAGGAGAGAGAGTGGGAGAGAGTGAGGAGAGAGACATTTGGAGGGGGGGGGGGTCGAGGGGGGGGGGGAGAGAGAGGAAAATATAGGGAGAGAGAGGGGGAGTAGGACGAAAGATAGGGAGAGAGGAGGAGACGAGAGAGGAGGAGAGAAAGATAGAGAGACAGAAAGAAAGCGAGATATATAGGAAATATAGTAAAAATACGCTGACACCAGACTGTCTCTGTGTCAGCTGCATCATGGGTGGGAAGGGCACCTGCAGCTGCTTTGTGGAGTCGGCAGCGCTGCAGTTTGTGCCCGGTTGCCTCCTCCTGCCGCTCTTCTGTCATGCTGCAGTTCCAGTCACACCTGTTCTAGCCAGCAGAGATAGAACAGGGGGGTGGGGTCAGAACCTCGGGGGCTCCTCAAAACACAGGTTTACTCTTTGCATCACCATGTTGCCGGGTCTGCTGACACACACACACACACACACACACACACACACACACACACACACACACACACACACACACACACACACACTAACACACACTGTTACATACATTGACAAAAACCTTACCTTCTCCTTCCTGGCCGGGCTCTATGGGATGGCTGCTGTAATCCACGTGCACCAGCAAGAGAAGGCAGGGCTTCACACAGATCGCTGGGCCCAGGGAAAGTTGTGGGTGTGGCATAATTGCAGACCCCCGTGGTCACCCCCAGTTTTAGAAAAACCCTTCAAATCAGCAGGAACCGGCTGGAGAGGAGGCGCACGGGACCTCAGTCAGTGCAGAGCAGCAAGCTGGGCTATGCGGCGGGGAGCTGGATCACCACTCCATTGTGCTGCAGCAGGCATGGCATGTGGGGGTGTGCAGCACATTAGGGGGTGCCTGTGCGCACCAGGCACCCCCGTGCACATACCTATGGTGAAACGAGTGTAGTTCATTTAAAGTCATTACATTTCAGACAGCCCATAGTCTGAATTTCACTGTGGAGTTTTGGTTGATACATTTATGTACTTCTAAATTGAGAGCCTACTCACCTGGAGGCAGGGCCGGATTAAGGGAGGAACGGCCGTCCCAGGACCCCACACATTAGGGTCCACACCAGGGTCGGACTAGCCCACAGGGGTACAGGGGAAACCATCGGTGGGCCCCACTGCCCGAGGCCCCACCCCCTCCTCTAGTGATTAGATTTTGCACTTGAATTACACATTATGCATATGTTTCATTATACTGCACAGGACTATGGTGTACTTTCTACAGTGTTATTAATCTGGTACATTATGATGCATGCACTAGCGGTATTTGCTATATACTGTATATGTATCAAGGGGCCCAGAACCTGCACTACTGGTTAGCCAAGCCTCTAAGCATGGGCCCCTATCACTGCATTTCCCCTCCATGCCCCAGTCCGACACTGGTCCCGACACACTGCGTTTTCAATCAGAGGAGTCTCTCTCTGGTGGCTCAGCTGTTCATTAACAGCGACTGCCGAAGAGCTTCTCCATGTACAGTCAGTCTCGCGGGATAGTGAAGGGAAATCTCTAATAAACTGACTGTAAACTGCCGGCATCTGCTACTCCAGCACATTTTACCTGGCCAGGGAGAGAGAGAAAGAGAGAGTGTGTGTGTCTCACTTTGGCATAAAGTTTAGTGGTGGGGCCCACCCTACCTTCTGGCCCTGCCTGGAGACACCAGGTCTATTGCAATGTGTTTGGAACTTTTTTTGTTTTGCTTTTTCTTGTCTAGATTAACTCCTCCCTTACATGCATCTGTGATGGGACTATACTGTAAATTGATTGACAGCTACTATTTTGTGTATCACTGTTCAGAGAGGCATGTTTGGGATCAGTAGCTGGATGGTATGCTCATCCTTTTAGTTCAATATTGGAGGATCCTGGGTGGCCTCCAGGTTGGCTCTCAATTTAAAAATATAAATGTATTACTCAAAGTGGTGCTATTAGCATGTACTGTAGGATCACCAGAGCAGAGACACCTGGCCGTCACTGGTGACTTACCATGTTTGCAAATGTATATAACTAAGATCTCTGCATTACTATAACATATAAGATGATGCATATCTTTTTTACTGATCTGTGTGTTTGAGGAATATGTTTTGTTTTTGCTTGTCCAGGCATCCTAGACTGATTTATTTTGCTGATGCTTGCCACTTCAGAGAGAAAAGGAACAAGATCTTTCATTTGTGTAATGTTCTCTGTTCATTCTAATTTCAGGTACTTAGACCACTGCATCCCCTCATGGTCGTAACTCATTAGACCTCATATCAGTTATAAGATGGTGGGGCTGGCAGAAACATGGTCAAACATTGAGGTGTGTAGTGTGATCAGATTTCTGTGTCTAAAGGGCACATCGGCAGCTGAAATTCATTGCCAACTTGTCGAGGTGTACGGTGATAACGTCATGTCACGGAGGCGGATTTGGGTTTGGTGCACTGCCTGTGGTGGACATGGTTAACCGGCTGGATCACTGCTCATCTTGAATGTCTGTCCTGCCGTTATAAATGGTAGTGCACCAAGCCAAAACCTGTTTCCGTGACATGACGTTATCACCGTGAATGCGGTTTTAAACCTTGTTATAGCTGCTCAAACCCCTTTCACACTGCACCTTAGAAGCGGGTTTTTCCTGGGTCTTTGCCTTTCACACCGCTCCCATGTCTGCTCTCCAAAGCCATGCGAGTCATTAATGGTGGATGTTACAGGCTCTCAAAGATAACTCAGGAAAAGTGAGCTCCTTTTAAACATAACCCGGGTTGAGTAACTCGAGTCCCCTCTTTCACACCACAGTGTATGCAGCGGAGACCCGGGAATAACCCTGGTCTTAACCAGCATTGCAGACCAGGGAAATTTGACTCTTTCACACCAACACATGACCTGGTAAATTCCAAGTTCAAATGCTTGGTGTAAAAGGGGTATAATATAGTACACACACGTATTCTGCAGAGCTTTACAGATAATATTTAATCATTCACATCTGTCCATGCCCCAGTGGAGTTTACAATCTGTATGCCCTACCACAGAGCCGGTCCTGACCAATATGATGCCCTAGGCAAGATTTTGGCTGGTGCCCCCTAGCACCACCGCTGGTTCCGCCTCTGGCCTTGCACCTCTTTCCCAGCACCATCACCCCTCATCCATAGCAGTCCTTATTTTGGTGTTTGTACCCCCTATATTTTAAATAGGAACAGTTCTCCCATTTAGTGCACAGCCCAAAAAGGGGTGTGTTTTTGCTGGCAAGGGGCATGGCCACACAATAGTGACCCCAATTCCAGTTACGCCACACAGTACTGCAACTTTATTCACATTTGATCATGCGATAGTGTCCATAATTCATATTACATCCAACAGTAGTATCACTTTACCTTATAAACAATACTCCTCACAGTAGAGCCCCTTATTCACATTACATCACACTGAATTGCTCATTATTCACATTACACCACACTCTATTGCTCTTTATTCACATTAGACAACACAGTAGTGCCCTTTCTATATGCAATGCCACATAGTAGAGCACCTTATACACATAATGCCACACAGTAATGCCCCTTACACATATGAGACACATTATTAATGTCTTTATAAACATAATGCACCTTACACATTATGACAACCTTTATTAATGCCCTTTTACACATAATGTCCCTTACACATATGCTGCACATTATTAATGCCCTTATACACATAATGACACACATAGTGCCCCCTACACATTTGCTGCACATTATTAGTGCCCCTATACACATGACACACATACAGTAGTACCCTGTTACACATATGTCACACATTATTAATGCCCTTATAGACATAATGGCACACATAGTGCCCCTTACACATATGTTGCACATTATTAATGCATTTTTACATGACACACATAATGCTCCTTACACATATTCTGAACACTACTGCACAACCAACCCACTCACATGCACACAGCACTCACACTGCCACTAACACTGGGACCTCTGCCTCTGCTTGGATACAGATGTGTCTTCATAAATCTTGCCTCAATGCTAACGTCGGGCACATTTTTTTTAAGAAAATGCATCTTATTTGCATTGCTATGTGGCTAGGATGCACAAGCAGCTTCTGCTGATTAAAATGATATGCAGCATGCTTATATACTGTGTGAGACTGTGGCTGTATCTGCATATGAAATGCTACACACAGAATATAGGCATGCCACATATCATTTTAATCAGCAGAAGCTGCTGATGTCCCTAGGCATACCAAATGCCCTAGGCAATTGCCTAGTTTGCCTATGGCTATGGCCGGCTCTGCCCTACCACATGTACTTTGAACACACTTACATACTAGGCTAATCTTTGTCAAGAGCCAATTAACCTACTAATATATTCTTGGAGTGTTGGAGGAAACCGGAGTACCCAGAGGAAACCCACTCAAGCATGAGGAGAATAAACAAACTGCACACAGTTAAGGCTTTAGAAGGAATTGAACCCAAGAACTCAGTGCTGTGAGGCAGTAATGCTAACCATTACAAAAACCGTGCTGCCATATACATGAAAATATAGATCATGTTATGTGGAAGAGGAAACAAGAATTTATTTTTATTTTTGAGCACTAGTATTGTATCTAGAGGAGTAGCGAGGGTCGCTCCTGTGGAGTGCAAGCTTCAGGCGCCGGCAACAAAAGAGGGCAAGAAGTCAATTCTCTCCCGCTGTGCTGCAGACTGCTGTACAAGTAGCTGCAGAGGAGGAGGAGCAGAGGGGGTGCACACTGACTCGGACTCAGAGACTAGGTAGGGAACAGGGCAAGACAGAGACTAAAGAAGGAGATACTGAGAGCTGGCACATCCTGGAGCTCTGCCCATCCTCTTTATATGACTCACTGTGTGCTTGTGGCTGTGCTGCAAGGTTACTTCTGTACTGCAGCACCACTCTGCCACCGCTTACCTCTCTCTGTCTAGCCCAGCTGCTGCAGCAGCACCTCTCTCTGCCCGAGCTGCTGCATAATCTCTCTCTGCCCCAGCTTTTTCAACATCTCTCTCTTTCCTGGAAGCTGCAGCATATGTCTTTTACTTTAGATGCTGCAGCACCTCTCTCTGGCCCGGCTGCTGAAGCGCATTTCTCTGCCCCGGCTTCTGCAGCCCCTCTTTCTGCCCCGGCTGCTGCAACACCTCTCTAGTCTACATTGATGCTGCAGCACTGCTCTGTGACCAAGCTGTTGCTCAGCATCTCACTCTGCCTCTCAGGTAGATGCTGGCCCTCTCTTTGCCCCTCAAGCTACTGTGTGACGTAACATGTATAAGTGGTACTACTGCATGCACTGTCCATATTTTAAGCATGGAGGCACCCAAAGGAAATTTTCACCCTGAGCTCCACAATGTCTACAACTGGCCCTGTCTCTAATTTAGGAATTTTCAATATATTTTTCTTTTCAAATGTAACAAACCACATGTTGGCCAGGATCTCAATTCAGTACAGGGGAAGGAGGCACCAAAACATACCCTTACACCTCTGATTTTATCCACATAAAACAATGGTTACACTATTGATACAAAGCTATATTTCCACTACTATCACAAGTAATTTTTCCAGTGTCTTTTTTGGTCTCCCTTTTACTGGATTCATTTAAATATTGACATTAAAATGCTACTAACTTCCTCCAAGCTTTTCTAGGATAAGAGCTCTGATGCTGACGGTATAAATTTTTGTGTCTCGCTGACTTGGTACACAGTGACCTTGTTCTGTACACTATGTTTTCTGTCTTCCATGTATTTTACTACGTTCCGTCATTGCATATGCATACGTGAGCTCTGAATAATATGGTGCTATTTCTATTCTTGTCACCGTGATTAATGCTCTAAGAACAACAAACAGATCAAATGTTACTTTTTGGTTACAGTGCGTTGACGTCAGCAATTTAGCTGAAACACTATTTTATTAAAAGAAGGACTGATATTGTAGTTCTGTTTCGCTGCTTGAGCACTCACATATTAAATGGAGGATGAATCTTTCATTTGACAGTCCTCTCCAATTTGTCTCTAAAGGGGTATACGCACAAGAAGATTTTGCCTCAATAAAGATAAAGATTTCCCCTGAAATGTCTCCAGCAGCAGAATGAACGATATAGTGCATACACACTGAGCGATAAAGTGAAAGATATTTTTCAGTGATGTTACCCCTCCCATTCCTGAGCATGCAGTCATGAAAGATATATCCTAAAGTGGACTGCATGTTCAGTTGATAAAGACAAAGATAAAGGGTTCTTTTCATGAAGCAGTAAAGAAGTGAGCCTGTGGAGAAGTTGCCCAACCAATCAGCTGCACCGTAGAATTGTATAGTATGCAAATTATAAATGTTACTCCAGTGCTGATTGGTTGCCATGGACAACTTCTCCACTGGCTCACTTCTCCACTCTTATCACTGGTTCATGACTAGACCCCAAAGACCCACGGGAGTGCACAACTTTATCTTTATCATGCAAACACACTGCACATATTTATCTTTATCGTGCATATCGTCCACTTTTATCTTCTCGTATGTATGACCCTTCAGTGTTGTGGCAAATTTCTCCCTAATTAAGAAAAGTTTTTTTTCCTAAACATACATCAAGATCCAGTCTACAATATGTTTTGTAGAATCATGTTTTATTGAACGTCTCAGTTTATTTTGTGGAAAAAAGATTGTATTATATTATTTTGTTATGATGTAATTCCTCCTATTTAGTATTTTGCTTTTGTTTTTCATAACAAGAGGTGTCTCTGCTGCTACTGTTTATTGAGTGTAAATAAAGTAAATTCAGAGCACATTGGTTAATTACTCAACATAATTTATTAAAGATAAGACACCAACATTTCTGTGGTGTAATACCATCATCAACTTGAGGAAATATTGTTGGCTTATCAACAATCAATCATTATGAGCAGCTAAGAAAAGAATCCGAAGTGTGGAGAGGATTCAGTTCAGATTCCTCTGCCTCCTTCGGCCCGCACTGTGCAATGGGGGTAATTCCAAGTTGATCGCAGCAGGAAATTTTTTAGCAGTTGGGCAAAACCATGTACACTGCAGGGGAAGCGGTTATAACATTTGCAGAGAGAGTTAGATTTGGGTGGGTTATTTTGTTTCTGTGCAGGGTAAATACTGGCTGCTTTATTTTTGCACTGCAATTTAGATTGCAGATTGAACACACCACACCCAGATCTAACTCTCTCTACAAATGTTATATCTACCTCCCCTGCAGTGCACATGGTTTTGCCCAACTGCTAAAAAATTTCCTGCTGCGATCAACTTGGAATTACCCCCAATGTGTGATCAAAGGCAACAAAATTGCTCAAAATAATGTTTATCTTTCTTATAGTGAAGATGCAGATAAAACAGGAACCCTGTACCGTAGCTGCAGCTCTCAGTAGGGTTCTAAAGAACAGCTTCCATAAATATCTATTGCACAGCTATGGATGTAATCCAGTGCCCCAGTTTTGAACGCTGCAGCGAGAGCTACTGTAGCTGTTACCTTGGGTGGTCTTCAGTATGCCGAATGTCGGGATCCCAGCGCACAGTATACCGGCGCCGGGATCCCGACACCCAGCATACTGACAGCTATTCTCCCTCGTGGGGGTCCACGACCCCCTGGAGGGAGAATAAATAGCGTGGCACGCGTAACGTGCCACCGTGCCCGCAGCGTGGCGAGCGCAGCAAGCCCGCAAGGGGCTCCTTTGCGCTCGCCACACTGTCAGTATGCCGGCGGTCGGGCTCCCGGCGCCGGTATGCTGGTCGCCGGGTGCCCGGCCACCGGCTTACCATACTACACCCGTTACCTTCGGGCACGCGTGGACTAACTGTATTTAATTTGCAACAACTTCACTAAAAGAGGTGTTGTTCTTTCCAATAAAATGTACTCATGAAACATGAGGCATTGAAAATAATAATAAAAATCAAATGCTATCATAAGAAAAACAGCACAATGGTGATACAGTGACTAGCATTGCTGCTTTTTAAGTACTATAGCTGTGTGTTCTAATTAGAGATGTGCAGTTTGGTTCTCCAGCAATCCGCTCCAACCCGAATTTTGTGGATCTGAACCAAACCAAGACCTAGTCCAGATCTCTGTAGAAGATCCGAACCGAGTGCAGGTTCGGATCTTCCTGCAGTTGTGAATTTGGATTTTAAATCTGAATTTCAGGTTTTGGATTTGGTTTGGATTGCAAAAATAACATGAATTTAGTTGTTTTTATGAAAAAAAAAAAAAAAGAACCAAAACCAGCGAGGCGGTTGAAGCAAAACCCTCCGATGAATAAGCCAGTGCACATCTCTAGTTCTAATGTGATCATGGCATGTCTTGGATTCCCTCTGGACATCCAATTTCCTCCCACAGCACAAACACATACTAGTAGACTAATTGGCTTCTGACCAAATTAACATTAATTTGTGTAGTAAAGAATTAAGACTGTGAGATTCACTGGATTGATATGAAACACCCTCTGCAAATGTTGTCAATGCTGCATAATATTTTGGTGCCATTATACAGTACAAACAAAGGTTAATAATGAAAACATGAATCAACTGTGCAGGAAAAAACAAATGGCAAAAACACAGGATTCTTTTACTTTATCTAGTATTAATATGTCTGCTGAAACTAGAAGATCTTGAGCATTTTATAAAACAGCAGTTTTAACTTAAATTCTTTATTGTTTCCTAGAGGGAATTGACTGTAGAATTATTCTGAGTCTCAGGGGTATATTTACTGAAGTGCGGGTTTTAGAAGTGGAGATTCTATCTATTATCTTCTAGAAGGCGCTAGATAACATTTTATGTAGAATCTGATTGGTTGCTATGAGCAACAGCTCCACTTCAAAAAACCTGCACTTTAGTAAAAATACCACTCAGACTATGGAGGCCGTCGTTACCTAGCGATCGCCTCTGCTTGATTGACTGGCAGAGGCGTGTGCTGGGTGGGAGGGGGCGGCACGGTGGCATTTAGCCACCGTTTTTGGGGCGCGTTACAGCCAACGCAGGCGTGGCTGTACCGTGCCGGGCCGCAGCGGCTGTGTGACGTCACATGCAGCCGCTGCGACCCGCGGCAGCGATGTGTAACTCCCAGCCAGCCGCAGGAGCTGCGCTGGCCGGGAGTTACTCTTCAAGTACAAAAGCATCGCCGCTGTGCGATGCTTTTATACTTGTGCGGGATGGGGGGGGGGGTGAACTGACATGCGGGGCAGACTAGCCCCGTGCTGGGCGTCCCCCCGCATGTCTGGGAAGATGATCGTAGCTGTGCTAAATTTAGCACAGCTGCGATCAACTCGGAATGACCCCCTATGTTGGCTGTGGAAATTTCTCCCGTAAAGGAAATACCAGCATACTATCTTTGATGTGACCTTATGGAATACATACAGTGCATCCGGAAAGTATTCAGAGCGCTTCACTTATTCCACATTTTGTTATGTTACAACCTTGTTCCAAAATGGAATAAATTAATTTTTTCCCTCAAAATTCTACACACAATACCCCATAATGAAAACGTAAAAAAAGTGTTTTTGAGATTTTTGCTAATTTATTAAAAATAAAAAACTGAGAAATCATATGTACATTAGAGATGAGCGGGTTCGGTTTCTCTGAATCCGAACCCGCCCGAACTTCATGTTTTTTTTCACGGGTCCGAGCGACTCGGATCTTCCCGCCTTGCTCGGTTAACCCGAGCGCGCCCGAACGTCATCATGACGCTGTCGGATTCTCGCGAGGCTCGGATTCTATCGCGAGACTCGGATTCTATATAAGGAGCCGCGCGTCGCCGCCATTTTCACACGTGCATTGAGATTGATAGGGAGAGGACGTGGCTGGCGTCCTCTCCATTTAGATTATAAGAGAGAGAGATTTACTGGAGCTTAGGACTAGGAGGAGTACTGTAGAAGTGTAGAGAGTGCAGAGAGTTTACTAGTGAGTGACCACCAGACAGTGCAGTTTATTTAATATATCCGTTCTCTGCCTGAAAAAAGCGATACACACAGTGACTCAGTCACATACCATATCTGTGTGCACTGCTCAGGCTCAGCCCAGTGTGCTGCATCATCTATATATATTATATATATGTCTGACTGCTCAGCTCACACAGCTTATAATTGTGGGGGAGACTGGGGAGCACTGCAGTGCCAGTTATAGGTTATAGCAGGAGCCAGGAGTACATAATATTATATAGTGAGTGACCACCAGACAGTGCAGTTTATTTAATATATCCGTTCTCTGCCTGAAAAAAGCGATACACACAGTGACTCAGTCACATACCATATCTGTGTGCACTGCTCAGGCTCAGCCCAGTGTGCTGCATCATCTATATATATTATATATCTGTCTGACTGCTCAGCTCACACAGCTTATAATTGTGGGGGAGACTGGGGAGCACTGCAGTGCCAGTTATAGGTTATAGCAGGAGCCAGGAGTACATAATATTATATTAAAATTAAACAGTGCACACTTTTGCTGCAGGAGTGCCACTGCCAGTGTGACTGACCAGTGACCTGACCACACTGACCACCAGTATAGTTAGTAGTATACTTATATTGTGATTGCCTGAAAAAGTTAAACACTCGTCGTGTGACTTCACTTGTGTGTTGTTGTTTTTTTAATTCTATAAAAATAAAACTCATTCTGCTGACAGACAGTGTCCAGCAGGTCCGTCATTATATAATATATAATATATACCTGTCCGGCTGCAGTAGTGATATATATATATTTTTTATATCATTTATCATCCAGTCGCAGCAGACACAGTACGGTAGTTCACGGCTGTGGCTACCTCTGTGTCTGCACTCGGCAGGCAGTCCGTCCATAATTGTATACCACCTAACCGTGGATTTTTTTTCTTCTTTATACATACATACTACTACGACATCTCTTTATCAACCAGTCTATATTAGCAGCAGACACAGTACAGTACGGTAGTTCACGGCTGTGGCTACCTCTGTGTCTGCACTCGGCAGGCAGTCCGTCCATAATTGTATACCACCTAACCGTGGTTTTTTTTCTTTCTTCTTTATACATACATAGTTACATAGACATCTCTTTATCAACCAGTCTATATTAGCAGCAGACACAGTACAGTACGGTAGTTCACGGCTGTGGCTACCTCTGTGTCTGCACTCGGCAGGCAGTCCGTCCATAATTGTATACCACCTAACCGTGGTTTTTTTTTTCTTTCTTCTTTATACATACATAGTTACATAGACATCTCTTTATCAACCAGTCTATATTAGCAGCAGACACAGTACAGTACGGTAGTTCACGGCTGTGGCTACCTCTGTGTCTGCACTCGGCAGGCAGTCCGTCCATAATTGTATACCACCTAACCGTGGTTTTTTTTTTCTTTCTTCTTTATACATACATAGTTACATAGACATCTCTTTATCAACCAGTCTATATTAGCAGCAGACACAGTACAGTACGGTAGTTCACGGCTGTGGCTACCTCTGTGTCTGCACTCGGCAGGCAGTCCGTCCATAATTGTATACCACCTAACCGTGGTTTTTTTTTCTTTCTTCTTTATACATACATAGTTACATAGACATCTCTTTATCAACCAGTCTATATTAGCAGCAGACACAGTACAGTACGGTAGTTCACGGCTGTGGCTACCTCTGTGTCTGCACTCGGCAGGCAGTCCGTCCATAATTGTATACCACCTAACCGTGTTTTTTTTTTCTTTCTTCTTTATACATACATAGTTACATAGACATCTCTTTATCAACCAGTCTATATTAGCAGCAGACACAGTACAGTACGGTAGTTCACGGCTGTGGCTACCTCTGTGTCTGCACTCGGCAGGCAGTCCGTCCATAATTGTATACCACCTAACCGTGGTTTTTTTTCTTTCTTCTTTATACATACATACTACTACGACATCTCTTTATCAACCAGTCTATATTATTAGCAGCAGACACAGTACAGTACGGTAGTTCACGGCTGTGGCTACCTCTGTGTCTGCACTCGGCAGGCAGTCCGTCCATAATTGTATACCACCTAACCGTGGTTTTTTTTTCTTTCTTCTTTATACATACATAGTTACATAGACATCTCTTTATCAACCAGTCTATATTAGCAGCAGACACAGTACAGTACGGTAGTTCACGGCTGTGGCTACCTCTGTGTCTGCACTCGGCAGGCAGTCCATAATTGTATACTAGTATCCATCTCCATTGTTTACCTGAGGTGCCTTTTAGTTGTGCCTATTAAAATATGGAGAACAAAAATGTTGAGGTTCCAAAATTAGGGAAAGATCAAGATCCACTTCCACCTCGTGCTGAAGCTGCTGCCACTAGTCATGGCCGAGACGATGAAATGCCAGCAACGTCGTCTGCCAAGGCCGATGCCCAATGTCATAGTACAGAGCATGTCAAATCCAAAACACCAAATATCAGTAAAAAAAGGACTCCAAAACCTAAAATAAAATTGTCGGAGGAGAAGCGTAAACTTGCCAATATGCCATTTACCACACGGAGTGGCAAGGAACGGCTGAGGCCCTGGCCTATGTTCATGGCTAGTGGTTCAGCTTCACATGAGGATGGAAGCACTCAGCCTCTCGCTAGAAAACTGAAAAGACTCAAGCTGGCAAAAGCACCGCAAAGAACTGTGCGTTCTTCGAAATCCCAAATCCACAAGGAGAGTCCAATTGTGTCGGTTGCGATGCCTGACCTTCCCAACACTGGACGTGAAGAGCATGCGCCTTCCACCATTTGCACGCCCCCTGCAAGTGCTGGAAGGAGCACCCGCAGTCCAGTTCCTGATAGTCAGATTGAAGATGAAGATGTTGAAGTACACCAGGATGAGGAGGATATGGGTGTTGCTGGCGCTGGGGAGGAAATTGACCAGGAGGATTCTGATGGTGAGGTGGTTTGTTTAAGTCAGGCACCCGGGGAGACACCTGTTGTCCGTGGGAGGAATATGGCCGTTGACATGCCTGGTGAAAATACCAAAAAAATCAGCTCTTCAGTGTGGAGGTATTTCAACAGAAAAGCGGACAACAGGTGTCAAGCCGTGTGTTGCCTTTGTCAAGCTGTAATAAGTAGGGGTAAGGACGTTAACCACCTCGGAACATCCTCCCTTATACGTCACCTGCAGCGCATTCATAATAAGTCAGTGACAAGTTCAAAAACTTTGGGCGACAGCGGAAGCAGTCCACTGACCAGTAAATCCCTTCCTCTTGTAACCAAGCTCACGCAAACCACCCCACCAACTCCCTCAGTGTCAATTTCCTCCTTCCCCAGGAATGCCAATAGTCCTGCAGGCCATGTCACTGGAAATTCTGACGAGTCCTCTCCTGCCTGGGATTCCTCCGATGCATCCTTGCGTGTAACGCCTACTGCTGCTGGCGCTGCTGTTGTTGCTGCTGGGAGTCTATGGTCATCCCAGAGGGGAAGTCGTAAGCCCACTTGTACTACTTCCAGTAAGCAATTGACTGTCCAACAGTCCTTTGCGAGGAAGATGAAATATCACAGCAGTCATCCTGCTGCAAAGCGGATAACTGAGGCCTTGACAACTATGTTGGTGTTAGACGTGCGTCCGGTATCCGCCGTTAGTTCACAGGGAACTAGACAATTTATTGAGGCAGTGTGCCCCCGTTACCAAATACCATCTAGGTTCCACTTCTCTAGGCAGGCGATACCGAGAATGTACACGGACGTCAGAAAAAGACTCACCAGTGTCCTAAAAAATGCAGTTGTACCCAATGTCCACTTAACCACGGACATGTGGACAAGTGGAGCAGGGCAGGGTCAGGACTATATGACTGTGACAGCCCACTGGGTAGATGTTTGGACTCCCGCCGCAAGAACAGCAGCGGCGGCACCAGTAGCAGCATCTCGCAAACGCCAACTCTTTCCTAGGCAGGCTACGCTTTGTATCACCGCTTTCCAGAATACGCACACAGCTGAAAACCTCTTACGGCAACTGAGGAAGATCATCGCGGAATGGCTTACCCCAATTGGACTCTCCTGTGGATTTGTGGCATCGGACAACGCCAGCAATATTGTGTGTGCATTAAATATGGGCAAATTCCAGCACGTCCCATGTTTTGCACATACCTTGAATTTGGTGGTGCAGAATTTTTTAAAAAACGACAGGGGCGTGCAAGAGATGCTGTCGGTGGCCAGAAGAATTGCGGGACACTTTCGGCGTACAGGCACCACGTACAGAAGACTGGAGCACCACCAAAAACTACTGAACCTGCCCTGCCATCATCTGAAGCAAGAAGTGG